>NC_054844.1:18162513-18488195 GCF_018345385.1 Vulpes lagopus | reverse complement strand
TAGTGTTTTTAACATCATTAAAGTTTTTTGTCATTTTTGTTGTTCTTTGTTATTTGTTTTATCTTGTGTTCAGCTGCATTCCTGACACATATTAAATGTCGTGTGTTTTTTGAATAAATGAATGAATCCCTGGAAAACCTTTCCCATATTTCTTCTGAATAAGCTCCAATTCACACCTCCTTCTTTGAGAGAGCATTTCTCAATTTCCCCAATTTTGTCAGCCTCTCTTTTATGCTCCAAAAGCAAATGTGTATACCCCCACAAGAGTACATAACTGCATTTTAAAATCTTTTTGGAGCATCTGGGTTTCTTTTTTTTTCAGCAAAGTATTAGCTCTTGGCATTATGTGCCTTATTGATCCAACATAATAAATAAATGAATGCATGAAGAGCTACAATAAAATACAACATCTAAACGTGCACAAAAAAGGCCCATTAATTTTCAATTGAAGGATGGAAGGTTAGGTTGAGGAAAATGCTATTGGTGTTGAAAAGATGAATAATATAAATAAAATTTCAGGATCATATGAGAGAAAGGAATAAGAAAAGGCTAGCATAACATAGCAAGGCATAACTGTGCATGTGCAAGGGGGTGACTGGAGTGGCTGGACCACAAGAGTGGGGAGGATTTGGAGATCATGGAGGGACAGTGCAAGAAAGGACTTGAATGTAGGTTGTAAAAGACTAATAATCATGCTGGGATTTGCCATGGATAGGATTTGAATGTTGTTTGGAAATACAGCCTGCTACAGAATATCAGAATCTGATTAGAGAAGAGTGGTCACTGGATTAGGTTAATAGAAAAGTAGGAGATTTTCGGAGACTGTTTTTGTTGGATAATTGAGGAGAATCAAGAATGTAGGAGTTTCTGGAGTGTCTGGGTGGCTCAGTCAGTTGGGCATCCAACTCTTGGTTTCAGCTCAGGTCATGATGTCAGGGTTGTGATATGGAGCTGTGCATCAGGCTCTGTGCTCAGTGGGGAGTCTGCTTGAGATTCTCTATCCCCTTGCCCTCCCCTTGCTTTTTCTAGCTCTCTCACTGTCTCTCTCTAAAATAAATAAATCTTTAAAAAAAAAAAAGAATGTAGGAATTTCACAATGAATGAAAATAAAACAGGTGCAAAAACAAATAGATCACTGAGAATTTTCATAATGAAAGAAAATAAGGGACAAGAATTCAAAGTTGATGAGAGAAAAATGAATATGTGACTATGTCTAGGAAAAAGTGGCTAATTAATAGATGCAATATCACAAAACAGATGAAAAATATAGTGCAGGTGGAAGGGTAAAACTTTGAAAGGATGAAGGATATTTCTCTTTCAAGTTTATAAAAGATCCAGTATGTTATGCTTCTTTAGGGTTATCTTTATCAGAATGTGTGTGGCAAGGGTAAATTTTAGCATCAGAAAGTATTTAATTGTATTTTATTTATCACTTAAATGGATAAAGACTATAGTACTGTAGAAGGGAAGAGATCTAAATAGTACTGACAGTCTCTAAATTTTCATGTAATTCTACACTTCTTTGTCTATAAATGTCTACTAATCACTGCTCTTGACCATTTTCAGCATCAAAGGAGATAGGAACGTTGCTTTCTCATGTGCTCTCATGAGCAATGTTGGTGTATATGCTGCATGTTAATCTCTAGGAATTATTCCTACAGATAGAAAAATATCACAGTTAAATACAGTATTAGTATTTATAATAGCTAATATTGATTTCTTGCTACTGTGTATTTTTCATTCTCCAAAATTCAATGGCTGGGGATCCTATGTTGGAAAACTATTAAATGAATTTGCCATACTTTAATTAAACCTTGATTTCAAGTCAATATGCATTTCTTATTCCTTTAAGGAATCAGCAGAATGATGGCTTCCCCACACAGGTCATTTGGTATTCTTAGAATATTGTTACATACAAAAACAAGAAAGAAAACCCTTATAAAATTTACTGCAAAACATTAAGCTAATTGAATTTCTCTTAACACAGTAACAAAATTAATTTTTTCAAAAAATTTTTAGAAAATTGAATCAATCACTTTACACAGTCTGCTGAGTAACTGCTTGGTATACTAACATCTTAAACTAAACGAAAATTTCAGTAAGTTTTAAAAAATGCATCATGATGATCATTGAGTCATTTTTCTTTCCTTTTACTTGCCAAAGTACATTTATCACTCTTATGATTGATCATAAAAATTGTCTGAAATAATATGCAATGGGTTTTAACGACATACCAAACTTAATGTGAATTATCTTTAGCTGTAGCTTTTCCTCATCTTAAATCATCCAACCTCTAATCTTAATTCCTTTTTTGTTTATAGCTGTAGATACACAGCGTATTAATGATTCATTCCATATGCTCGTTAAGGTGAGTTCAATCATTCTTTGGCAAGAGTCTTTTTTTTTTCTAACCTACATCATACAAGAAAAATTAGGTTGACCTAATTGTTTTTTGGAGCATAGGATCTTCACAGCCATATTTGCAACATCTCCTTTTAAATGCTGTTGTTTTTCCTACTCTGCTTTCTAATGTTTTAAGGGAGATGCACTAGGAAAAAAAAAAAAAAACCACGAAGGAAAATAAACCATTTAATGTGGCATCTGGTGCTGTCCTTGCTAGTTTTTTTCACCATGATGCCAGGCCTATTTCCTGTCTTGATTGATTAGAGCTTGATTGCATAGCATAAGTTTTCAGCAATGCTAAAGGATTACAGCTGAATCTCTTCGACATCGTTTCAAAAAGTTTCCAATGACAATCTGCTTGCCCTCCCACCCCAGCAGTTCCTGTTGTTATTTGCAGGAGACAGGACTTGGCTCTCAAGAAATTCTGGAAGTCAGTGAGTTTTCTTTAGTGAACAACGGGATAAGGACAGGGCCAATAGCTAAATAAAAATATCATCCATATTATTCTCATAGGAAGTTACTTCATCAAGTTTCCAACTAGCATTTAAATACATTCTTTAAGCAAAATAAAAAGACTTTTCCTTTTGTAAATTGTGAAATCCAACTGCTAGCACTAAAGTATTTTTTAATTTAAACTGATTTATAGCATATTTGAAAGAATACATACTAAATCTCCAATAGAGTGGAAAAATATTTGAAGGAGTTCAAGAATTACCTCACTATGTGATATAATAAGGAATCCATTCTAGAAAATAAATCTTGTGAGCCACCAGGTATTGTCTCTAGTGGTTGTCTCAGTACACACATGTACAAGATACAATGAACTTTTTCTGCCATCCAATATCCTATCCAATATCCAATTTTTACTTATTTTTGTGGAAGTAAATGTGATATGAATGTTTATCTATATGAAATACAGTATAAATGTGCAACAGGGTTACAAACTATCTGATCCAAGAAATACCTAGGAGCAAGAAAGTATTCTATTGTGAGTTAGGACCTTAATCTATTTATGCTCGTCATATGAATCAGCCACTCAGTGACTTATCAGAAACAAGGCAGTCCTATTTATAATCAACTCCATACACAAGTTACAGACTTCTTCCTCCATGTAATATTTGATGGCAATATCTTAATGGTTTTGCTCTTTTGACAAAGACAATAAAATGGACTATATGAGTTTTTTCTTCTTTTGTAATTATATTTGTTGTTTGTGAGGGTATTTTTTTTCTCTATTTAAACCCAGTTAGATGTGTAGTATCAAAATGAAGAGTAAAAACATTTTTTTCTTCTCTGAAATAATCACTCCCAAATAATGAGGAGAACATGAAATTTAAAACCAATTCCAGGGATGCCTGGGTGGCTCAGTGGTTGAGCGCCTGCCATGGGCCCAGAGTGTGATCCTGGAGTCCTGGGATCAAGTCCCACATCGGGCTCCCTGCATGAAGCCTGCTTCTTTCTCTCTCTGCCTATGTCTCTGCCTGTCTCTTTCTGTGTCCCTCATGAATAAATAAATAGAATCTAAAAAAAAACAAAACAATTCCATCTTCAGTGCAAAGGAGACACGTATAATACAACTATTTATATAAAGATGGTTTTGCAAGGAAGAGTCAAACCTAAGTGACTACAGAAGGTGGAAGCTAATGAAAAGCAAAGTGAATGTCCCTATAGAACCTCAGAAGAAAAATGCAAGTGACAATTCAGAACATCTCAAAAGGGAGATACCATAGGAAGAAAAAAAAAAGCAAATTGCACAAAGCAGGGTCATTTTTCCAAATTCTGTACAAGAAGCAATTAGAACTGCAGCCAAAAAAGTAAAATTTCTAGAAGAAAAGCAAGAGACAAAAGGTTTGCTCTGTGGACAACCCAACAATTGGAGCCTATGCTCCAGACATAGAGAAGAGCCTGTGGGAGAGGCCATACCAAAACCAGGTAGGTGATTAAGTCTGCATACCCAACCACTGGACCACTCCCCCAGCCCTACCCTTTTAGCTCCAGAATAGCAGCAGATATAGGCTGATATTCCAGGAAGGAGACTGCAACATGCAGTCTATATATAAATATAGAGAAAATTAAGAGATTAAGACCTACAGCTAGTAATATTTGGAATCCTCTAATGACAAAGCTAACTGGCCATCTGACTAACAGTATACAAGCCTACTCCTAACCAAAGATCTCCCAGCCAGCTTTTTAGCTTCTTATGCAAATTAAAGGATAGTCTGGGATTGCTGAATATTTGAAGGAAATTTTCAACATAAAATATAGTGAAGAAAATGAATAAACAGGAAATAAAGTAGCCAGGAGGGAACAAATAAAGTAACAGACAATGCAGGTTGTAATAATCATGACATTGTCAGAGAAGTAGGCTATTGTATCAGTGAAAGGAGATAAGCATGATTTTAAAAAGGAAAAAACTTGAAAAACAACTCGAGGTTTTAAAGTAGGATTTTTTCAATATAAAAATCAAGATTTTTTAAAAAATCAAAGATTTAGATAATAATGTTCTGGAAATAATCACAAAGTTAAACAAAAAGCCATATAATAATGAGGATTATTATAGGATATATTTCATATAATAGTAATAGAATCACTCAGAAGAAGAACAGATAAATTGTTGCTGATGAGAAATTATCAAAATATAATATAAGAAGGGGCACCTGGGTGGCTCAGTCAGTTAAGCATCTGCCTTCAGCTCAGGTCATGATCTCAGGATCCTGGGATTGAGCCCCACATCAGGCTCCCTGCTCAGTGGGGAGTCTGCTTTTGGCTCTCTCTCTGCCCCTCTTTATGCTCACACATGCTCTCTCTCTCAAATAAATAAATAAAATCTTTTTAAAAACTAAATATTCTATCAACAAAGTATATGAATTTCCAGAATGAAAGTGTCTACCACGTTCCAGTGGTGTTCCAGTACAAAGAATGGAAAAAATATTAAGAAGACAAACTATTTTGATTGATTCTTCAATTAATATAAAATAACTAAATTTTGAGATTTTATTTTTGCTTTATTTTTCTTTTTTTTAAAGAGAGAGAGAGAGAGAGTGAGAGAAAACACATGGGTGGGGGGCAGAGAGAGAATCTTAAGCAGACTTCACACCCAACATGGAGCCCAGTGCGGGTGGGGCTTGATTCCATGACCCTGAGATCATCACCTGAGCCAAAATCAAGAGTTGGTCTCTTAACCAACTGAGTTACTTAAGCACCCCCTTTTGCTTTATTTTCTATTTTTGTTGCTATTTTATGTGTTTTCATGATATTTCCTGAATATTTTAATGAAAAATTGAAGAAAGTATGACAGGATGTTTGCTGTGTTGACAAAAAAAAAAAACAAAAACAAAAACTTTCATTTTTGAGAATCCATAGCACACATTTACTACTTAATTGCACCTTCTTGTATTAGTTCATGACTTCATGACTGTTAAGCTTGTTTCACAAAAAAGAAGGCCTAGCCCAACCTATACTGTCAAATAATTTTGAACAAGAGCACCAAACTAACACAAAGGGGAAAGGAAAGTTGCCATGTGCAAAAATTATTTCAAGATGGGCTCATAGATCCAAATGTAGAATCTAAAATTAAGACAGTGGAAGAAATATAGGAGGACATCTCTCAACCTTGATATAGGCAAAGCTCTCTTTACAAGAGAAAGCATTAACTATAAAACAAAAAAATTGCTAAATATTAGTTATCAAAATTGAAAATTTGTTTTCATCAAAAAAAAAAAAAAACAACAACCCTCTATTGGGGGAACCTAGGTGACTCAGTTGGTTAAGCATCTGCCTTCAGCTCAGGTCATGCTCTCAAGGTCTTAGGATCAAGTCTCACATCAGACTCCCTGCAGGGAGCCTGCTTCTCCTTCTGCCTATATCTCTGCCTCTCTCCCTTTCTCTCTGTCTCTGATAAATAAATCTTTAAAAGAATAATAAAAAAGTAAAACCACACTGACAAATGACAAGCCACTATTCACCCATTAAAATGGCTAACATTAAAAAGAAGGAGTACAAATATGGATGAGGATGTGGAGTAACTAGTACTCTCATACATTCTAGTGGAAGTTTAAATGGTACAATCACACATTCAATCCCTCTGACACATCAGTTCCACTCATAGATATTTATTCAAGATAAATGAAAACATATGTCCTTGGAAAGCCTTGTATAAAGAATGTTTACAGCAGTTTTAGTCATAATAGCCCAAAACTGGAAACAGTTCAGTGTCCATCAGCAGGAGAACAGATAAACTGTGGTATTTATTCTATGGTATATTTCTCAACAATAAAAAAGAACATGGGATGAATCGTCAAAACGTTATGCTAAGGAAAAGGAGCCAGACACAAAAGAATGTGTGCTGTATGATTCCACTGAAATAAAGTACTAGATTAAGTAAAACTAATCAATTAGTGATTGCATTGTGTGTGTGTGTGTGGGGTTATTAAATAGAAAAGGGCACAAGCACATCTTCTGGGATGATAGAAATGGTCTATATGTTGATAAGGGTGTGAGTTACACAGATGTATTTATTTTTTCAATACTGGTTGAATTGTACATTTAAAATGTGTGCATTTCACTCTATGTTGATGATATTTTAATAAACTTATGTAGACAAACTAGAAGGTCTAGGATTCTATGTTAAAATTGTAAAACAGTTTGCTTAGTAATTATGTCATTGAGTAACATGAGTAATATAGTCCAAATGACATATGATAAAAGCTCAGCCAAGTAGATCTTAATATCTTACATGAGAAGTCAGTTTAATGGTGTCCCCACTGCTTATGAGGAATTCTACTATAGATGGAAGCTGACCCAGAAAATACTCCCATCAAAAGGGTACACATATTGCAAACTGCCCTAAATTAATTTGCTTGTTCATAGACATTACAGTTTTTGTGGGGGACATATGCATAATCTCCAAAGGTTAAAAGTGAGAGCTATGCCTTTTCCTGGCCATCTCACCTCTGGGAGGTATGTTAGAATGAAAGCAAGTCTAAGACTGAATTTTGATAACACATACCAACATTTATTAGCAAGCAACCATGAATACAATCACACAAACTGTTCTATATGTTCAACAAAGTCCCAGCCCTCTGTCCTTTTTTGGCACTTTGATAACAGGCACTTTACAGAGATCTAAGTGCAAATAGATGCTCTGGTAGAAGGAGTCCCCTAATATTCTAGTTGGATCAGGTAACAGAAGCTTCAAAAGATCTTAAGACAAGAGGTTGATGGATTTAGAATCAGGGAACAGGTAGCTCAGGCCAGTAGATTCTTAGGTCCTGTTTGAGCAAGGCTGAGATGGCTATATATTTCTAGCCAATTGACATACCTTGAATATCACCCATTTCTTCAATGAAAAATAATTTATATACTAGTTTATAAATACTCTAGAGTTGATCTTAGGTAAAAATAGTTGTAGCTTTGCAACTGGTGAGGATTGGGGTCTGGTTAGAGCAACTTTAAGAGATAGATAATATATATATCATACTGTCAATGTTTAAATATCTTTAAGTAAATTATAATAATACAATAGTATGAAACCCATCCCATCCTCAATTAGCAAAGGTAACAGAACTAGAAATATCAACTGGAAAAAAGAAAAAAAAAAGGAAAGAAATATCAACTGGAACAATGCTGTAATACTACCCAGGAAGGAAATCTAGCCATTTGTGAGTAATGGGTGCATTTCAATTCAGATTAAGACTCCACACTGAAACTTTGATCTTTAAGCAATTATACCCTGAGAGCTATCTGTAATATTAATATGTGCTCTGATTCAAGGAGTGACTATGTCAGCCAGATCATGTTGGCAACAAAGCAGTAAGTTATAAACAGAACAGAATAAGAAAAAACTGGGTGACAAAAGAAAAAAAAATTAAAAACCTGTAACAGCGGATCATTGATAATTCCTTTAGCCCAGCTAGCCAAAGATTTCACCAGTTTCTAATGATGAAAAATTACAAGATATTTTCAGAACACTATTGCAAGTTACTTGTATTTGTGGTACATAAAGAAGTCCATGAGCATTGCTGAAAAAACATATATTTTCTTATGATTTGGTGAGTTTGAACATTTTTCTTTAGCCTTTTCTATTTGTTATAAAGCTTATTATATTACAGACTTCTTCCAACCCCAACTAAGCTCCAGTCTTAAAAGATTCTTCCTTAAAGAACATGAGATCGGGACACTTGGGTGGCTCAATCAGTTAAGCATTAAGCACCTGCCTTCAGCTCAGGTCATGATCAAGGGTCCTGGAATCAAGCACCTCACCAGGTTGTCTGGCTCCCTGCCCTGTGGGAGCTTGCTTCTCCTTCTCCCTCTGTCCCTTGCCTCCCCTTGCCTGTGAGCATTCTCTTTCTCTCTCAATCTCTCTCTCAAAATAAAAAATAAAATATTTAAAATAAATAACTTTTAAAAATTTTAAATTTAAAGAGAATGTGAGCCCAGGCCTTGACATCCTATAAAATATCCCCCTTCATACTCTCTTTTCAGAAAGACACTAAGACTTGTCAAGGTGGTATCGACTCTTACTGCTAATAAATCTACTTTTTCTTTAAGAGGTGATCTGGAGATATTTTGTTGAATTCAACAGCAGTATCATAAAGAATGCCTAATTAAAGCTAATTCCTATTTTAGAATGCCATATATCACATAAACTCAAATAAATGATAATGAATGTATATTGATAACATGGAAACAAATTTAGCAATATAAAATTCCAATAAAATATTGAAAAATATTTTGTACCATCCCATTTGTTAATCAAAAACAGTGTGAGGAGCCTTGAGGAAAAACAAAAACCCAGCCTACCCAAAGAGAATTCCTTCACAAAAGTCAGATAATCTAAGATCTATTAGAAATTTATTCCTTTGAGTAGGACATCTAAATACTATATTCAACCTTGGTGCTTTTGTCCATTATTTCTTTCAAATTGGAATTCTAACCACATAACCATCTTTCAAAATGTGTTTTATTTTTTAAAAACATTTATTTATTTATTCATGAGAGACACGGAGAGAGAGAGGCAGAGACACAGGCAGAGGGAGAAGCAGGCTCCTCACAGGGAGCCCGATGCGGAACTCGATCCCATAACCCAGGATCATGCCCTGAGTTGAAGGCAGACGTTCAACCATTGAGCCACCCAGGCATTCCTCAAAATGTGGTTTAGATGATATATCTGTGAAGACTTTCAGGGATTCTCTCAACCTTCCCTTTACAATTAATTGCCTTCCTCTCAGCTATGCCTTTTATATTGACCATAGAGTACTTGTTTTCATTTCTTTCTCCACCTACAATTCAATGACCCACTTAAGGGCAGGATCCATGGTGTAGATGCCCTTGTTTCCCAGGGGCTAATCATCTGAAAGCCTGCATTTTAAAAAAATGTAATAAATGTTTATGAGTTTTTGACCAGATCTTGGTCTAGTGATTATTTCATTTAATTGGAAACTTTACCTATAAAGCCTTATTAACTAATGATACCTGAGTCGTGCCGTACATTACTTTTCTACTAAGAAGAAAAGTTACCAGTTACCAGTTGCTTGCATCAGAAATTCTAGCTAGAATAAGGGCACTGAAATAGAAAATAGAAAGGTACCAAAGGCAAGAGTCCGCTCTTTGGACCCAGTCTCAATCAAGGTGAAAGAATTCTGTAGAGGTTTTATAGCTTGCTTTCTAGGGAAATCTGATATGCTTAGTAGACTATTTCAGAATCATTTATGTTGGTACAATCTAACATTTGAGTTAAAAAAAGAAAACATAGATTCTATCCTCTATAGATTCTATCTCAAGTAAGTTTAAAATAGCAGGGTGTGTGTGTGTGTGTGTGTGTGTAAAAAAAATCTGAATTTTTTCAGGACATAGTCCAGACATTATATTTTCTATTTTAAAAAGAGGAAACTATTTTAAATGTTTTATTCCTCACTGAGCAAAGCAACTTGTTTTCTCTTTTATAAGGAGTGTGAAAAGTTAAATGACACACTCGTCAAGGTTGACTTGAGTTGAGATTTAATATAACAAGCCCTCCTACACCTGCAATTAGTAAGTGGTTGCATGACATAGGAGGAAGGCATTAGCTTTAATATCCAAATCCTGAGAACAAATTAGAAATTTACAACTTATCTGGGCAAAAATGGGCCATTATTTCATGTCTGGGTCTCAGTTTCTTCTTTTGTTAAAATGAGGATAACAGTGCCATTTTTATAAAATTCAGAACTATGGATTCAAAGAAAAACTCTTTGTGAGAATAATTTAGGCAATGTTTGATTTGCCAGGACAATGCAGCCAATAACATGAGACCACAGATGGCTCACACCCCTAGCATGAGACCACAGAGGCTCTTCAATAGCCACAAGTGGTCCAGATGTCGGTTTTATGTCTCTTCTGAAAGAAGGCAAAGTGTTTTTCTCTATCTAGTTCTCACAAATGAAGTGGGGAGAAATGTTAGCCGTGTGACTTTAATGAGTATCACATGAACAAGTTCCCTACACACTACTTTGGAAATGTTACCAAATGAAAGGTTACATTTAGAAAGGGCATAAAACTGGATGAGATAATGGTACAGTCGTTGCCTGGGACACAATCGAGGGCATCACCTTTGCTGCTGGGAAATGCAACAGGGGTGCAGTAGGTATGGTTACCTACATGCATAGCAATCACTCGCAACATGTTGATGGGCCTGTGTTAACTTGAAAATTGGTTCTTCTCCCAAACAACACCATATAAACCCATGCAAAGCATACAGAGGGAATGCCCGGTATATCTTAGTGGTACTTGTTTTCCTGTTGTTAGGCAGTAAGCAGTTCAGCCAATGCTTAAAATGCACAGTCATCCACACTTAACACATTTTCTGTTGCCAGAAGTGCAACTGATAAACAGTTAGTTACAAACTCACGCAGATAATACTTCCAGAACTCCCTTCTGTTCAAGCCTGTTACCCATGGAACTATTCCAAGCAAAACAGATGATAAGAACTTCAGGACAACCTCTGTGGGGGTCTCATTTCCCAATCACATGATTAAACTCTCATCTCATTGCCATTTGGCTGCCCTAGGTTTTTCTAAACCTTTGTTCATTTACTCCATTGTATTTTATATGTGGCATTAGGGCGAAAATCATCTGCTCTAAGTACCTCACTGGATGATAATTAATAATATGCATTTCTACCCTCACTCTAGTTCCTAGAAGGTGGCTGCAGAACATTATTGGAATCATTTTGTATCACCAATGCTTAAATAGGACCTGGCATTTAGTAGGGCCTGAATAAATGTTTGTTGACTATCTTAAGAATGCCTTCATCAGCCACACATTTATTTGTAATGTGTGCCCCCATGTTTTATGTATATCTAATAATACCTATATTTTTCAGTGTCTGGCAGCAAATTTTTAGCCCTCTGAGGGCTACTCTGAGCTACTTATCATCCATTCACTCATTTATTTTCACCAAGTTCCCAATCTACTTTCTCAGTTTCAACAAATACTTATCTTCGTCTGCCTGAAAACACAACACAGCATTTTATATGTTTGAAAACTGTACAGTCACTGCCATATGTAACAGCACTATCCAATCAAAATATAATGACAGCCACAAGTGAAGGCAAATGTGGGCTCTTTTTTTTTTTTTTTTTTTTTTTACGGGGATGGATGGTCTAAATGACGGTGTCACCCTGTCAGCATAACATATGCTCTGGAAGATCCTCAAAAAGCCCTTCCAAGAATGTTTCCTTAAGAGAAAATGTGTTCATTTAATATTTCTAGTAGCTATACTTAAAAAGTAAATAGAAATAGGTAAATTTTTGAATAGTATCATTTTAAACTACACATGTCAAAGTACTATCAACATGCTCAATACAAAAATGATTAATGAAATATTTTATACTCCATTTTTTAAATCAAGTTTTTAAGTGTGTTTTAGGCTTGCCATATATTCATTTCAGTAGGTCACATTCCAAGTGCTCAGTGGCCATATGTGGCTAGTGGCTATCATACTGCACAGCACAAACCTATAAAAAACCATAAGAGAGGGAGGTGCACAGAGATTTCTGATACAAAATAGACTAGAATGGATGTTAAAACAAGAAAACACGGGGGCCAAAGGAGGACTCAATTCTAAGAGAAGGAAGGGAGGTAGGCTCCTTTGGACCTGCTCTACCTCTTTTTCCTTTAATAAATCATGTATCCCCTCATCTCATTAGCCATTTCCTCCTTTATTCAGTGACTGTGTGCATCAATGGATCTGGAGGGCAGTGCTATGTTTTATAGAACTATATGCAAATAAATCACATATTTAGGCGAGCATGAGGCCATGTATAAATAATGTGACTGTGCAGCTGATATAAACACTGTAATTATAATATAGGGAAAGGGCAAATGTAAGATAAAAAGAATGAGCTATGATTGCCAGAGTATATAATGATGTCCTCTTTTCCTGGTGGAGTACCAAAATGTTTAAGTGCAGGCAATGAGTAAGATAAAGACATGGACCTGGTTAACAGGAAGCCAACTTTTTATTTTCCTCCCACACATGAAAAAAAATTAGTAGAAATTAATGACAGTGCTTTCACAGCACCTGTTATGTAAATATCTGAACTGTTAACTATCAGGAATAGGTATGAATTTAAAAGATCAAATTCAGAACTACAAGGACTCTAAAATATTCCCCATGCTTGGCAAAAGTTCTCCTAATGCTACTATTATTTTCTATTGGCACAGACTAATGAGAAGAGACAACAAAAAAAAAGACACAGAGTCCATGCAGAAGGATCAGATATAAATTAAATCACTAAGCCCTAGAAAAGCCAGCATCACAACACTGAACATATATGTAAAGTCTTAGCCTGGGAAGATTTTTTCACAAAACAGCTAAAATGAGAGTCGCATTTTAGAGGTCAAGGATTTCATTTGATTAAGAAGAGAGGAATGTGATTGAGAAGGAGGAGCTCAAGAATGAAACATAATGCATCCTAACAAGCTTTGTGAGAGTGGAATGGGAAATAAAATAAGTAGTTTTACACAAAATTAATCAACAGAAAACAAATAAATTACAATGAGGAAAAAGGGCATAGAAGTGAGGAGCCTGGACTCAGATTTTATAGACTCATTCTAAATCTACAGGCCAGTGTTTCATTATCTGAACTCTCCCAGTCTCAATGTCCTCATCTGAAAAAGGGGATTCAAAAGAGCACCCACTTAGAGGATATTAAATGAGTTCATCTGTATTATGTATTGAGCACAGAGCCTAGCATATAATCAACATGCAGTGCATTTTAGCTGCAATCATTAGATTATTTGGGGGCACAAGGCTTGGGAGTGGATAACAAGGAGTAGTGTTGCAAAGTATCTGATAAGTCACCTTTCATGAATATAAAAAAAAAACAATTTTAATTGTCATTTGATGAAAGAGACCATAACTGAAGAGTCCAATTTAGAATGTGGCGGCTATCTAAGTGAAAGATTGGTAGAATCTGGGCCAAAATTGTATCTAAACAAAAAGAAAGTGGTGGAGGTGAGGTAAATGCTTCAGAAACATCCTGAGAACTTATAATGAATAAGGTTCGAGAAAAACAAAGAGAACACTGTGCCCCTTGTTCAGCACAAATCACTCCCTTGTGTCACTCTTGGAAGATTCCTTAATCTCTCCAAGCTTTAGTTCTCTTAGCTTCAAAATGAGGATGATATTAACACAAACATCATAGGAATATTCTAAAAAATTAAGTGAGTTATTATTTGTCAAGCCTTTGGGGTAGTGACTGACACATGGTAAAGTGCGACGTAAGTAGGTGTTCAGCGAATTTAAAAACAAACACAACTTTTTTGAAAAGCTCCTTAAGCACTGACTTTCGTTCTTCCACACATTACATTTTCTAGGATCCAAAAAGCAACACTATGAAGCAGTCCAGCTCCCATGCTAGCAACGGAAAGAGAGGCATGGTTAGAGTCACACAGACAGGAAGTGTTCCAGCCAAAAGCTGCACCCAGACATTCTACTTCAGCCTGGGTTCTCCTCACTCTACCACCAGTCCTCCAGGGCCATTAGCCTGAAAACCAGCAAACAGTGATGTAATAATAAACTGAGAAGTTTGAAAGGGCTAATGGTGCGTTCATTTGTCACTGGGATTCCTTTACTTAGATTCATAGAATGTAAATATCAGAAAATCATTATAAGTGTGAAAAGAAATGAAGACCACCCAAATGAGAGCAAGGAAAAGCTATCTCTCTCACCTTGCTATCGCAAAAGAGTCAATCATCATCACTTGTGTTGTGGCAAAGACCCAAAGGCAGTCAGAGGAGTAGAAAAGCTTTTTAATAGAAAAAGAGAAGACTTCCAGATATGCCCTGATTGGAGGCTGTTGCATGGGAAGCCATAATTGGGCTCACTAGAAGTTGGGTATTCTATGTGATTAGATAGGGGTACTTAACAGGTTTTCTCTGGTTGGTCCTAAGTTGGAAGAGGGGACAAACGTTAGGGAGGCTGTCAGTTACTAATCAAGTCCTGCCTTTGGGGGATTGATTGTTATAGGCGTTATTATTGCTTAAGATAGTGGTCTGACTTCCTACAAAACTGACTTACAGATAGCAGGCTTCCTTCCTAGGTTCATCATTATAGATAATGGATTGGTTGCTTATGCTAGTTCCTGCAGGCTGTGAATTTTCATATGAAGCCTGGCCATTTCTGTTTGCATATTCAGTCTCTCAGAAGTCATCTAGTTTAAATCCCAACACAAATCTTTAATCCCTGGCCATTGTACAACATAATGGAGAACTCCAAAATATAAAAATGACCTATTCCATTCAGAGACAACTTTCAATGTTTCAATTTTTTAGCCATTAATAATTACAAACATGTGTCTACTGCTAATTCCTACTAGTTGGCTCTATTTCTGTGTTCCGAAAAATAATAAAACCCTCAGAGTATATACAACATCCTGATGGTCTACTCTCAGCATATACATCTTGTATTAAAAGAAATATAGCCTTTGAGGGGTGTGTGGATGGCTCAGTCGGTTGAGCATGTGGCTTTGGCTCAAGTCATGATCTCAGGGGTCCTGGGATCAAGCGCTGCATCACATTGGGCTCCTTGCTCAGCAGAGAGCCTACTTTTCCCTCTCCCTCTGCCCCTACCCCCTGCTTGTGCACTCTCTCACCTTCTCTCTCTCTTTCAAATAAATAAAATCTTTTTTAAAAATAAAAAATATTTTTTAAAATATTTTTTTAAAATAAAATCTTTTTTAAAAAGTGAAATATGGTCTTTGAATTTTCAAAGAATCATCCTGATGTCACAGCCTAACCTTGCTATTTTTACATCTCAGGGATAATCTTTTGTTCTGTTCACCCATATATTTTATAGCAAATACACAACCTCCATGAGACTGGGCTAAATGTGAAAGTAGATCCTAACAGCAGGATAAGATCCTTCTGCCCGTTTCTATTTTGAGAAAAATATCTCAGAAAAACATTATTAAAAACTGCATCAGTCATTGAAATACCACCCTAGTTCCATCCACATCATTGCAAATGGTAAGATTTCATTTTTTGATGACTGAGTAATATTCCATTTTATATATGTATATGTATGTGTATGTGTATGTGTATGTGTGTATACACACACACACATGCCACGTCTTCTTTATCCATTAACCTGTCGATAGGCATCTGGGCTCTTCCCATATTTTGGCTACTGTGAACATTGCTATTATAAACATTGCAATGATGTGGATGGAACTAGAGGATATTATGCTAAGCAAAATAAGTCAATCAGAGAAAGACAAATATCATATGATTTTACTCACATGTGGAATTTAAGAAACAAAGCAGAGGATCATAGGGGAAAGGAGAGAAAAATAAGATGAAATCAGAGAGGGAGACAAACCATAAGAGACTCTTAACCATAGGAAACAAACTGAGGGTTGCTGAAGGGGAGGGAGGTGGGGGGATGGGATAACTGGGTGATGGGCATTAAGGAGGACACTTGATGGGATGAGCACTGTGTGTTACATACAACTGATGAATCACTGAACTTTACTTCTGAAATTAATAATATATACTACGTTAATTAATTTAATTTAAATTAAAAAATAAAAAATAAAAAATAAAATGCTACCCTAGATAGGTACATAGGATTGAATAAAATTTCGATTTACAAATTGGTATTTCTTAACTTTACTTCACAGGAGATATTCTGTTCCCTCCTTTTCCCCTGTCCCCAAACATCAGTCACAGAAAATTCATCTGCTTTTCAAAGGGAATGTATTGCTTTTCTCTCTCCTTGCAATAACTCAAATACAAAGAACTAAAACAATGTAAGAGAAAGACAGGCAAATCACTCCTTGAGCTAGTCCTTCTTGGCACTGGTAAAGGAAGAGGTGTTTTCTTAAAGTTTTTGTCTACTTAATTGGATGTTTTGGAGAAAGGGAACAATGAAAGAGGATAAACTAACAGTTTCTTCATCCATCGAAAGTAGTTATCCTCCTAATCTTCACTGTAGAAATACTGCACTTACTTTCTCTGGTCTGCCTCCTGTAGTGGAAGACAGTTCTCCCTTAGTAAAATAGAGAGTTTTTCCCTATGCACTCTTATACTTCAACCTGAGACATTTTAGTTAACACTCTCTGCCCATTTTAGGCAGATTACAGAAATAAACTTGCCTTTTTCCATCTATAAGAGAAAATAAGACTATATACTCAACAGCATTACTTCCTCCTATAAAATATCCACATAAACAAATCCATATTTGTAAACAATATCTCGACCAAGCCCCTGAATTATGTGTGTGACAATTACAAAACATTGTGAGTCAATGAACTTGGGTCATTATGAGAGGATAAAGCAGATCTAAAGAAAATGAGATTCTCATCAATCATTACCACAATGAGAAAAATGGAAGGCTCAACTATCCAGTGCATAAATACTGTATGGAACAAACTTTGTCATAAAGGAAAATCCTAAAGCCTCTCCCCTCCAGTTAGAGAAAGTTCAGCTATTTGTAGACTCATTCAATAAATGCATCAATAATTAGTACTAATTGTTGAGGAACAAAACAATATGCAAGATAATGGATGGAAAGTAACACATGAGACATGATTTTTCATTTCCTGCCTGTGGCAAAGATGACCACTCTCTACCAAAGATGTATGTTTTCCTATCCCAGGGTTGAATCGTTTTCAGAAAGTATTTACCTAACTTGGGCCCTTTGTATTGAGATGTGGCCATATGACTGGTCCCCATCCATATAACATATGCCAAAGTAAGTCACTTCCAGGCTGGAGTGGTTAAGTAGCAAATAGGCCTTCCCACCACTCTCCGTCTCTGGCAAAAATTGCAGGACTCCAAGATCTACAGAGGGATGGAAGAACCATAGGATGAAATAAGCCTGAGTCATTGAATCACTACATGGAAAGCCACCCAAAAACATTTGATTCGGACTTTGTGTGAGCAAGAAACTTTCCTATTGTATTAAACCACTGAGATTTCAGGATTTTCCTATTACAGCAGCCAGTGTTATTTTAATCAATAAAGAAATCCATTCAATTATCCTTTGACAAACATTTCACTTTCTTTCCAAGTTCAGATGAATTAAACTTGTTCACCCACAACTCTCTAAAAAGAATGCTGAATTGCTGGCTCTCCTGTCATTTACCCGAATGCCACCATGAGCAGCTTTGGTTTTCAAAAAATCAATTTTGATGAAAATTCATGAGGGACCTCAAACTTTACCTCTGATCAACCCTTTATTCTGCTGAATATCACCAAGGTCTAAAAGGAACCCCATGATCTTTGAGAACAGACAGGGCCTCATAGAATTTTCAACCTATAACCTAGGGCAATAACAAATGAAATGGGGCTTTAATGAAGAGCCATGTCCTGAAGGAATCCCATGTTTCTTGTGTGCAACTGTACAGCTGGCCCTGACTCTTCCTTTAAGCCACAGATATATTGTTTCATGATCGCTCTCATCTTGTATTTCTGCATTTCTATGAGGCATTTCCTCTTGTCAAAGCTCTCCACATCCTCTAGGTGAGTCCATCCTGTGCTGTTTCCACAACAGTTAATGCACACATTTCCGGAGGCAGAGAATAAACGAAAGAGAGGCACTAATGGCATGGAATAGAGATGCCAGATCACATCAGGTCTTGGAGGTCATGGTGAGATCTTTAGTCTTTACCCTCAGAAGAAAACAGAAGCCATGGAAGCACATTCAGGATGAGGATGATTTGATCTGTTTTGCTTTTTCAAAAGATTACTTTGGCTGCAGGGTAGAGAGTAAGTTAGAGAGGATCAACTGGAAGGCATGGCTATAGTCCTGTCAAGACAGGATATGGCCTAAATCTGAGCATGGCAGAAGGAACTGATAAACAACAGGCTTGTGATAAAGACAGATGTGAGGAATAGAGAGATGTTAATGGAGATGCCTGGGTGATAATGAAGATAGGGACACTTCCTCAAGAACACCGGTGGGAGAATAATTGCTCTATTGTTTTCATGATGTTTCTTCTGTTTTGTTTACAGGTACTCCTTCAAGAATCCAGTGCTACCTGCAAGCTGTTGGTAAACCAACTATAGGACTCCCCTGTGATTCCTTCTCTCCTCAGGGTCATCTGCTCCCCAACGCATCTCCCCAAGAAGCTCAAGACTCACAAGTTTTCTTTAATTCTGATGTCAGTGGCTAAAACCACCACCACATTCAGCTTAGGCCTGAGATTTCTCCTCTTGCTGATACCTCCATTCACACATTTTCCTATAGCTAGTCCTGCCAAACAAGCTTATTCCCCACCACTTCCTGAGATGCCCCCACGTGTGCCACCAAAGCCTTGATCCTTCACCCTTCAGATGATCCTTCCCTGACATTCTCTTGGATGTAGGGTTTTCACTGGTCCTCTCCTTCCACATCCTTAGGCTCCATGAATCATTCTTCCCAGCTCCAATACCTCACCACCACCACCTGCCAGGGCCACAGAAAATTACTCCACTTTCTCTGCAAAAGGACCCAAATCTGTGTTCATGCTCACTATGTCACAGCCATCCTTCCATCCTCTGTTCTTGATTCCCAAGTAGCTTGCTTCCTCCATGTGGATGGTGCACACTCAGCCTCTCTCATTTCTTTTCTGGAATCTCTACCACATAACAGATGTGAACTGAAGGATGGAAAGAAAGTAACATGTTTCCCCCATTTGGAAGCTTGCCTCAAATCAATCAACTTGCTTGCCATATTTAACATTCAAGCTTTGTGCATATGCTAATAAATCATTAAAATTCATGTGATCCTAACATTTTTGAGTTCTTTCTTTCTCTCTATTTCGTAATTTTTACCCAATTCTGTAAATTACAATGTTGCAAGTGAGAGTAATCACCAGCAAAAATATGCATTGTACACAGGACTAAATAGAGGAATCTCAAGATAAAAATCTCCAACATTTATTATATACTTTTTGGCCTTGAGTACTTCACAATTCTGTTTCTCTCTTGCCAAATGGAATACTGATTAACTTCACAATACTGTTATGTGCAGTAGAACACAATAACAAATTATGCCTTCCAAAATGCCCAGAGAATTTAACAAATCATAAGGAAATTAGGGCCTTGGGAAGTTCCTAAGAGCCAAGTGCTCCTCTACCTATGGTTACTTAAAGATTTAGCTCCTACTTATATACTTCAAATGTCAAGAAATTCAATAACTGTGAGGTAGACAGTTCCAGTGTTGTTCTTATTTGGGGAAAGTTTCTTTTACTGAAACAATATGAATGTTTCTATTACTTTCACCTCTAGGTTCTCCCACTAAAAAATAAATTCATTTCCATTCCTAAATAATAGCCCCAACTGTTCATACACAGCTGAGTCTTCACTAAATCTATTCATCTTTAGACTGATCAGGAGCAGTGACCCCAAATCTCCCTCAGAGGCTAGGTCTTATCAATCGCTCCCTCAGCTGCCCTGACCTACTTCAGCCACCCTGGAAGCCCTTCTATGTCCTCTCTTCGCATCTTACTCTGATGGACTCCAAGTTAGGAAGACCCTTGTGGCACTCAGGTCCTAGCACAGGCCAGGAGACATGATCTCAACACCAGGAAGCTGAGGGTCTCATAACCATTCTTTTTTTAGATTTTATTTATTTATTCATGAGAGACACAGAGAGAGAGGCAGAGACCCAGGCAGAGGGAGAAGCAGGCTCCATACAGGGAGCCCGATGTGGGACTAAATCCCGGGTCTGCAGGATCATGCTCTGGGCCCAAGGCAGTGCTAAATCACTGAGCCACCCAAGCCGCCCTCATAACCATTCTCGACCTAATTAATTCAGTCCTCTTAGTTTTAACTGGCTAGCACCTCTTGGCTATTCTGAAACTTGTGATTCACTAAAATCCAAAGGTATTTTGCACATTTTTCTGTAATGTTAAGACTCTCCATTATACTCCTGTTAGCTTCAGACTAACTGCTGAACTTTGTATTTATTCTTGTTACATTGCAAAGTATTGATTCCCATCTAGTAAGATTTCTGAATTCTTATTTTGCCATTTGAAATATTAGCCATTTTTTCTAGCTCTCAAGCCATCCTTTCCATTATCCAACTCAAGAATCAAAATACTAAGCAGGATAAGGTAAAAGGCAAAGTATTGTGACAAAATCTAAGCACTTAACTATATGAAATAAAAATGTTATTTTTAAACTCATTTAAACTATGCATCAAAAATGTAAATTCCAAATACACTTCACGATAGGAGTTTTGAGGTGAATTTCCTCCTTGTCTATAAGTAGATGAATGTATAATAGGATTAAGTAATATCTATAATTGCCAACCTGAGCAAATTAATTTTTTAAAAAAACCTTACTATTATTGACCACAGAAAAGCTGAAGGACATCCTTATGGAAAGCATATATTGTGTCATGCAAGGAAATTTAAGATCCATTATTCTGCAACTTTTCCCATATAATAGGCTTATTTAGACTTTCACTTGCCTAGATGCCCACACTAATAATATGTAACTAAGTTTGATATTAGTCTATTAAGAACTTCAATTGGTCTTGTAATTTTTAATATTTGTAAAGACTTCTAGGCACACCTTTCAACTCAGTGATCTTAAAGAACCTTCAAAAAAGTGACACAAAAATCAACCAGCAAAAGAAAACTAATCTTCATCAGCAATTTAGTAAGTTTTTGGTTATCTGTTTTGCAGATAAATATGTGTATGCATTTAGCCTTAAAAGATATATATAGAATTGTTTAACTGTGATGCTTTTAGCAGTAAATCTATGACCTATTTATTGCTATAAATTCATTACCAAAGCTTTTTCCCTTTCTCACGCCAAGCTAAAGTATAAACCTTGCACCATTACAAATTCTAACTACAGCCAAATACATCCAATTATAATCAGTTGCAGTAAACCCTCACTTTGCATTAGGCATAATTAACCGTGTGATAAATAATCAGTATAATAACATTTAATGTGCTGTGATAGCATTTCTGAATTACTCATGAGAATCTAGAAAATAGAATATACTTCAATTTTAACCATCAATGTTTTTAACCATTTCATGTCTGAAATGTCACGCTTGTGCCTTGTTAGAGAAATTTAAGTACACCCACTCAAAAATTAAAAGTTGGATATGCATGGGATGCCTGGTGGCTCAGTTGATTAAAGGTCTGCCTTCAGCTCAAGCTCAGGTCTGATCTTGGGGTCCTGGGATCCATCCAGGTATTGGGCTCCCCCTTCCTCTCTCTCTGCCCCTCCTCCTGCTCATGTGTACACCCTCTCTCCAGAATAAATAAATAAAAATATTTTTTAAAAAAGGCATACACTTAAGGGCATCTTAATGTATGTGGTAATAAAACAATTCTCTACGTCATTCAAAATATTACCTACTTTAATAATTTTTAAAATATTTTATTTATATATTTGAGAGAGAAGGAGAACGAGCATAGGGAGAGGCAGCTCCACACAGGATCATGACCTGAGAAGTCAGACATTTAATTGACTTAGGCACCCAGGTGCCCCATCTACTTCAATAAATTTTAATAGTAAAGTACATTTCCACAAATGTAGCTATTTCCAAAATTTTTAAGAATTCCCAGAGTAGACAAAGTTTTTCTTGGCATATTAGAGGGTAAAATTTCATTAGGAAAAACTTTAATTCATTCATTCATTCACATTTCAAGAAAGAACTCACACCTGGTTTATTTCAATTATAATAGGAACAGGAAGAAGAAGAAGGAGGAAGAGTAAGAGGAGAGAAAAGAGAAGGAGGAGAAAGGAGAGAGGGGAAGAAAGATCTCTGCTCTATCATTGTAAATAATGATATACACGTCTATTACATGGAAAAATATTTTTATTCTAGCACATAACATTTTTTAAGTTGCCAACTTTTATTATAATCCTATTTCATAGAAAGAGGAATGTAGCAAATAGAGTATATAAAAGAAATGTTTTTAAAACTGCAGGTTTGTACATGTTGCTCTGTTTGCATCTGGAAGAGGCTCTCCCCCACATAAGGCACAGCAGCTGCACTTACCCAGTGTCTCCTTGCAGATGCAGCCCTGGGCATGTTTGGCACAGCCCATGGAGCAGCAGGAGCAGTAGCTCTACTTGTAGGAGCTGCCTTTGCATGAATTGAATTTATAGAAGCTACTTGTGGAACAGGAGTAGCTGGGGTCCATTTTAAGCTGAGGTGAGGGCAGAGGTCCAAAGCAGGTGACATAGGGAGACACTGGTGTAGGCTGGAGGCATGGTCTAACACAACATTTTTAAAATAGATTTATTTATTCATTTGGGATGGTAGGGTAGAGGAAGAGAATCTCAAGCAGACTCCTTCCAGAGCCTGACACAGGGCTCCATCTCACCACCCATGGAATCATGACCTGAGCTGAAACCAAGAGTTGGATGCTTTAACCAACTGAGCCACCCAGGCACCCCTTGCACATAACATTTTTTATCAACACCACTAACATTGTCTTTCTTTTTTATTTGTCACACCAAGGTCAATTAGGAATTAATATCAAATACTTTTTCTGAATTTCATAGTCTTTATTTAATTTTAAGCTAATTTCACTCATGTCATTAAATCACAAAATGATATGTTTCTATTTTACTAGAAACTCTATTCCCACAAACCTTATGGAACTGCTAAAGTTAACTGGTTGCACTGTAATTTTGGTTGGTATTGTAATAGTGGTTAAAAAATGGATCCTGGGGCACCTGGATGGCTCAGTGTTTGAGCATCTGCCTTCAGCTCAGGTCATGATCCCAGGGTCTTGGGATCGAATCTTGCATCAGGCTCCCCATGCAGAGCCTGCTTCTCCCTCTGCCTATGTCTCTGTCTCTCTGTGTGTCTCTCATGAATAAATAAATAAAAGTCTTTAAAAAAAATGGATCCTAAACTAAGACTTAAGAAATTTCTCTGGGTGGAAACTATCATAATAGTATTTGCTCTAGTGAGATCTTGATCTATATATTCACTACAAACATGGTATAGGTTACATTTAATTATTTATCTGTTTCTTCCTCTTCATCTCACAACACTTTTGGCTGATAATCTCTCTGGCTCAGTTTACTATTTGCACCTTTAAGGATTGCTCTTAATTAAGTCTTAATTAACCAGAATTGCTCTCTCATGTTATCTGTGGAACCACTTTATGTTCAATAACCCAAAACCAATAAAGAAGATACTCTCAGAATGTTTTCACTTCATGTCTGCAACATTTGCAAAGATATTTAAAGGATAGTTAGGAGCTGCTCTTTTCCCGTCTTTAAAAGACTATTAAGCTATTAACCCAAGAATGCAAATTGTTGCCCAAGAGAAACCCGAGTTTAATGCGGGATTCTACTGGAAGAGTTGGTAGAGTTCAGAGTTATCCATTCACATTCCCTCACTTCTATGAACAAATGTGAATGGAATTTTGGATAAATAAATATGAACTAATAAAGTGAAGTCAACAACCTTCTCATGAAGTTTAGTCTGTAACCTTGCAGAGTTTTCGCATGTTCAAACTGACTCACCTACTTCTCCACAAAGAAAAAAGTAGGAGTCATCAAGAAGTCTCTTTCTCCTCCACATACAACAAAGGAGAATGTGGATTTAGCCAAAGAATCCTACTCTTATTCCTATTTTGTTACCACTTATAAATGATAATGGCTGATATGAAAATAAAAATAATTTAGGGAACTACATGAAAGCACTATTAAACATTTTTACTCTCAAAGAAATGGTACATAACTCTTGAACTCACAAGGATATTAAAATCAGATGGGGATGAGAATGGAAATGAAACGTCCTGTGAGACAAGATTCCTCACCTGATGTCTTTTCTGCAGTCCTCCAAACATTCATGTCTTCCAGAAACGCAGGAACATAGGTCATTTATTTGTCACCATGCCCTGTGCCAGAGATACACGTTTGAATGATATTTGGCCTTTGCTTTCACAAGATTTGTGTTTTAATTAGAGAAAAGAAGTAAATAAAAAAAATTATAGGAGAGTGTGATAATTGCTAGAGGTATGGCATGGAGGAAGTGATGGTTAGAAGACAAGAAACAATAGATTAAGAGTGGAGTAAGGTGTTCTACACAGAGAGAAAAGAGAGAAATTCAAGCACACAACAGCATGTGCCTACTAGACAGATTCCCTGGGCGAACAGCAGATCGTGTCATGTGACTGCAGTGAGGCAAGTCTGTGACCACACAACAGTGCATAACGCAGGGAGCAAAGCAAAGATGAAATTACATGCATGCAAACCCTCTGGGAACCTCCAAATGGTGATCCCACTATTTCTTTTCTGTTCATCACTCCATTTCTACTCTCCCTTCTCTCCTTACTTACCCAGCTTAGATACTGTGAGCTATCATTAAATCACTAGTTACAAATACCCTCCAGAGAACCTGGGTAGCTCAGTCATTGAGCGTCAGACTCTTGATTTGATCTCAGCATCCTGGGATCTAGTCCCCTATCAGGCTCCATTCTCAGCTCAGAGTCTGCTTGAGATTCTCTCTCTCCTTCTCCCTCTGCTCCTCTCCCCACTTGCTCTCTCTCTCTCTAAAATAAATAACTAAAATCTAAAAAACAAAAACAAAAAACCCACAAATATCCTCCAACGCCTTGCCCCTCTCTTCCTGTGCCATGAAGCAAAACCCAATCTTACACCTAACTCCATGGCTTATTAGAGCAGCTGAATCTTAGCTGGAGGAAAATAACACACACACAAACACCATTTTAGCAATTATAACCAAGCAGACTTGCCTCATTTTACATCTCAACTATAAATCTCAGCAATACATTTAGCTTTTTTCAGATTAGTTTGCTCCTCTTCTCAACCAATTTCACACCTTCTTTCTTTCCAAACATCTATCAGTGCCTCCTTACTTATCTTCCTTATTTCGGTGATAAAATAATTCAGTCTAAAGGGAATGACGCCCTTTCCCACATCCCATTTATACCAGCTTACATACATCTGTGTCTATAATCTGTTTGCTCTCTCATAAAAATGGATAAACAGTAACTTCTCTCTAAAGCCAACCCTTCCACTCTCTTCTGCCTACACCAGCTGCCTACACCTATACCTCTGCTATATCAATTTTTCCTTTTTATTAACTCCTTCTCACCTGAGCTAAAATATGCTATATGTCCTGTCTTTAACCCTCCTTTAACCCCATGCCTCACTCTAGCTGCCATATTATCTTACATATAGATGATAATTTTTCTAACATCTGTATTTCTTATTATGGGAAAATCCCTTGAGTATACTGTTTATCTGTGTGCTCTCCACTTCTTTACCTCTCATCCTCTGATCTACTTTAAGCAGTCTTTGATCTCCATCATTCTACTGAAGCTGCTCTTGTCAAGGTCTCCAACCAATTCCATTTTGGAAAAAAAAATCAAGACAGAAGCTACAGTCTTTGTATAATCCAAACTCAGATGTCACATCCCATTACTTCTGCCATAGTCTATTCATTAAAGCAAGTCAGTGAGTCCAGCCCATATTCCAGGGGTGGTGATTACTTGAGTGTGAATGTTGGAAGGTGGGATCAATGATGGCCAGCTCAGAGGCTGCCTACCATTCCACATTCTCTCTCTAAACCTTGAGATTCAAAAATGTCTTGGGCATGAAGTCATGTGAGGACCCATGAGCAAGGTTTTGCTTATCATTTCCTTTCACTTGATGCTGCCTCTGCTCAGTAATGCTGTAAAGTGGCAGGAGGAGCAGTAATAGCAAATGTTCTTAACTCTGTGCTTACCCTCATCCACTGCTGGCAGCCAGGGTGATCACTCTACCCCTTCTGTAGATTCAATATTCTTCTGGTCTACATGTATATCCTCTGAGAGATCTCAAGACCTTTGCTCTGCAATACTTAAACAGACCTTTCCAACTGATATCCATTCCTCTAGTCAATGTGATACTGCCATGCTCTCCCAGGTCAGCCTTAAGCTATACTGAATGAGGGACACAGGCTTCTGCGTGAACAGAATCACTCTTCTCTGCACTTAGAGGCTCCTTGCCTCTCTTCCCCAATCCTGGTAGCACATGAAAGGCAATGGCTTGGCCAATATTAAAAGAGATCACATTCTGTAGTGTGAGATCTACTCTCTCAGAAAATTTCAAATATAAAGTATAGTATTGTTAACTACAATCACCATGTGGTACATTAGGTCTCCAGAAATTATTCATCTTATAACTGAAAGTTTATATTCTCTGACCAACATCTCTTCATCTTCCCCACTCCCCAGCCCCTGGTAACACCATTCTGTTCTCTGTTATTATAAGTCTGATATATATCAAAACATCTGTTGTACATCTTAAAAATATACAATTTTTATTTATCAAGCACATCTCAATAAAGGTAGAAGCAAATAAAATCTTTAATGAGAGCAGGAGAGAAAGAGAAAGATCACAATGATTACAACCTAAAATGTTCAAGAAAAGATATATTTGGAAGATGATGTATTTTACATTTACACTATAAAATTTTGAAAAATAAATTTAATGTGACTAGAGAGTAAATGCTGATATTTTACTGCATGCTCTGGATAAGACTTGCATTTGTGGTTATCAACAAAGCACAGTAACAAATTTAATAGAGTTATAGGAACCCAGTATTCACAGAGGATGACACAGAAACATAAGCAATGATGTAACCAGCACTAAATAAATGGCATAAGGGAACTGCAGGCAAAGGCAAGAAGACATGTTTTGTTTAACTCCAAGAAGAATCCTAACAGCCATGGCATTTTGAGTAATAACAGTATCTCTACCTTTTCCTCATGGTAAATGTAGCAGACTGAGTAGTAGACTCAAGAAGTCTCATCCACCCAGAATCTCAGAATGTGACCTAATTTGGAAATAGGGTCTTCCGAGATGTAATTAGTTAAGTCAAGATATGGACACTTTGAATTAGGGTGGGCTCTACAGTGACTGGTGTCCTTTTAAGAGAAGGAGAGGACACACAGAGATACAAAAAATAAAAAGCCACATATGCACAGAAGTAGAGATTGAAGTGATGCATCTACTATAAACCAAGGAACACCAGAAGCTAGGAAGGGAAGAATTTCCTCTGGAGCCTTCGGAGGACCATGGCCCTGTCAACACCTTGATTTCAGACTTCTAGCTTCCAGAACTGTGAGAGATAGATGTCTATTTGCATTAAACTCCCCAGTTTGTGGTAATTTGTTAGAGCAGCCCTAAGAACTTAAAGTAGGAGACTTTATGCCAAGATGGCATATTTGGCAATAAAGAAAACAAAGAGATGAACCTGAACAAGGAGAGATGGTACCTAGACACTGCAGAAGAATCTGTGCAGCCACTTACTGGGCAATAAACAAAAAAATAACTATCTCTTCTCTACTCATTATTCTAAATCCTAATCAGTAGGTCATTACAACCCCTACAGGCCCATGAATTATAATAAAATTTTCAGCTAAGTTGTTACTATAAACAGGGACCCCACAAAAATATTTGCTCAGGGCCCTACACATCCTAGATGCAGCCCTGCTACTGGCTACCTATTTATCATTCTTGGTTCCTCTCCTTTTTTATTCTCATGCCATATGTGCTAGTTTCCCTAAGACAGCCCCAGCTTGTGCCTATCTTGGTCTAATTATTAAATGTGCTCCCTTTTATGCTCAAAAGGATCCCACTTTGATAAAATTATAGGTCTTTCCAATTATACCATCAGCTAGTCTTATAGGCCTTATCTTTAAAAAAAAAAAAAAAAAAAGTCCTATTTGACCACTCCCCACCATCTTTCAATGGGCTTTTATAATAGCTTAAAACTAAATTCAAGGTGAGATCCAGGACCAGAAAAAGGATATTAGTGGGGAAAATGGAGAAAATCACAAAAGAGCTGTAGGTTGGTTAATAGCGCTGTGCCAATGTCCATTTCCTGGTTTTAATCATTGTACAATGGCAATGCAAAATGTAATCATTAGGGGAAGCTGCATAAAGGCTATGATCTAGGAAATCTCTGTACTAGTCCAGGAGCTCTTCTCTATGTCTAAAATTCTTTACAAGTAAAAAGTTTTAAAAATAAACATTTAAAAGAAAAAAAAAACTGTTCTCCTTGCTTCTATTCTTGCCCACCCCCCCAACCCCAACAATGCACACACATACATAATCTATTTTCCAAAAAAGCTGTCAGGGTGATCTTCTTAAATTGTAAATCAGTATATGTCTCCCTGCTAAATAAATAAATAAGAATAAACAGAACAAAACTCTACAATTGCTTCCTATCAACACACAGAATAAAATCAAAATCCTGGAATACTTGACCTCCAATTTGTCTCATGGATCCCTTCCTCTCCTCACAGTTCAGGTATATACTCAGAAACCATATCCTCAGAGAGCCCTTCCCTAACTACCCCCATCTAAATCGTTCCCTTCCAACCCTGTCACTCTTTAGTTCAAAAATTTCTGTTTTCTCTATAACACTTAATACTATTGAAGTTGCGCTATATCTTAAATGATGACTTTATTTTATTCTAGTCTCCTCCCCCCCCCATTAGAATAGAATGTAAGCTTAATGAGAGCAGAGACTACTTTTTCACTACTGTAACTGCAGTACTGAGGAATGCCCAGAGCACAGCATTCAAGAAATATTTACTGCACAGGGTAAAGTAACTGCTTTATGCTGTCTGGTGAAAAATATATATAAATATATATTTACAGAGCTATGGAAACAAAGTTGAGAAGCAATTAATTCCAGTGGTCATGGTCAAATACAACCTGTACATGATTCTATATTAATGTTCTTGGAACACAAGTATACTCCTATCACTCCACTATTCAAAAATCCTTAGCATCTTTGTTATTATAGGATAAATTCCAAACTCACTAGCCTAGTATTCAAAGTTATCTTTGGTCTGCCTCTACTTAATTCTCTTCAACTTTACGTTTCCATCTCTGATTTGTGGACTCCACTGAAAAAATTTCAGCTCCATTCTCATATTAGTCATCCATCTAGAATGTCTTCTTCCATCCCCTGCTTTCCCCAACAAACTTCTTTCTACATATATAGTTCTAATTTGTCCCTCAAGGTGAGGATCAAACTTCCTGCTGCTCTACTGCATGTTCTCAGATATTTCCAGAGCTTCCTTGGCCTTCTCAGCAAGTGTGGTTTCTTATCATCTGCATCATTCATCTGATATTTGACAATATTTTTTTGTGTAAACTGTTACTTCATATGTTTCATGAAATTTCTGCTCAAATAGGTATAGAATAGTTGGGAAACAAATACTTATATATTTGTGTCGGTCACAGAATTGAGGCTATACTAAATACCCAAAATTTATTACCGACTGACCAGTAAGTAGACACATATACCATATGTAAATAAGTAGACATATATACTCTGTCTCATATTATACTGGGGAATAAGCTCATTTACTGAGGGCTGTCTTTGAGTTAAGTTGAGCTAGATTTTAATTGGTTTAGGAAGAATGAAATTCGATTGGAAATACACAATTCTTGAAGTGGAGACATTAAGACAAAGGATTCTTTTCTCAAATAAAAAGTATAAGTATGTAATATTTAATATAAGTGACAGAAAAAATGGAGAATATTCCTTCTCAGATCTCTTTTCCCAAAAGATAGGAATGAAACTATAAATTTTTCTAAAAAGTAGTTCCAGGCTATAAAATCTCACTTAATTCTCTTTTTTTCCTATCTTTAATTTTTAAAGTAAGTTTAAAACCTCAAGATGTTGGTCTTCAGTCAACAAAATAACCATTCCTTGCCTCTGCATGTTTTTTGAGCTTGGCATGGAGTAACCCTTTGAATTTTCAGGTTGTGTTTCCATACCAAGAGCTCCTGCAATAGCTCTAGAGTCCTGTGAGAAGATTTCCCAGAAGGAGAGCAGATGTGGTATTCATATGTGTCCCTGATGTTCATTTTCTTGAACTTGATTTCATTTACTCTTTTAACTCTTTTTTAAAGAATAGTGTTGTTGGCTTAAAATATTAGCTTTATTTTTGCATAAATTTGCATAATAATGCATTAACTCAAAATATGGATAACAAAATCAAGTAAATTCATTAGTCAACCTACAGTAATTGAGCTCAAGTACAACATGAGTATTGTTACATATATAAAATACCTACAATTTTAAAATTAATCACAACCTCGATCAAGAAGAGGTAAGAAATTGCTGAGGGGCACTGATTACTATCCTATGAAAGAGCCCATAGAGTTATTCTGTTTTTACTAAATAACTCTATGGGGAACTGGCTGGCTCCCTATTTTCTTGCCAGTGCTACCAAAAATGAGCACAGTTCACACTTTACCCCTTCTGCAAAGACATTTTTACTACTCTTTGCATCTTTAGGACCTACGATTCTTTCCAAAACACAGGCAGATGATCACTTTTCTTTTTCATTTGAATTATGAAGTTTCCCCCTATCTAGCCCATAAACCAGTTTTTTGTTCTTGTTGTTTTTATTTTTTGTTTTTACTCAAAGTGTGGTCTACTGATCTCCATCAGAATTATCTGTAGATTCCAGACCACAGCTACTGTCAGTTTCTGAAGATGGAATCTACAATTCTGAATTTTTAACAAGCTTCCTGAATTATTCTCAGTCACATGAAATTTTGAGACCCAGTCCTACAACACACACACACACCACAAAACAGACATTTCTTACTCAGAAAAAATACACTAAGCAGATGTTAGAAAGCAGGAGTTTTCTATTGGTCTTTTTATCAGTTTACTAAAAGGAATGACTGTTCACCTAGGGCAGACCTATTTCCTAGGTGGATGATGAAAAATGGTAACACGTTTTTAAAAATCTGCTTTGCATTTGCTATTCATTGACAAGTGTGTCTGAGGAGGAATCAGGACCCCTCATGCTCTCTGAAATCCTCCCACATTCTCTCTGGAAATGTAACATATTTGAGCCACATGTGTCCTTCGATCTTCAAGAGCCCCACCATTTGGAGATGATTGAAAATACACAAAGCAGAAAATTCTCGAATGTCAAATTTTTAAAGTTGTAGAAAGTAATAAAGTACTAAATATCACTTTTGACCCCATCCATGCATTAAAAACACTAAAGGGCAAAGACCTCTTACTGTCTTCATACTATGAAGAAATTTCTTAAGTCCAGTAGTATTTATTGCTGCTGCCCCCCCCCCAGAAGTTTTTCTTATAGACATTTTCTTCCCTAGTGCTAGAATGATCTGTGTAAAAGCTGGTTAAAAGGCTTATCTCAAATAAGTAATTTTCATGGGGCCAGATGTTGTCCTGGTTTTCTGCTTGCTTTGCTGTCAGTCATTAAAGTATCTGGAATTGCTAGAAGGCTAATCAGCAATTTTTTGACAAATGTCAAGTAATTCAATGGTTATAGTTCTAGCTAACTTTTCAAAAAAAATTAATAAAGCCCCTGTCAAGTAGATGAACTTGGGCAGCCTCCTTTCTTAACTGCCCAGAAATGTTTCTAATAATGTGAAAGCTTTTACGGAGAGAAAAGCTCTTAGTGATGAAATGTAGAATGCACTAACAAGTATTCTCTGGATTAGAAAATAGAAAACATTAAAAGAAGCATACTACCAAAGACTTGGGGACAGAGAGAAATCTGCAGGCTATCTCATCATTTTTTTTCTGAGAAAAAAAAGTTCTTTGTATTCAAAACCTGTACCCATGTTTGTCTCTCAGTGCTCCTTGTGTTGGTTTTCCAGTGATAGTGATCAGTTCGTATTAATTTATCTGCTCTCTCTCATTTGTTTCTCATCACTGTCAGTACAGGGCTTTATGGGACACTGCCAAGGTAATGGAAGTGAGTCTGAACATAAAGTACTGACTGCTTGCATTCCATACCACCATCACCATCATTATCATCATTGAATATGGAAAGATAAGTAGCAACAATATTAAATACATTGGTGGAAAATAGTTTTTGTATTGAATAATTGCAACAACAACAAGAAATACTGCCATTCATTTAATCCTCATTTCAATTTTATGAGTTAAGTGATATTATCTCCATTTTAAAGAGGAAGTCTTTCTTTTCAAGATTTTATTTTACCTTTTATTTTTTTAATTTAAATTCAATTTGCCAACATATAGTATAACACCCACTGCTCATCTCATCATGTACCCTCCTTAATGCCTGTCACCCAGTTACCCTTTCCCTCCACCGACCTCCCCTTCTGGAACCCTTTTTTTGTTTACCAGACTCTGCCTCTAATTTTTCACAACTCAGTTCCCCCCTCTTCCCTTATGGTCCCTTTCACTATTTTTAAAGAGGAAATCTAAGGCATAGAAAAGTTACATGTGTTTCCCAAATCATATGTGACCAGGTAAGTATCAGAACCAGGATTCACAAACAGGCAGGTTAGCTTCAGAGCACACACTCTTCACCACTTGTTATGATGCTATCAAGAAAAATAAATCAGAGCCAGAATTCACAACTGGCAGGTTAGCTTCAGAGCACACATTCTTCATCACTTGTTATGATGCTATCAAGAAAAATAAATCAGTCCATGTAGGTATGGACTCAAGACTTCATCATCAGAGCTCTAAACAACTAAGCTTACCAGTCACAGGTAGATCTTGCATAACAATTTAGGTACATACCCAAAGCTCCTCATAATATTAAAGTGAGTCATTTTTATCTAACAAAAAAATGCATATCTCACCATAGGTATAATTTAAGAGGTTACTATAAGAGAAATGCTAAATGAGCATCATATTAGTCAGAATCCGCTGTAATGCAGAAATAGTTTGGAGATTTGGGATCAACTTTATACGTGAGGACTTTAGCCTTTTCCCTGTCCACACTACATTGAGTTACTCTACCTCTTTTTGGAAAGTGAAGACAGAATTTGAGCCTATTAATTACTGTGAACAGAATTCTTAAGGAATAAAAAACATATACGATTTTAAATTAGAAAAAATATATTATTTTAAAATGTAATACACATACTCACCTATTCATAAATTAATCCCTATATATTGTTCAAGATAATGACAGAAAAGTTTGTTAACTATAAGTGTTAAATATACACTGGGGGGTAAAGTTCAAGGGTGTAAAAATAAATTATGAATTATACTAAGTAAGCATTATCTGTCAGACAGAGAAATTAGAAGAGAGAAGATGATGATGAAGGTCCCCATGGATAAATAAGGAAGACAAGACTGCCATCCCAGGGGCACAGCCCCAGAGTTGGAGCTAATGATCCAGTCTTCTAGTTAATGACTATGTTCATAACTTCACTCTAATTCACATACAAAACTGTGAACAAGTCTTTCCAAGGTGAAGGAGCTTCGCAGATATCTTAGGGTATGTTCTTATTTTTTGAGTAGCTTTTTATTTTACTATTATGGTCTAGAACTTAATGGTTAAAAAGCACAGACTCCAATATTAGAATGCCTGATTCTAAATCCCAGTCCCTCATTTACTAACACTGCAAGTGATTAAGTCATTAAACTCTGTGTCACCTTTCTTTGTTCATCTGTAAAATAAAAAGCCTAAAACTGCCTACCTTAGAGAATGGTGGTAAGAGAGACAAAGGAGAATAGACCTAAGTACAGTGTATGGCACCTGGTAAGATTTTTTTAAATGTTATCCCTTATCTAGAGCTATGAACCCAAAGAGCTGGAATTCTACTATCATTTGAGGGATGTCCGTTCTCTAATCTGCAGAAGTAAACCAAAAGATAAAGGGGACCCTTTTTCCTTGCCTTTCTATCTCTTTTGTATTCTCTAAGTACAGAAAGGTTTAAGATTTAAAGTAATAAATACTATTTTTAAAAGATACCACTGCTTTTGTTCTCACTTAGTTCCTTAAGAACTTTGGGTCAAAACAATCTACAATATGGAAAGTTAAGAAACTTTAATTAGGATTTTGAAATTCCCTTTATAAAAATGCCGCTATTAGTTATTTGGTGTCAGCAAATATTTATCAAAGGCTTAAAAAGCCCCAGGCACTGTTGGGGCACAAACACAGGAAAAAAATGGAAGTCCTTCTCCTTAAGATACCCAAAACTGAATGAGGAGACAGACCCAGGAGAAACAACAATATCCCCAAATAATTGTCTCATTGGAGAATTTTTCAAAGTATAGTTTAATCCTAGATGAAAAATTGCCTATGTCTGTTTAGAAAAGTTAAGGAAGGCCACAGTAGTAGGTGCTTTCAGGCAGTCAGGAGAATTTCAGAGAGGACAAGAATATTCATGGCACAGAGGTTGAAATTATAAACGTAAGAATTATAAACATGATTGGAGTAAAAGAGTGTGTTGGAGAAGGGACAGGATATGAGTCCAAACAGACAAGGAGGAATTGGATCACAAAGGGATTTCATATCATAAAAAGGAATAAATAGAGAGAATGGATATCAGATGTATATATTAGAAAGCTAATTTTAATGACATGTGATTGACTATGTTGGATTGCCAAAAAATGCAGGGATATCAAGGAGAAGACTATGTGAGAGTCCAAGCATCTGGACAAGGATAGAAATAGGGTGGAGAAGAGGTCTAACAACAATATCTAATAGATGAATAAATTGGATCTGTTGACTGATAGATATTAAAAATGAGAAAGAGTGATGGTAGTGATAGCTCTGTGATGAGGAATGCAAGAGGGAGCTGTGTGTATGACTCTGGGTTTAATAAAAAGACAGAATTCATGTATTAATCTGAACAGAGAGGGATCCCTGGGTGGCGCAGCGGTTTGGCGCCTGCCTTTGGCCCAGGGCGCGATCCTGGAGACCCGGGATCGAATCCCACGTCGGGCTCCCGGTGCATGGAGCCTGCTTCTCCCTCTGCCTGCTTCTCCCTCTGCCTGTGTCTCTGCCTCTCTCTCTCTCACTGTGTGCCTATCATAAATAAATAAAAATTTAAAAAAAAAAAAATTGGTTTTTTTTAATCTGAACAGAGAAAGCTTACTATACAGAATCATTAACTAAAACAGGAGGTAACCACAAAAAGGAAAACAGAACTTTAAAGGCTACAGAAATGGCCAATTCAGGAGCAGCCACTACCTCTTCTTTGTTCAGGTGAAACATCTGAGGTAGCAGTAAGTCTAGAAGAGGCCCATGTCTTCCACCAAGGTCAAATTCCAGAGACTGATGAGCAGCCATGGCCAGTGATGACCAAGAATTTTGCCGAGATGTCACACCAGCAGCACAGACTTGGACTTCAGTCTCTGAGGTGTTAAAGGGAGCTATCTATGGGGAGGGGCCACACTGCTGAATTCACTGGAAAGCTCTCCCTGGGGTGCTGAGGAAAGCTGCCCAGGGGGAAGTCTTGCTGGAGCCTATCAAAGGGAAGGAGCTAAGAAAGAGAAACTCCTTCCCCCTGAAGTACACTTCAAAACTTTGTTATGGCAAAGCTTAACATCAAGACGGATGGCAAAGAAGAAATGTTTACAGTGTCCAACTTGATTATCACAGAGAAGGCAATGAAGAGTGGATTTGGAGCTGAGAAGCAATAAATTGAGAACTGGCATAGCATATACAAGGAGAAGGTGAATTCTATTATGGAAATTTTGAGTTTGAGGTGCCTTTGGGGACACCCATATGGGATAGTAATGGGTCTTGAAATCTGAAGAGAGGTTTGAATAGAGGTGCAGATTTCAAGAACTGTCAACAGATATGTGGCAGATAGAGCCTTGGGCATGGTTTAAATTGTCCAAAGAAAATGAGTTCTCTGAAAATAAAAGATACCAAGGACAAAGGGAAACAGTACATGTCTCCTCTTGGCAAAAAGGAAAAAGAGCCCACAAAAAAAAGGAGAAATTAAATCACAAAACAGTAAAATTACGGTTAAAAATGTGAGGAGAGAGTACTGAATAACCCAAAGCATTAGGTAAAAGAAAATGTTCACTAGATTTGAAAATTAAAAGGTAAAATTGGTGAAAAAACTTTCAGTGTAAGGGTGATAAAGTCAAACCGCATGGATCCAGGTATGAACAAGTGAGGAAAGAGAAATAGAAAATAGATTTTTTTTTCTTCAGGGTAGTAACTAAAAGAGGATGAAGTGTCAGTGGAAAAGAGTTTTGTTTGTTTGTTTGCTTGCTTTGGGGGGTAGGAGGTGGGGCTAAAGAACAAAGAGAGAAACGAGTGGTGTGAGAAACACTTGAGCATGTGGAAAAAAACAGAAAATCCAGAAACAGGAAAGAAACTGATGAAGTAAATACTGGAGGAGGCAGGAGGCCTGTGTGGCTCAGTTGGTTAGGCGTCTACCTTTGGCTCAAGTCATGATCCCAGGTCCTGGGATTGAGCCCCACATTGGGGTCCCTGCTCAGCCAGCAGAGTGCTTCTCCCTCTCCCTCTGCCTGCCTCTCCCACTGCCTGCTGCTCCCTCTGTTTGTACTTTCTCTCTCTTTCTCTGTCAAATAAATAAATAAAATGTTTAAAAAATATTGGAGGAAGCAGTACACAGATTAAGGAATCAGAATCAGATAAAAGTAGAGATACCTTCTCCTCAAGAATGTTTATTTGCCAGTTAGTAAACATAAATAGATCGTGAAATTTCTACCCACTCTAAACTTTTGATATTACCCAATCCAGAAAAAAGAAAAAGATTCTTTGAACTTGGGAGATTGAAGGGAATTCAGAACAATGTTCCCAAAATGGCAGTCCACAAATCAGAATGGGATGTGGAAAGCTCTTTATGAGGATTCCTTAGGAGCAAACTTAAAAACAGGAAGGAGCCTACCTTGGGTCTTTTGGTCCTCGCTATTATAGGATCTGTCATTGTGCTGCCATTGTTCACTTACATGTCTGTTTCTTCTCCTAGACTTTGAAATCCTCAAGACAGGTCTGAGTCTGACTCACATTTATACCTTTAATGACCAGCCAAGCACAATCAGTGTGTAATAGATAACAGAATGAATAAATCAACCCAAGCTTCAAACAACAGCAACAAGGACAAACAACAGCAACAACAACAACAACAACAACACAAAAAAATAGGGGGAACCCAGCAGGCAACACTGAGCCTTCCTCAACCAAAGCAGATTCCCCTTTTTCCTGTTTGACATATGCAACTCTCTCTCCCATTTCATTCAAAGAAAAGTCCCGCTATCACACCATTTGGAAGCTACGCTTTAGCCCAACCCATTCATTTTCCAGATGAGGAACCTGGGGAATTGAGAAGACAAGTGACTAATCTAGAATGTCAGGGCTACTCTGTCACTAAAACATAGGTCTCAGTTCATTATCAATAATAAACCAATTAATTTATCAATTCCCCCAAACTGAAGTATTTATACTATTTACAATTTAATCCAAATAATTTTGACCTTGACCTCAGCCTTTCCTCAGCATGGTATCCTATACCTTCATTCAAGAAAAATCAAGAAACCATCTATCTGTGGCTTCTTATGAGGTTGCTTAGCAGAAATGCATTCAGAAGTAACAATTCTGGGATGCCCGGGTGGCTCAGTGGTTGAGCGCCTGCCTTCGGCCCAGGGCATGATCCCGGGGTCCTAGGATGAGTCCCACATCGGGCTCCCTGCATGGGGCCTGCTTCTCCCTCTGCCTGTGTCTCTGCCTCTCTCTCGGTGTCTCTCATGAATAAATAAATGAAATCTTTTTTTAAAAAAAGTAACAATTCTAATAAACTTTGAGACTCATAAACAAGAAAGAATTCAAAGGAACTGCCTGAACTCACTGAATTGTGCCACATCAATGTCCTATTTGAGCCCGATGATTTGCTATTTCTCTTGTCATAAAAAGAAAGTCCATAACTGCCCTTGGGAAATAATCCTCTCTGTCTACTCACTTTTGTTATAAGCAATCAAATGAAACAAAATAAAAACTTTCATGCTCTAACTGCAGGATTTAAGGAAAGAACTATCAAAATTACCTTAGGAGAATTTTGCAAACTATACATTCCCTTGCTTTAGTCAAGATATCCTGATAAATTATTATCAACTCTAAGTTTATATATAAGAAAGAAGTGAAAAATTGAATGTTAAGTATATATAGCAAGCCAAAAGTCAGAATAACAAGGCTAAAGTACTCTCTTGTAATAGCAAATAAGTGAGACTTTGAAGCAAAGAGTATTATCAGAACTAATAAAAATAATAAAGGAAGATATAAAATTCACAAAAATATGTAAATCTAAAACTGCAGGATTAAAAGGAGAAATATAGAATTCTACAGATTTTGAGATGTTGACACCCACTCCCATCTCAGCAATTGATAAAATCACCAGACACAAACTCAATTAAGACATGTAATCTAAAAACACCAAGAACCACTGCCAAAATTTATGTTAACAGAATCAGCAAATGCAGAATATATGTTATCTTCAAGTGTACATGTACATGATATATTCACCATGACAGGACAACTGGAATTCTCATACCCTGCTGGTGGGAATATAGAATAGTACAGCCACTTTGGAAAACTATTTGGCCATTTTAAAGAATTTAGAAGTTACCTGCCATATAATCTAGCCATTCTACTGTTGGGCATTTATACAAGAGAATCCAAGACATAAAAACTTGTACATGAATACTCATAACAGCTCTATCTTTTTTTTTTAATTTTTTTAATTAATTTTTATTGGTGTTCAATTTACCAACATACAGAAAAACACCCAGTGCTCATCCCGTCAAGTGTCCACCTCAGTGCCCGTCACCCATTCCCCTCCAACACCCGCCCTCCTCCCCTTCCACCACCCCTAGTTCGTTTCCCCGAGTTAGGAGTCTTTATGTTCTGTCTCCCTTCCTGATATTTCCCAACATTTATTGTCCCTTCCTTTATATTCCCTTTCACTATTATTTATATTCCCCAAATGAATGAGAACATACACTGTTTGTCCTTCTCCGATTGACTTATTTCACTCAGCATAATACCCTCCAGTTCCATCCATGTTGAAGCAAATGGTGGGTATTTGTCGTTTCTAATGGCTGAGTAATATTCCATTGTATACATAAACCACATCTTCTTTATCCATTCATCTTTCGATGGACACCGAGGCTCCTTCCACAGTTTGGCTGTTGTGGCCATTAACAGCTCTATCTTTAACAAAAACTAGAAACAACCCAAATGTCCATTAACACGTGAATGGGTAAATAAATTGTGGTATATTCATACACTGGAACACTAAACCATTGATATACACAACCATAGGGCTGGACATCAAAATTATTATACTTAGTGAAAGAAGCGCACGCGCGCGAGAGAGAGAGAGAGAGAATACTGTATGATTGAATTCATATAAATTTCTAGAAAATGCAGATCAATCTATAACAGAAAACAGATCAGTGGTTGCCTGAAGACAGAAGAGAAATAGATAAAAGGGGCAGAAGAAACTTTTGAGGATGTTGAAAATGCTTTGTATCAAGATTTCATGTAGTGATGATTTCATGGGGGCATCCATATGTTGAAATTGATCCAATACATATTTTAAGCATATATATTTTATTGTTCTCATTCATGCCTCAATAAAGATAAAAGAAATTTTAAAAATAATCCAGCATCAGGAGAGAGTGGGCTGACTACAGAAGAAATAAGATTAACCAGAGGTTGATAATTGTCGAAGTTAGGAAAGAGGCATAAGCACAGGGGAATTCATTACAGTAATATCTTACTTCTGCATTTGCTTGAAATTTTGCTTAAACAAATGTTTCAAAACCTCTGAATAAAGCCTATTAAGAATACAGTCTTGATTCCTTGTAAAACCTGTAGAGAGAATTAATTTCTGACCATAATAGTTGCTTAGCATTCTAGCCTCCATTTTGCTAACCATACTACAATGTGGATTATATATGTTAATTAATATTTTGTTATGATTTTGTAAATGAATCAGTCCAAAGCACAGTAACACTAGGGGAGGGGGGCTGTGACCAAGAATTATTTTTAGTGATTATCTCTAAGTTAGGGTTATTAAGAAAAGAAAATCCAAAACTTGGAAATAGGCAAATGGATGACCATATTTCTTTCAATGTCATGCTGGAACTTGTCTAACAAACATATCCAAGATTTATTTAATTCTCTAGGGTATGTATCTTTGTTTAGCTTTCTATTTACTATTGATTAGAATATTTTACAGTTCTGTGGAGAGATGTTAGCTTTTAGAGAACTTACAATGATGCAATGGTTCTTGTCCAATAACAACAAAAATACAATTGTCTAGTCGAGATTTTAATCTGGTAAAGATGACAGTGACTCCTGCCTAGTTAAAAAAGAAAAAAGATAATCCCAAATATTATACTTTTTCTTTAGAACATTAAGGGTTTTTACCTAACTTGGCAATCAGTATTCATTCTTTCAGTGACTATAAATATTTTTTCTCTACTATACTCATCTGAATCAGATTTACTATATTTTTGGGTCTCTCATTAAAAACTTAGATATAATGGCCAAGACATGGAAACAACCCAAGTGTTCACCGATGGATGACTAGATCCAGTGTGCGTGTGTGTGTGCGCGCACACTCACTAAGCATAACAATTTTGATGTCCAGTCCTGTGGTTGTGGTGTATACACACACACAGATATACATACACAATGGAATAAAAAAAATGAGATCTTTCCATTTTTGACAACATGGATGGAACCTGAAGACATTATGCTAAGTGAAACAAATTCAACAGAGATAGATATCATATGATCTCACTTATATGTAGAATCTAAAAAAAAAAAAAAAAGCTTCCTAGATAAGAAGAGCAGATTGCCAGCGGCATGGTTAGAGGAATAGAGGTATGAAGAGGGTCAAAAGGTACAAGCTCCAGTTATAAAATAAATACATCATGGCAATTATTTAAAAGTTAAATCTTTATGTGCTCACTTCTACAAATAGTCTAAAAATGCCCAAATCCTGCCTTGCATCAGGCACATTATCTCTCCATAAAAAATCTCATAAAGATAGAAATGAAGGGGACACATTTTTGGCTCATCTTGGGTCTGAAATCCAAGTGCCAAAGTCTATGGCAAATTGGGCTTATAGCCTAAAGAAAATCTTCTTTCTTCACCTAACACCAAATCTTAACATTTTTAGGCAGCTACTCCAGCTCTCATAAATGAAGAGAGTAAGGTGGCCAAACTTGCCTTTTTGAGTTAGCTTGCCACCTGGAAAAAAGAGAAGAAAGGGCCACACTCATAGGTGACCTTTTAGCAAATACTTACTCTTTGGTAAATGTGGCTTAATCAGTATTCTGAAATCTGTTAAATTAACCACGATGTGGTAATTTGGTACCACAATGTGGCAGCAAGAAGGATTAGAAGAGCAGCAAAGGGGTTTGGGTTAGCTTATCCCCTAGATACATAACACTCACTAGCAAGACAAATGTGACCAAGTCCTAGAAAAGGTTACAATCTAGTTGGACAGACCAGATTCTCTGCTGCTATGTAGTAGCAGAGGAGCCGCCCATACAGAAGTTCTGGGTTAGAAGTTAGAAGTAACTGTGGCCTGGCATGTCCAGACTGAAATTTGGTGGGTGAAATATAAGAATTTTTTTGGTGTTTCCTCTGTTTTTCTTTCTTTCTTATTTTTAGGAAAGAAGTATATGCAGAAATTTATAAAATGGGGTCTGGAGAGAGGAAGAGTACAGGGTCTATCTTGGGATACCAATTCTAATTTTAGAGAGTGGAGATAGGGGAATGATCGTGTTAATACACATTATGAAAAAAAAATACACATTATGTGTATATTTAAATAAAATATGAAAAGATAATGAGGGGGGAGGGGACAGCAGGACTGAGGACCAGAGGCCTAAGTCCGAGTTCTAATTCACACTGACAGAACAAATGTAATCCTTGGGAAAGGGAAAGCCTTACCCCCAGCAGTCAAGCTCTCTCTTCACTAGCATGCCCTCAAAGCACTTATGATGGATGGCTCTATGGACATTCTAGTGCTTGAGGTTTAGCAAATCTGAACAGCCCTCTAGACATCAACATTAACTCCCCAGATACTCATGTTTGTCTTGTAAAACAAATTGGACTGGAAGAATGAAAATAAAGGGAGATGTCATGGAAGACATGTGTTTTTGGTTGGGGAAGACAAAAAGAATGTGTTACAGGGGTCTGAACCCCAGACTAAGCAAATGGGTAAGCTAGGTATTGTGTGCAGGGCCCAGAATCAGCAGGGAAAAGTCTCGAAGCCAGCCCTGGCCAAACCACTAGCTGTCTTGGACAAGCCATCTAACTACTCTGCTCCTCCTTCCATATCTGTAAAATGAGCGAATTAAATCAAGAGAATTATCTCCTAGTTTCCTTCCAACTCTAAGGTATGAAATACTAAATATTATGAGAAATTAAACTTAACAATAGATGGAAAGAACAGGAAAGGAGTAGGATTTAGTTTTATATAAAGAAATCAGCAACAATCGGAGCCACCTTGTCGCAAAACCTTTAAGTTCTTTACTTTCAGAATAGAAACCAAGCTATCTGAGAATGGGATTTACAATCACAGTCAAAATGCTGGGGGGAAAAAAATGGAGGAAAAAAAACTCCAACCCAACATGTGGTCATTGTTTTATTAATGAGATGCTGCCTCCTGCAGTATAAGATCAACACAGCACTTGAGCTGAAATGTTTCCCAATGGCCAAACCAAACAACTGCTCTGGTTTAATAGTCTGGCTTTTCAGAGTTGTTGTTGCTGTTGTTGTTTGGCATATTAGTTGCTTTTTTTCTGTTTTTTAATTAGGGTGGTGGAAAGAAAATATGATATAAAGTTAAAATTTTCTAAAATTTACAAGCATCTGAAGGAAAATGTTTCCTGAGTAAATGCAAGTCCCGTCTGAGCTTGCATTTGGTTCCCTTCACAGACTCTCCTCTCTGGAGCCTGGTTTTCTTCTCTGTGCTTTGTGCCACCTGGTTTGCAGCTGAACAAAGAACAATCCTCTCCATTTTGCATTAGTCTTGCTTGAAGAGTTCATAAGAAAACAGTGATACCAAATGTGGCAGGCTCTTGAGAAAGTATAATTACACAGAAACAAATAGGGTATGTGTTAGCCTAAATATGTCTGGAGTGATTTATTATTTTTGTTACAGTTCAATAAGTTTTTGTCTTTGATGTGGAGATTTTCATTGAGGAAAACGTATGGTAAATTCTAACAGTAAAATAAGCATTATAAGAGCATGGACTCTGGAGCCAGGCAGCCTGGGTCCCAGCACTTACTAGTTATGTGGCTTAGGTTAATTTACTTAACTTCTCTGTGCTTCAATTTCCTGAGCCATCAAGTAGGGGTAACAGTAAGACTTATCTCTCAAGTATCTTGGGGATTTGTCTTTGTAAAGCCCTTAGAATAATAGCTGGGACATAGTCAATGCTACATAAGTATTTATTAGTATGAACAAATATTGTTAAATAAATAATCTAGGGAAGGAGGAAGATCCAAATCCTCATTTTCTCATATACTTTTCCTTTTACATGGTTACCATCCATGTCTCTCCATTGCATCCATTCTATAGCAATTAATCATCTTTTTTCCTATCTTTTTCTGTTTTCTATGCTTCCACCATTATAGAGAAAATAAGAATCAAAGAATCATGGGGCAGGAAACTCTTTCCACTAGCTTTAAGTCTTTTCATCTACAAGGAAAAGGAACTGAGACCCAGAGAGATTAACTGACATGTCTAGGGTCAAATAGCTAATGAAGGGTCACTTCTTATCAGACATATAAAAAGCTCTTTCTCCCTAAAGCACATTATTTCTGATACTTCACCATTACATCCACCTTCCCAGACCTCTACCTTCCTTCTTTTCTTCTTTCTTCATCTTCCTTCTCTCTCTTTCTCTCTCTCTCTCTCTCTCTCTACCACATCTCACTTCAGGGCAGGACTAGAAACTAAGTATCTTGTTCAAGTCTGTTCTTAATGACCTTTCTTATCTGGTTGCTTGAATTCCCTTTTGCTGGCAAAAATAACATGCCCATAGTTCTGAAACAAAAATGGAAACCCAGGCTAGGATTAGAGTTTTTTACCTTTTATTTTTTTTAAAAAGTAATATATGAATGAGTTAAGAAAACATAAAACTTCAATCACAGGTGATTTTGCATTTAGAGAATTAGCTTTCTTTCTTTCTTCTTTTTTTTTTTTTGAGAATTAACTTTCTTTAAAATAATGAAGGTATCTGAAATTGGTATTATTCTAGAATTCAAAATTATGCCATCCCATGTATATACCACATACAATTGAAACACCACACATATTCAAACCTCTGGAATCTTATTGGTCTCCATGCTGTGTTCTTTCAATCCTCTGGCCACTAGTCATTCAGCCACCAAGCAATATACATCAGCATAATTTAATTATTTATCATAATTTATTGAGTATGATTTGCAAAGGATCTGGTGATACATTAAACAAACAAATAAGACTAGCAGTGTAGTTTATAGTTTAGTGGGATAAACAGAAAAACTGATAATTAAATAAGTTAAAGTGTTAAAATGGAGGAAAACATTTAAAGTATCTCTCAATAGAGTCTCAATCAAGAGTTAAATGTATAAAAGAAGACAGTCTACTCCAGTATGGTTGAGTGACATGTAAGTAGTTAATAACAAATACATATAATTACCAATGAGATCACTGCTATGAAGATCAGTGTGCCATCACAGATGAGAAAAAGGAACAGGGGAGGATAATTTATTTGGAATATCTAGGAAGGTTTCTCTGAGAAAGGAGCCTGAGTTCACTGCAACCTGAAGAATGAGTTGAGTAAAAAGCCACCTAGGCAGAAGAATAGCATGAATGAAATCCTGATTGAGTGGAGAGCTGGGCGCTACTCTCTTAGAATTTTCCAGGCAAAATGCAAATATTCTAGCAAGGTCAATGCTATATGTCATTCATTCACCTTAGAAAGAAATATTTTAGAAGATAGCTGGGAGGATGTCCTTCCCTGGGTTATATAATAAGGTTGGAAAATGTGAAAGAAAAAGAGGAAGGGCACTGAAAAGGGATATGGAGGATACCAACTTTTGGATTTTTCAGAGTTCGACTGATGACCAATGTTGGATGTTACTTACCAATTAGAATGTCATTTTCCTGGGATTTATATACATGCATATTTAGGTGGACAATCAGTTGAAGCAAACGAGAAAGGTACATCTAGTATAGATTAGAACATAGTTAATAGCTGAGAGGAAACCACACTGTGCTTACAAACATGACTGCAGAGTATTGTGTGATGTTCTTTTCTCCACGCATCGAAAGAAAGATCAAAAGTGAAACTAATTATGCTGGAAAAGCACACTCAGTCAGAAATTTGGAAAAAGAAGGTGTTTGGAGCAATTAAAAGCAAAGCCTTTTAAAGTAAAAAAGTAAAAACTAAAATAAAATCATTGGAAGTTGAGAGAAATTCACTAAGGACAAAGACCCAAGAAAAATCAGTACAAGATTTCACAATTAATCTTCACTCTTTATGTAAATAAAAAGATTATATAGTAAAAATAATACAGTAACTAACTTGAAGATTTACAAGGAATTATGTTAAGAATGTAAATAAAAATAAATTAAGTTCAGTTATTTCACTCATTTTATTCATAATTCAAAAACCATTTATTGAAACTCTGCTAAATAGATACCTAAGACTTTTTTGTTCATTTGTTCCTTCACTGAATCTTTTCAGCAATTGTTTATTAAGAACCTGCCACTCCCTGTGGATGTGGAAGTGAACAAGACTGATAAAAGTCCTTGTCCTCATTAGAGCTTACATTCTAGTGGGAGAAACAGACAATAAACATGTCATCAAATAAATAGGAAAATTTTCAAATAGCTCTAAGTTCAATAAAGTGGTAATGGGATAGAGTATAACCAGGTAAAAGAACAGAGAAGTCAAAGAATATTGCAGCAAGATCTGATGTGATCTATGAACTGATCTATTGCAGAAGAAACAGATTTTTTAGATTTGTTTGCCATTCAGGAGGGACAGAGGAACTCAGGTACAGTCAGCCCAACTAATGTGGGAGGATTATAGAAATCCATGGGGCAGGTATAACTAAGTTATACTTAAGTTAACTAAGTTGTCTGGTGAGCCTTCAAAGCTGATTCGGCCCAAGGAAGTAAGAAAAAAAGAATAAACAGAGAGAATTCCATGAACACAGGCAATATAACCAAAGGCACTGTAGCAGGACACAGCGTGCACGGACAGGGGAATTAGAGTAAATCAGAGTTACTGGAGAAAGTTAAGACACAACATGTTGAGGTCTGAACTAGAGTAGAATAGGAAAATTCATGGAAGGTCATCTATCATTTATATATATATATTATATTATAAATAATATTATATATATTATTATGTCGTGTATTATAATACATAATTATAATATATATTTATATATAATATATAATTATATCTATAATATAATAATATATAATATACTGTATTATATATTATAACTATATTTTATATTATAAAGAGAGCCTTTTTTAATATATTATATTATTACTAGGCTGATGAAAACAGTCCAGATAGCAGTTGATCTAAACCTTAATGTAGTTGTGCTGGTAGCAAATAATACTAATAGTTTAAACATGCTGTGGCACTGGCTCTATTCTAGGCACTATTTTAAGCAGTTAAGAGCTCTTAATTCATTTAATGCTCACTAAAATCCTCTAAGGCAGTGGCAGCCCCGGTGGCGCAGCAGGGCGTGATCCTGGAGGCCCTGGATCGAGTCCCACGTCGGGCTCCCTGCATGGAGCCTGCTTCTCCCTCTGCCTGTGTCTCTGCCTCTCTCTGTCTCTATGAATAAATAAATTTAAAAAATAAAATAAAATCCCATAAGGCGCCTTTCACGAAGATGGTGCCGAAGGTGAAGAAGGAAGGAAGCCCCTGCCCCTCCCAAAGCCGAAGCCAAAGCAAAGGCTTTGAAAGCTAAGAACGTGGTGCTGAAAGGCGTGCACAGTCACAGAAACAGAAGATCCGCATGTCACCTACATTCCGACGACCAAAACCCTGCATCTCCGAAGGCGGCCCAAATATCCTCGAAAGAGCGCCCCCAGGAGAAACAAGCTTGATCACTCTGCCATCATCAAGTTCCCCCTGACTACTGAGTCAGCCATGAAGAAAATAGAAGAAAAAATACACTTGTGTTCATTGTGGATGTCAGGGCCATATGCACCAGATCAAACAGGCTGTGAAGAAGCTCTATGACATTGATGTGGCCAAGGTCAACACCTTGATCAGGCCTGATGGAGAGAAGAAAGCATATGTTCTACTGGCTCCTGACTATGATGCTTTGGATGTTGCCAACAAAATTGGGATCATCTAAACTGAGTCCAGCCGGCTATAAATCTAAATATAATTTTTTTCACCATAAAATAAATAAATAAATAAATAAATAAATAAATAAATAAATAAATAAAATCCTATAAGGCAAAACCTATTCTTATCTCCATTTTTACAGATAGGGAAACTGAGGTAGAAAATAGTTAAGTAGCTTGCCTAAAAGTAATAGAACAACATGGTAATAGAGCTAGTAAGCAATAAAGCTGGGAGGATAGGGGAAGGGATTCAAAAAATATTTAAGGGAAAAAGTGTTTCAAGATGGACCTAAGGAAAAAATGAGCAACATTTTGTAAGTAGGAAAAGTTAAGAAAATTCCCACACTTCCAGTGTGCCTTGGGTGTTTGACTATGGCATTACGTGAGATAGAAAAACAATGGATAAGAAACCAGCAAGTCTGTTGAAAAATGGATAATTCATTTGGAGATTTGGGGGCACCTGTAGAATATCTATAGTGAGCAGGAATTTGGAAAAATAGTTTAAATAACAAGAGAGAGGTCTAGGATAAAGATATAAAACTGTAAGCCACTGGGTATACAAATAGAAAGAAAAACCATGAAAAACTTTAACAGAAAAGGTACATTTATCAATAGCATAAATAGGAAAGGAGATTATCGGGATCCAGTAGGCATCTGTTTCTTCCCTAATGAACCAGCAGTCTTCAAAGTTTCAGGTATGTTCTTAGGTCAGAGGAAAAAAAAAAAAAAAAAAAAACACCAGAGGATTTCATGGTCAATTCAGAGGAAGAATAAGTACAGTATTTTAGTTGTTTACAGTTTTTAAAGAAAACTTTATCTTAAAGCCAATAGGTAATTTAGGGTTCGACCAACTAAAATATTTCAAACTGTAGAGTTTGCTGAAATTGATGATGGAATTCTTATTACAGATTTACTTGAAAATGGAAAATTGGTGGGTAGAATTTTATTTTAAGGTGTAAAGTATGTAAGAATCATTCTCTTTCTGGGAACTACAAATCATCTAGTCAAAAGTGATGAAAACTAAGAAATAATAGGAACAAAATAAATCCTCTTTGTACCCACCAGGCCACTGAAAATCTAATATAAAATATTTTTTCACTAGGTGATTTTTTTCCTACAAGATATGACTTTGGGTTCCAAGTACAGAAGTTCTTCTAAATATGTGTAGAAAACTAAGAAATTGACATGTGCAGGCTAAGCAAGAAAAGGAGAATAAACTCTCAGAAAAAGAATGCCATTCTTGGTTTGCCAGGAGACCAAAGTGATCTCTTAAATATGTTCTCTAACTCAGGGTCTCTGTCTCTCAATCAGAGAAAAGATGGGGCAGAAAAACAAAATGATAGTTTAGGATATAATGGTACATAAACCTACCAGCCTACTCTTAAATTTACCAATACATTTTACAAAGTACTATGGCTGCAAAATTTCTACATCCTGAGGTTCCACTGCCAATCACTAATCAGATTGACAGACAGATGGACAGAATATGTACACGGAGATCTACACATACAGCCGACTCTTGGACAACGCAAGGGTTGAGTCCCTTGCATCCAACACAAGAGTACTGAGTCCCGCGCAACCAAAATTTGGCCTATAAATTTCAGTTTCCCAAAAACTTAATTCCTAATAGCCTACTGCTGACTGGAAGCTGTACTGATAACATAAGTCAATTAATATATATTTTGTGTGTTATATGTATTATATGTTATATTCTTACAATAAAGTAAGCTAGAAAAAAATAAATTATTAGTAAGAAAATCAGAAAAGAAAATATATTTACAGTACTATATTGTATTTAGAAAAAAAAAAAACCAACCATGTTCAAGTGGACCCATGCACTTCAAATCTGTGATATTCAAGAGTCAACTGTACTTTCTGACTTATTTCTGTCCTTTTTTTCAGGTCCATTATCAACTCTTACTACTTGCTTTTCATTTATTCTGAACCTATTACTCAAATTTAGGCATTGAAAGTTAATAGAATACCTCATACATGCCTAGAGATAAGAAACAAGTATGATACAGTCTTTGCCCTGGAGATACACACAGTCTGGTAGAAAGACAAATTAGGACTTGCTAATCTCTCTCCTTGATAACTGTACACTTTCTTTTTTTTCTGCTTCCTTTAACAAATAAAAGGCCATCCTTGAATAACTAATAAGGTGCCCAGATCATATTTTTAAAAATTTATATTGTTTTCTGTAATCCTAAGAATCCAGTAATGCTTCCTTTCATTGAATTCACAGCACTCATTGTTTAAATAACATATTTGGCTATTAATTGTTCATGGTCCTGTAATAAGTCTTGTATCATCATTTCTTATATGTCACTTTCAGATTCTATCATTGGTATATATCTTATATCCCCAAATGGCTTACAAACTAACGTCAGCAGTCTTGTTTCACTCTTGCTTGTATCTATCAAGCTGAAAAGAATTCCTTTAACCTAGAAAGTCTCAATAATTATTTGACAAAATTATGTGACAAAATTATTTTTGACGTACTATTTTCAGACAAGATTAGTTCGCTCATTCATTTATTCAACCAAAAACTATTCAGTACTTACTATGTGTCAGCGATTATACTGGGCATGTAGCAGTGAATTCAGTACAGACCCCAGAATCTTGAAGCTTACTTACATAAGGGAGGAAGATGATAATTAAATACCCCAGTCAATACTGTTAATGCTCTGAAGAATAAAACAGGCTAAAAGAATAGAGTGATGAGAATGATCAGGGAAGGTGTTGGTGAAGAACTGACATATGAACAGAGATCTATCTGCCCAGGTAATGACCACTAAATACAAAGACCTGAGAGTGAAAAGTCCTTAGTGAGTTAAAGACACAGCAAGAGAACCAGAACACCTGGATCAGAATGCGCTAAAAAGAAGAGAAATAGAACTGCCTTGGTAAATTATTCATTTTCCTAGACCAGACCTCAAAGTAATCTGTGATTTGGGGTGATATTCTTGCCTTAAGATCATCAGATTTGGTTGATAATGCTTGTCTTAACTCACAGATTCAATTATTATGAAAGCAGAAAGTATATGTGAAAGTATTTTGAGCAATTATAAAGGGTATGAGTATCATCTTAAATCATCAACCTTGGTTTTAAGATGTTCCAGTGGATTCCACTAAAAAACCTAATTTCTTTTCTCCTCTAATTTTCCTTTAATAATATGGCATCAAATATTTGAAGCAAAAATTAATAGAACAAAGAAGTACAGATAAATCTATAATTGTGGTAGAAAATTCTAATATGCTTTTCTCAATAAGTGACAGAACAAGCAGACAAAAAATTGATACACAAGTAGAACAAGGAGATATACAAACTTGACCTAATGGACATATTTAACCCTGCATCTATCTATTGCAGAATATACATTTTTATCAATTCACATCAAACATTTATTGACCAAATAATGAGTCATAAACCAACTATCAACAAATTTCTAAGAAAATTTCTAGGAAAATTATATGGAGAATGTGTTATTAACTCAATGTAATTAATCTATAAATCAGTATTATTTTAAATATCAGAAAATCTTCAAGGGTTAGAGCCATTTCTGAAATCAGAAAAGAGTACAGATGAAAAAATTTAAAATAAATGATACCAAAAATAAGAACATCTTTTCATTTTAAAGAGATTATAGTCTTTAAAGGCACATATTGAAAAAAAGAGAAAAGCTAAAAAAAAAAAAAAGCTAAAAATTAACTTCAATAAATTAAAGAACATCAAATTAAAGTCCAAAAAAAAAAAAAAAAATAGGGTAGCCCGGCTGGCTCAGCGGTTTAGCGCCGCCTTCAGCCCAGGGTGTGATCCTGGAGACCCAAGATCAAGTCCCACATCAGGCTCCCTGCATGGAGCCTGCTTTTCTCTCTGCCTGTGTCTCTGCCTCTCTCTCTCTCTCTCTCTCTCTCTCTCTGTGTGTGTGTTTCTCATGAATAAATAAATAAGATATTTTTTTAAAAATCCAAAAAAATAAAAGAAAGTCTAAGTATATATAGAGAAATTCATGAAAGAAAGTATAAACACAATGGAAGGGAGCTATGCCAAAAGCTGGCTCTTTGAAAAGACAAAACTGATAAACCACTGGTGAACAAGGAGACAGAAGACACACCCATTTAGAAATGACAGACAAAAGGAACATCTTGCAGACATTAAAGAGATTAAGAAGATATTATGAACAGCTTATGACAATAAATATAAATTTGGGACAAATGGATAAATTCCCAGAAAAATATAACTATGACTCAAGGAGAAAGAGGAAATATGAATAATCTTACAGCCATGAAAGAGACTGAATCAATAATGAAAAGTCTTCCCACAACTAAACTCCAAGAGCAAATGGTTCCACTGGCTAGTTATCCAAATATAACTCATGATTATTCTAAAAGGTTAGCATACTTTGATACCAAAACCCAAAGGAACAGTAAGGAAAAGGAAAATTATAGGTCAACCTAACTATAAACAATAATGCAAATAACTTCAAGAAAATAGCAGCTAACTAAATCCAAAAACATATAAAGGATAATACATTTTAACAAAGGAAAATTTATTCCAAGAATATGTTCAATTTAACATAAGAGAGGCAACTAATTGGGACGCCTGGGTGGCTCAGTTGGTTAAGTGTCTGTCTTCAGCTCAGATCAAAATCCCAGGGTCTTGGGACCAAGATCCAAGTAGAGTCCAACTCCCTGCTCTATCGGTAGCCTGCTTCTCCCTCTCCCTTTGACTGCCACTCTCCTGCTTGTGTTTGCACGCTCTCTGTCAAATGAATAAAATTAAAAAAAAAAAAAAAAAAAAAGGCAACTAATTTAATTCACATTATCTCAATGCAAAAAAAAATCCATCCAGGAAAACATTTAATAATATCCAATATTTTTTCTTGAGGGGAAAAAAAGGATTTAGCAAAAGAGTAAAAGAGAACATTTTATCTGGGAAAGGAGAGTTTTGCAAACTTTTTATTAAAGAGACAGATAAGAATTTTTAGCTTTGCAAGCCACATTATCTCTGTTGCACAACTCAGCTTTGTCATTGTGGTATGAAAGCAGTTTTAGACAACATTTACATTAATGGACATGGTTGTGTTCCAGTAAAACCTTAGTTACAAAAATAGTTAGCAATCCATGTTGGGTCACGGACAGTGGACTGCCAACTCCTATGTTAGAGGCTCTCTATAAAACATCCTAGTATTCACCACAACTAATGGTAAAACCACTTCCTTTGAGATAAAAACAATACAAAATTCTCCACTGTTAAAATTGTGAATCACATTGCATTTGAAGTTCTAGTCAATGCAATAAGGTAAGAAAAATAAATGAAAGGTACAAGAATTAGGAAGGAAGAAGTAGAACTGTCATTACTTGCAGAAAAATTTACTATGAATATATAAAATCCAAAAGACCTTACAGATAGCTTTAATGAGGAGAATTTAGCATGGTTTCTGGATACAAAAATCAATATAAAAATGTATTCCTAAAATAAATAAAATCTTAAGTGATATCATTTACAATATTATCAAAAATATAATTACCTAAGAATATATTTATAAAAGTATGCATAAGACTTCTACAGAGAAATTTACAAAATTAATTGAGACACATTAAGAAGGCCCAAATAAGCAAATGCATGAATAATAATCATTCTATTTTAGAGATGTCAATTCTCCCCTGCTGTATAGACTCAATACAATTATAAACAAAATCTCAAAACAGTCATTTTGTGGAGTTTGACAAGCTGATTCTAAAATATATATAAAATTTCAGAAGTCAGAATAGTCAAAACATAAGAATGAGGGAAAAGGATTTGCTCTCACTAATATCAAGACTTATTTTAAAGCTCAAGTAAATAGAAAAGTATGTTACCAGTCCAATGACAGAAACCTAAGAAACAGGCCACACTGGTACAGGAACTTCTATATGACAGAAGTAGCACTGTCGGTGTAGACATGGTAGATTTTTAGGTAAATGGTGCTAAGAAAATTGGATATCTATGTGAGAGAAAATAATATCAGACTCTTTTTCACAAAATACTAAATCAATCAGATAGACTAAAATGAAAATATTAAAACTATAATTTTTTAGAAAGTAATAGAGAAACATATCCATATGATCTTACAGTAGAAAAGGATTTCCTAAATAAAACGTAAAATTGTCCATGAGGAAAATGATCAATAAATTCTTCCACATAACATTAAGAACATCTGCTTATCTAAAGAACTATAAAGAAAATTAAACAAGTCATAGAGAGGATGATATCTACTATATATAAACAAAAATATTTGGTATCTAGAATATAAAAAAAACTTATAGGTTTAAAAAACAATACAGTAACATTCATTGCAAAGAATTTACATGGATAAGAAAAATAAAATAGGGCAGCCCGGGTGGCTCAGTGGTTTAGTGCCGCCTTCAGCCTAGGGCCTGATCCTGGAGACCTGTAATCGAGTCCCACGTCAGGCTCCCTGCATAGAGCCTGTTTCTCCCTCTGCCTGTGTCTCTGCATCTCTCTCTCTCTCTCTCTCTCTCTCTCTGTGTGTGTGTCTCTCATGAATAAATAAATAAAATCTTTAAAAAAATAAAAAGTACAATTGAAAAATGAGCAAAACTTTTAACTAGGCAAAGTGACAAAAAACAGTATATAGTCTAAATGCCAAATAAACATAAAAGCTGAATCTCAATATCATTAGTAAGCAGGGTCATGAAAATCTCCATAACCATTATGTATCTGTCAGACTAACAAAACTTTTTAAAGTGTAATTATACTAAGTATTGGTAAGGATGTGGCAATGAAAACTCACATACTATTGGAAAACAATTTGACATTTTCTGGTAAAATTGAAGATTTATATTTCTATCAACTCAACAATTACACATTTAGAGAAATTAATATGTGTGCATTAGAAAACAAAATAAGACTGTTCACAGCTGGAAACACCCCAAATGCACCCTAACACTAGGATATGTATAAACTGTATTAGAGCCATTATAATGAAATACTATACAGCAATGAAAATAGATGAATTATATACAACTATAGCAAATACCACAACGTGGATAAGTTTCACAAATACAATACTGAGATACAAAAGCTAGGAAAAAGAGGAATATGTAATTCCATTCAAACAGGTTTTTAAAAACAGCTTATCTAAAGTGTAGATTTTAGAGATGCATATATAAGTATTAATATCTCCTTTCATTTCTTTGCAGTTCTAGGACAAAGACCACAGAATAGATACCTTCAGGTCAAAGAGGCATGACTGTGATCAGAGAGTGACAAAAAGGACTGAGATTCCAGAGGAGCTGGCCAGCTTCTATTTCTTGACCTCAGTGGTGGCTACATAAGGTTCACCACAGGACTTTTTGTTCACATGACAAATATTTGTTTTATAAGTTGTTCTATATACATACTATATTTTATAATAAAGAAAAAAGCAAAATAAAGCAAAACAGCAAAACAAGACTACTACAGCAGATCCTTGAACAACACAGGTTTGAACTGAATGGGTCTAATTGCTGGCAGGTTTTTTTTTTAATATAAATATGGTATTGTAAATATATATTCTCTTATGATTTTAATAATTTTTCTAGTTCATATTATTGTAATAATATAGTATGTATTACATTACCATACAAAATATATGTTAATCAACTGCTTATGTTATCAATAAGGCTCTGGTCAATAGTAGGCTATCAATAGTTAAGTTTTGGGGGAGTTAAAAGTTATATATCAATTTTCTACATCATAAGGGGTTAATGCCCCAACCCCCACATTGTTCAAGGTTCAACTATATTCTTCTTTGTAATATCTAGGTTCTTGTTCACTGAAGCCTTGAATTTTCATTCCATTATACCAAATAGCTTTCATATAATTTTTATATTTTACAAATTATATTTTTCCTACTTAAATGTATTCCCCTGTATTATTGAACTTCATTTTCTGGAACATAGAAGACCTCTCATCATGTTTACTTATGCTGTAACAAATTTATAGATAAAAAACAAAGCACTACATGCAGAATGGCAGTCTTCCCCACCCTACTCTCCAAAGCTAGTTAAGACAAAAACTTTACCTGATGCAGAACACACAACAATAACATGGATATACAAAGGAGATATGAAGGGCTTTGTCTATCTTGCAACAGATGAAAATATATAAATGACAATCACATGATTTGTACACATATTAGACTGCAAATATACACAACATGCTTAGAGCAATCCAACATGACTGACTACTCAAATACGTTATTCTTTTACATAGGTTTCCAAACTTCTACCAAAAAGTATTATTATACAGAGGATATGAGAGAGTTTATGAGTTCAAATTAATACCTTTAAATGCTGGATTTTTATCCATTTATTAAATATCTATCCTACACACTATAAAAGATAATTACATTCAATGCCATAATAGGGTCTCAATCCCATACATTAAAAACTAGAATTAAAACCGGTATTAATGGACATATTACAAAATTATTAAGTAGCAGTATTTTTTAACACAGTTTTTATGAAGCTATATTAGCCTGACATTCCTCTGTGCCTAGAATCTGTCTTCTCATTTCTATTTTGAGACTTTGGCCATTTCTGTGATAGCAATGCCAATAGAGTTGCCAGTTGCCATTAATCTCAGTTCTATGAAAGAGTAAATCATTACCACAAGCAATTAAACAATAAATGCATTAAAATAAGACCAATTAGAGCTAAGTCTAGACATTCACCATGTAGTTATGAGACAGGCTTGTCATAATCATTTCAATTTTAACTGCAAATGTCTTTAATAATTCTTTCCAAAAGAAGCAAGACTGAAGATTCTGTTGTGGGAGTACCCAAATACAGTAGGGTTTAAATTGAAATACTCCATCAGGAATTTCAGTTGTACAGTTGCAAAGCTTTCCTGTACCATTAATTTTTATGCACACAATTGGTCGTGAGCTTCGTTTGCCAATAATCTACCATTCACAACCACTCTGAGATTTTTAACTGTATCCGCTCTTTCCCACATTTCCAACCTCTAATCAATTGCTATATAAAGATGAAGAGAGTTCACAATCTATGACTGTATGTGATTTTTCTTTCCTTTAGATAGTCAACATTACACAGAAGACTGATTTCAAGGTGTTTTAATAATTTGGGACTCTGTGGGAATAAAAATATCTGAGGTCTTCTTGAACTCAGGTGATCTTTACAAATATATCAGTTATTGTTTCATGTTATTTCTTAATACTGTCAATGTATGGATGAATTTAGGTATTTTTCTAGAGGAACTCTGGATAAATTCTTTAATTTCTGAAGCTTTTGTTGTTGTTATTCTTGTTGTTGTCCAGTTTCGTATGCCATATTTTAATTACCCCAAAACACTATTTTCTATCCTAAGAAAATAGAGAAATAATGTAGTCCTTTATCTAATGACTTGTAGACAGCTGCAAATTTTAATTTCTTCCATCTACTGACATAGCAACAGCTTTTCTCATTAGGGTAATAAAAGGACAGAAAGGCTGTAAATATAGATGTAAATATTCCAATTTTGTTGGCAGAGAAAGAGATTAGGGTTGGAGAGAGAGAATCCGATAAAGCAAAAGGAACTCTCCCTGAAAATCTAAGCAAAAACAGAAATGTCCATAAGTATACCAAGTGATTACAGGGATTAGGAGGTTACGAAATGTCATATTTTTATTTATTGCCATTAACAAGATATTTCTCAATAAAGGCAACTATAGTTGGGCATAAATAATATTGAGGATCTGCCCTGTGTTTGATGCCAATGAGCAGCATACAAGAAGCATAGTGGTTTGGTACAGGTAAAGAACACAGACTGGTATCCCCCACTCCAATCAGGCTGAGCCCAAATCCCAAGTTGGTGTCTAATCTTAGGTGTCAACCTTAATGACTTAAAAATACACTACTCAACAATTACATAGCAACTGCATCAATTTTTAGTGGACCACATATGTCCAGTTTGGATCCTTGAATGGGCATCAAAGTTAGAAACAACTTAAATTGCAAATAAAATATTCAGTGCATGATCATATATATATATAATAACAAAGCTTTCTAGGAAGAGAATCCATAGCATTTAGGAACATATTTTTAAAATGTATACAATCTTGCAGAATGTTTCATATATTTGGGATTTACATCACATTTAGTTCTGGATCCCATCAGAATAACCTCTACTCATGCAGACACAAGAAAATATTTCATTAGGGTTATGTAACTAAACATCTCAAGACTTTATTTTACTTAAAAAAAAGTCTGAGTGGATTTTTTTTTCATCTAACTATATCAAGCACTATAAACAGTATACTTTAAAAATAACTAAGGAAACTATGTCTTCTTGAATTGAGATTTTGCCAACGCAAAGAAATAGCTCATATTTTCATCTATCATTGCTGACTGGTTTCAGGAATTAGAAACAGAAATGTAATGATAGGAACATGAACTTTTAACAATGGTTGAAACATACTCTAGCCTTGTTCCAAGTCTGCTGTCACCCACCACATCTTATTATGACAGTTTAAAATGTCTTCACTGATAGCAGCATTTGAAGGATTAATTTAAGATGAAATCCATGTTTGCTTGTATACGTAATAGGGAGAGTGTGGGAGGTTAATAAACGTATATTTCTCATGGAATTAAAAGAGAAGGACACAGTGTTTCTATCAAGGGAAAAACAGATAAGAGGGAAATGTGTCTGTGACATGAGTATAAAAAATAACTCAATCTCCTCTTGAAAATTAGTGTAGGCCTAGTAAACTATGTCCTTAAAAAAGCAGTCTGACTAAAATATCTCGGCCTACAATCAAGGAAAAAAGTCACTACAAATCGAAAATATAATCAGGCACCATAATACTTCATTCTCCTATGCCCCTAGAAATTAGAGAAACTGAAAAAAATGTGTGTAAAATTATTCTAAGCTCTAACATTCTACAGTGATAGTGCTACAAATATACCAAAGTCTAATTTATATTTGTTAAATATAATTGACCTTTATATCTATACATCAGTATTAATGTTGGCTCTCTTTACACATAAATAAATAAATTCCATCAAACCTAAATAATTGGAAGATCATGTTTAACTCCTAAACGTACATAATTATCTATGTTAAAACAAACAGCATGTTTATCACATTGGGCATATATTGTAGGTCAAGTTTTACCTCAAATCCCAGCCAACATACTCATGATTAATTTTTCTTATTCATTCTACATCATTCATTCTTTCATGAACACTGGCATGTGATAATAGGAAGAATTTGTTCCTTGCAGTGAGAAAGACCTGAGTTCTAGCCTCAGAACCACTATATTCTAACAAATTGACCTTAGAGAAGTACCTTGATACCCCAACTTTTCCTTCTGTAAAACAGAAATGACAACAGCTCCTTTGCAAAGATTTAAGAAATCTGACTTAATAGAAACATGTTTTCCTTTAGTCCATACCTGTCATTGCTCTTTAATCTTCTTATTCCAACTCTGATTTCAAATTCATGTGTTAAAACTAGTCAGAATAGTGACTGACACATATGGCCCTCAATGTATAAGGACAACTGATGGTTAATATAAAAATGGTCATGGTAGCTTACACTTGTGGATAATATCTCAGTTTTATGTTTAATCCTAAAGAACATAAATATCCTAAAAATCAAGAGTCCTAAGAAATGGATTGATTCTATTTGATATTTAAGAGTTAACAATAATGTAAGTCAAAGTTAAACCACATCACTGTTCATTTTTGCATTTTTCATTCTAATGTCTATGATACAAATGGAAGATATGACTCATCTCTTATTTGCAAATTACCTCAGCAAACATGGAAACAATTTACAACCAATCATGCTACATATTAAAATTTCACAATACTCTGTCATCTGTCATTGTCATCAAGAAGACCACTTCCCTCACACTAACTTCTGTTTTGTATTTTAAAACTGACTACACAGTCATCCAATACATTAAAAAGAGAATCTCTTAAAACAATTTGCTCTGAGAGGGATAATTCGGTGTGGAAGACTATTTCCTCCTAATTGATGTCCTAAACATTTTAATTGGTTTGACTACACACTAATTATCAAAGCTTCAACCTTGTCATTGCCAAAATTCTTTCATTATTAATGTACCCATCACAGTAACATCCTGTAGGTCCCTAAAAACAAGTTGTTGGAAAATTCTTAATCAAGAGCATACGACTGACAGTAATAAAGGTCCTGTCTTTCAAAAACAGGACCTGAGAGGCACCTGGGTTGCTCAGTGGTTGAGCATCTGCCTTCTGTTCAGGTCATGATCCTAGGGTCCTGGGATCTAGACCTGCATCAGGCTCCCTCTAGGGAGTCTGCTTCTCCCTCTGCCTATGTCTCTGCCTCTCTATGTGTCTCTTGTGAATAAATAAATAAAATTAAAAAAAAAAAACAGGACCTGAGAAGGAGGCATTATCCATTCACATCTCATATTTTCCTTTTTGATTTGCTTCTTTAGTTCCTAGAGAATTACAGGTCATAACATGTATTAGCCTGGACTCTAGGATTGCAAGTGACAGAAATCCAATCTAATTAGTTTAAGCACGAGAGTAAACAGTGGATGGAGTCTCATCACTGTGAATGGTATCTTATCACTATGGTTGAGGTCATGTACTATGGATTCTTATTTTTGTTCCATACTTTTTTTAGCTGTGCAATCTTTGGCAAGAGAATTAAGCTTTTCCTTCGTTGGGTCCTACAAAATGGGGACAGAAATAAAACTTATCTCATGGAACTGCTGAGACAATTACATGATTTAATACATATAAAGCACTTGGAAAATAGCCTGGCACATAATAAATGCTTAATAATTTTTTAAACGAGTAGAGATAAACCTAATTTTAGAGAGAATTGGCATGAATATTATCATGATCCACTTATTCTGGGGTTTTTTGAATCTACATTTCAATATTTCTCAACTTCAGACAAACAACTTAGCAACCAGTTTGAAAGAGACTTCTTTCTTCAGATCAATATAAAATATTTCAGGAAAAGACTGATTGACCCAGTTTAAATCATGCACCCCTTCCTGGACTAGCCACTTTGACTGCAGATGAGGTTCTATGATTAGCAAGCCAAGTCTCCTAGTTAATGTCTGTTGATTCAGCATAATGACTAAAAGTACAATTATAATTTCCATATCATTTTTAATGTAGTATTCTTGCCAAAATGTTTAATCTGAGGCTAATTACAAGGAAATAATAAAAAATATCTAGGTTGTGGGACATTTTATACTATAGTCATGGATGCTTTAAAAAATTTTAAGATAGATTGATTGAGATTAGAAAATATGATAACCCAAAGAAATGCATGATTCTAGGAAATAATGAAATATCTACAAAGAACATTTTGGGAACAGTTGTGTGTGATGGCAGTACTGTACTTATGTTGGAGAATGTCCTTGGCTCCATGATATAAACGCTGAAGAATTTGACAGGAAATTTTCAAAATGTCTGCACCTGATTTTCAAGTGATTCGGAGGGGGATAAAAGGCTATATATCCATAGAGATATGGAGCAAAATGTCACAAAATACTAACTATTGTTAAATATGGATAAATCAGTATATTATATTCATTGTATTATTTTTCTTATGCTTCTGTAGGTTTTACATTTTTTTCAAAAAAATCAGGGGGAAAATAATCCCTTTTAAGTAATAAATTATATTACTATGTCTATCTATGATGGGACCAATTTGGGCTGGTTGTCTATCCTTGAACAATTACTAGGTAATGTTTGACAGGGAAGCAAAAACATAAAAAATGATGGCTAGTCCCATTCACAACAGTTGTCTAAAATATGAGGAAGAAGAGAAAATTCCCAAGGAATTTGAAACTGAAGAATCACTGTGTACCAGGCGGGCACCCAGTTCATGTACTGTAACATGCAAATTATCTCTAGTCCAAATGCTGTTATTCTTGAATTCTGTTTTTCAGGTGGAATAAACCAAAACCGGGGACCTTTTAGCAAAGGAAATACCTTTTTCTCACTTGCTTCCCTGAAATTGCCATGGTCTTTTACATGTACCTAGTCTAGGTCAGGAAAACTTCACTGAGAGAGGCTTAGGAATTCTTCCTGTCATAATCCCAATGGTTGGGTTTCATCCAATCTGAAAACTATTGACACTGACCCCTTAATGCTACTATTTCTCTAGAGCTCTCTCTTCCCCTAACCAAAGTCTATGAGAACCTGTCTCTTTTCCTGTCATAAATCTTCTTTTGCAGTCAATAAACTTTTAAAGAGAATGTTCATCAGTTTTTTTCATAATTTTGTAAGATATTTGAGAAGTCAGGCTAAAGACCTTGGAATTGGAATCCCAAATCTACCATTTCTAAGATGCCACTTTGGGCAAGTTACTTTACATCTCTGAAATTCAGTTTCATCATCATTAAAAATGAGAATAATCACATCTGCCTTGCGAAATCGTTGTAAGTATTAGAAGAAATTAGAAAAAATAACATAAAACATGTAATAGCTGCTTTCTATAAATAAGAATGATGATGATGATATCCCAGCTCCTGCCCTTGGGGACCTCACTATCCAGTAACCTCTATCTCCTTACCTGATTTCCTGCTGATCCCAACCAATTAGAACTTGCTTCCAAAACAAATGACTATGCCTCTATATGTGCAAGTGTAAAGCAGAAATACAGGCTTTTTTTTTTTAATGTCTGAGACATTAAACCTAATTGCACAGCATCTTACTTTCATTTGCATCTTGTTTTGTTAAACATTACCCAAATCCAAATGCATTACAGTACATCAAGCTTTAAAATTTCTTCCCCTTCAGACCTTTCTATATAAAATATTACTTTCTCTTTGCATAAAAATACTTCACATTCCCTTAATTTAGGTTTTTCCCATCACTAAATATTTCTAAATGTTTTTGAGAGTAAGTAGGACCTTGTTACAGAGTAATACGTCATCGGGAAGACAGAAGACACAGCTGGTGTATTATCTGGTGCAAATCCATTCTTTCCAGATTAAGAATCTTTGTTAGCAGTAAGTGTGTAATAGATTGGAAAGAATGTAGTTAAGCTATTTGGTATGAGGTTTTGATTCACAGAATTAGAAGAAAATTACTTTATTTAGGAAATTAAGAAAGCAAGACTTCAATATCAGTATATGAAATAATTTGGAATACTAAAGGTCACTGATATTTGCTCTAAATTGAATACAGGAATTTCAAATATGGACTCGAAACTAGTCAGGGTTGAAGAACCCAATATTTTCATCTTTATACCAAAAATACCCTAATACAGAGACAAAACAGGAGACTACTAATAAATTCTGGATAATTAATTAACAAATTAACATAAAAATATAATGAATTTTAATAAGCATTTAGGGCCATAATATTCCAAGAAACTAGTAGAACCTCAATTATGTTAGAAAACGTCTTCAATTTTAAGCCATTTTAAGAAGGACATACATTTCATATATATTCAAGAGTGACCTTGTATATAGATAGTTGCCCTTATAATATGATTTCAGAAACTCCTAAAGGTCTGCTATAGTTTTGAATATGATTTCAAATTACTAAATGTTCTTGTAAGACTCCATTGTAGTAAATCATTGTGCATAAGCCACTAAAAGCAGAATCTAAAGTTTACAAAAACAGACATTGGCTGAAATTCCCTATGCAACTAGATAGTAGCTTCCTCCTCCCTCTTCAACCCCTTAACCCCCAAAAAACAAAAGAAAAAAAAAGGAAATAGGATGTTGCATACAGCCATGAAGTATTGAGAAGAAAAGACTCTTGAGACAGCCAAACACAACAGTGCAGTTCTCCATATGAGCCTTGGAAGAGAAGTGATGGAGTTGCCTAGAGTAGAGTAATCAAAGTATTTTTCCACTCAATTCTGTGTACTTCTTACAGAAGACACTGATTAGCCAAATGCTAAGATAACTGGTCCCAGTTTTAGAGCCTTCTCTTAAGATGAGAGCCTTGGTTTCCCCATCAGTCTAGAGAATCCATCTCTCTACCAACACCTTCTGTACTTTGGCTATCTCCACATCAGTTTCATTTATCTATAGCTGCATAACAAGCTGCCACAACTTTTAGTAGCTAAGCAGGGACAGCCTCCTCTTCGCATGTGATGGACATTGGAGGTCTACAGGGACTCAAAAATCCAAGATGGCTTCTCCTACCTGCCTGGTATACAGTTGAAATGCTGAAAGGGCTGGAGGCTGTCTATGCCTCAATCTTTCCACTTGGAGGTACTCCTTTACCACTGGCTTGGGGCTTCAAAAGAGCAGCAGAGAAAGCCAGGATTCTTAAAGTCCAAGCTCACAACTGGCATATTTTCATTTTTGTCCCATTCTGTCAGTAACAGTAAGTTAGTCACAAGGTCAGTAGACACCCAAGGGTAGAGTAGAGAGATCCCATCTTGGAAGAGAGGAGTGGCACACACTTACAGGAATGGGAGAAACTAAACCTTTGCAGAAGATCAACTTATAATTTAACTTCAGCACATTTAGATAATGCCCAGTATGCCATCACCTTAGATGATGACAGATGAAATTATGTTCCTACTTCCCAAATTTCTGTATTATTGATGGATAATACCACTTTTTACTTTATAATTTTTGCATAAAATAATCTAAGTATTTCTGCAGTCTTAGTGAATTGAGGGTAGAGTCACTGTGAAGGATTCTGGGTAAGTAGGGATAAGTCCTTCAAAAATGACACCCAACTCACTAAAATGTCATTTTCTCATCTTATTGCAGTTCCAGTCTTGCCATTACAGTCCTTCTTTATAGTAAAGCATTAAAATGGGAATAAAAATGTGCATGTGTTACCCAGGAAAACAGAACACTATTAGGAATAAACACAATTATAAAGGTCAGCTTAGAAATCACCTGTACAAGGTCTTTGTAGAAAGAAACATAAGAGAAGCAATTTGAGGAGGATAAAATAGAAAAGGGGTACAATAGAGAGAAAAAAAATAAACCAGAAAAAGTTGACACAGATGCCACTTTTAAGAAAGCCTCTTAAAAGAAGCAAAGGGTGTAACATGAGTGAGACATACTAAAGAGAAATTCACCTATAGTAATGTAACTCCATTTGGCTAACAAGGTTCCATGAGAAAAACAATGGATGAGGTTTTGGCTTCATCAGTGGAAACTACAATGCAATTGACTAATTATTAGTGTATTATTCTTAACTGACCTTATCAGTTACAGCAGGATTTTATACTGATTTCCAATTTTTTGTATCCTGATACTAATTACAGAATTGAATCTCTGAAACTTCTTATGTATCTAATACTAGGAATAAAAATATTTTTAAATTGCCAAAATAGACACTACTTCAAATATCAGTTTGTACTTTTTATTAGAATTTAAAGGATTATATATATAATAGTAACAAAAGCCACAACTGGGCTGAATAGACACTTACATTTTTTTAAAAATGCAACTTCTTACTGATTAAACACATTAATCCATGCAAGAAATATCTCATGGTCATTATGTATAAGGAAACAACAGGGATTCAAAGAAGAACTGTTTGCTGTTGAAGAGCTTAAAGTCTAGCAGGGGAGATAAAATATAAAGAAAATAGCCATAATATCACATGAGGTATAAAAATGCCATAGGAGAAACACAAAGAAAAACTGCTGTAGAGTGTCAGAGGATACTTGATATGCACTTTGAAAGGTGGGTAGAAATTTTAGAGCAGAAAACAGGAAGAGAAGAGCACTCAATATAGATGCCATGGGGCAAACGATAAAAACTCTTCTTTCCAAGAATAAAAAGTATAGAAAATTGGGGAGTTGAGGAATATTTAAGTTAGGTGGAGAATAATAATAAAGAATTGAAAGTTGAAGAGGTAGATAGGACTGTCACTGTCATGTTAAAGATTTTGGGTTCTATTCTAAGTTTTTAAAATATCTTTGCCTAAGTACACTCAGAAGAATTTTTGAAGAATGTATACTTCTTTGCAAAATTTTTCTTTATCATCATGATTTTTTACTTGTTTAAATACTGGCAAGTATATGATTTCTACTAATATCATAAATATTAACATTTAAAAACACTTGTTACATCATTCTTTTAATCTAGCCATTGGAATTCAGAATCAACTATTTGAAAAATACATGCAGACACTCCTAGATAATCAGAAATTTGACATTATTTCCTTTTGTTTCTTGAACCGCTTCTATTCTCATTCTCCTTCATAATTTTATACTAATTGTCTTAAAAGTCTTTATAGATCAAGCTTTCATATTTCTCTGGAGGAAAAATGCTTAGTATATAAATGAAATTTAGTTTGTTTATACCTGTTATCAAAAGGCCGTGTTTTACAAAAATGTCCCAGATTGTTACCATTATCATGATTATCAGTACACAACTGATCAAAACAAATGTCTTCAAATTTTGATAAATATTACTAATTATAAATGTTAAAAACATTATTGGAAATGTATCCCTTAACAAAATAAATGAGACTTTTTTTAAAAAAAACTCATTTTGTGAATCAGTGGATGAGTATCACTTATACAGAATCAGATTCAGCATCAACTCTATCTCTATTTTTTCCCTTAGAAATGTTTATAGATGTTATGTAAATAAGTATATGACAGTAAAAGAAATTGTTATAAAATATCACTCAATTCTTTGAACTTGACTTAATATGTCAAAAATCACAATGATCTATCATCAAAAATTATTTTTAGCTATCATCTGATTAGATCCACCTTAATTTCATGCAAAGCAAGGATTAGGTATCATGTTTGATCAAACAAGAGCATGTTAATAGAATCCAATTATCACCAATATTTTAAATTGCCCGTTTTTTGACACTTCAAAAATTTTACAGTCTGAGTCAGTGTATAAGATTCAGAATAAGTGAAGCAGGAACCTCTTTTGTCAAACTAGAGAAGGATGACTCAAAAAAAAAAAAAAAAGCCATAGGAAGGAAAACCACAGTTTGCATCCCAACTCCACAGCAGGTAGAACACTGCAATAGGGAATAATTGACAGTTTTTGATCAGGGAAGTAATACAATTATAACTGTGCTTTGGAAATACTAAACTGCAATGTACAGATTGGGTTCAAAGAAGCTGTTCTAAGCAAGGAAACAAATGGAGACTGTAGAGTAGATTAAAAAGTGTTAAAGAGGGTGTGAACTAGGAAACACTTTGAAGCATAAGGGAGCAAAAAATATAATGAAAAAAAACATTATGGAATAAAAACCAAAATTATTTAGTAAATAAACAAAATTTGATGTGGAAAATAAATGTATCATTTCCCTCTCACCCATTCAGTGAATAAATATTTTTTAAGTGCTTGATATATGGCTAATGTGAAGGCAAATATAAAAGGATGGCATACAGGAAGACCATTCAGTAAAATTATTTATGTGCTATGATAGAATACTGGTACAGGTCTTCAGGCTCTCTTAAAAGATAGGGGAAATCATTGGAAGGGTTGTAAGCAGAATTGATTTCAAAGGGCAAAAGGATCTCCGGAAAACTTTGAAATCTTGCATATTCTAATTCACTAGTCTGGGTATCTCTTCTTCTATTCAATATAATATCAAAATATGTCCATTTTTTTCCTTTAAAAAGTGAGTTGTATTGATACCTTCTTGTTGCTCTTACTACCCAATAGATTACCTTTAAATTTCTCAAAAGCAAAGAATTAGATATTACTTTACCTATAAAAGGAAGTTACCCAGTTATTAGGGCCCAATTATACATCAATATTTCAAACTGTCCCTCTTTTAGCACTTTGGAAATTTTTACAGCCTGAAGCAATGCACAAGACTCATGATGAATCTTAAACAGAACCATCCATATCTGCATTCCTGATTCAAGAAGTATAGTGTGCACCAAGTGCCAACTACATCAAAGCTTACTTCTGCTCCCCAGTTATTAAGTCCCTCCATAGCTGGCCTCCCTTTGACCTAATCTCTGGTAAATATTCTTATTGATTCCAACATGCCATCTGCATTTTCATCGGATTATCTTCCCAATATGGACCAACAACAGCTAGATTCATTCCCAAGTCTGCTTATGCTTTTTTCTATTTCTGCCATATCATTCCCATTTGCTTATACCATGTCCCCACTCATACACACATTGGAAATGGGCACTTTTCCTGACTGATGTCCAGCTTCCCTTCAAGATCTACCTCAAGTTTTACATACTACATGAAGGTTTTTCTGTTACTCCTACACATAATATTTTCCTCTATATTGATTTGCATTTTGATTAATTAATTCTCAATACAATTTCAGGGGCACCTGGCTGGCTACGTTGGTTAAGCGTCTGACTCTTGATTTTGGGTCAGGTCATGATCTCAGGGACGCAATATCAAGATTCCATCACAATGCATGCTCAGCATGGAGTCTGCTTGGGATTCTCTCTCTCCTTCTGCCTCCCCCCCCGCCCGTGCTCTGTCTAAATAAATAAATAAATAAAATCTTTTTTAAAAAATTTCAATCCCATTTCCATTTACTAGATTATTTAAGGTTGGTCTTATTATTTCTTTTCTTTTTCAAAGGAACTTCCCCTCTCCACATAATCAAAGTCTCCAGTGTTAAATGTAAACAGACAGAATTTTATTCCAGATATTATCTTTTAGATACATATACTCATAATCAAATTTTCCAATATAACACTATGAAATCCAAAACATTAAGGTTTTCTACTTCTCTAGGGAATTACTATTAATTTCTGGAAACCCTGGGAAAGTAGTTCCTTCTGTAGGACAAAGGCATTCTTTCCCCTTCTCCCAAACCATAAATTCAAAGGAATAAACAGTAAAGACAAAATCCCTGATACTCCCACTATTATATTCCTTATCAGCAATAAGACTTATTTTAGGATGAAATTCAAAGAGGAAGCATATATAGTGGAGAATTTTATTCATTCATTCATTCATTCATTCACTGGGAGAGGGAAGAGGGAGAGAGAGAGAAACTCTTAAGTAGGCTCCACATCCAGCATAATCTAACAACCCTGAGATCACAACCTGAACTGAAATCAAGAGTCAGATGCATAACCAAGTGAGACAGCCAAGCACCCTGAGACAATCTACTTTAAAAACAGAATGACTATCCTCAGCATTTCAAAAGCATTATTTCAAGAGGTTAACAAAAGTCAACATATTAAGAATGCCTTTTAAAATTATGAGCATTGTTGGGCAGCCCTGGTGGCTCAGTGGTTTAGTGCCACCTTCAGCCCAGGGCACGATCCTGGAGACCCGGGATTGACTCCCACGTCGGGCTCCCCACGTGGAGCCTGCTTCTCCCTCTGCCTGTGTCTCTGCGCCTCTCTCTCTCTCTCTCTCTCATGAATAAATAAACAAAATCTTTAAAAAATATATGATCTTTTTTATTATTATTATTTATGATACTCACAGAGAGAGAGAGAGGGGGAGCCCGACGTGGGATTCGATCCTGGGTCTCCAGGATCGCGCCCTGGACCAAAGGCAGGCGCTAAACCACTGCGCCACCCAGGGATCCCTATATGATCATTGTTAATATCGCTAGTAATTAAAATTTTTACTCCCAAAGTATACTTCTTCCTCAAATTAATAAACTGCAAGTAAAAGAAAATTTAAACTAAATTCATATTGGGTAGGTATCAGTCTCTACTGATACTTCCAAGTCATGGTAGTAGGCAAAATATGATACACAAAGGAAATGGATCTTATCACAGAGTTGAGAGCCAGTTTAGCAATCAGGTTTTTGTTGATTTATGAAGTGTATTTATGAATAAAAGCACAGAACAGCAGGTTGGAAAAATTCAAGTCAAATATCCAATCAATGATTATCTTGCTTTTCCAACAGTTTTGACTATCAAAAAGATCCATAGCAGATGTCCAAGTGCTTCTTTTGATTAGAAACCTTCTATTTCCCAAGCTAGTCCATCTGTCAGAGATAAGTTATGATTATTAAAAATAAACTTCTTAAAGTAAATCAAAAATCTGTCACCCTTTAGCTTCACTCATCAATGCTAGTACTAGTCCTTCAGGTCATAAATAATTGAATGCACTCATCACTATCTCTTCCTCTTAAATATTTTTTTTTAAAGATTTTATTTATTTATTCATGAAAGACACAGAGAGAGAGAGGCAGAGACACAGGCAGAGGGAGAAGCAGGCTCCACACAGGACTCCATGCGGAACTCAATCTCGGGTCTCCAGGATCATGCCCTGGGCTGAAGGCCGGTACCAAACTGCTCAGCCACCCGGGGATCCCCCTTTCTTAAATATTTAAAAATGACTTTACAACTCTCCTTTATGTTTTCTCTTTTATTTATTTTTTTCAAGATTTTATTTATACGTGAGAAACAGAGAGAGAGAGAGAGGCAGAGACACAGGCAGAGGGAGAATCAGGCTCCATGCAGGGAGCCCGAAGTGGGACTCGATCCCGGGTCTCCAGGATCATGCCCTAGGCTGAAGGCAGCGCTAAACCGCTGAGCCACCCAGGCTGCCCATGTTTTCTCTTTTAAATGCTGAATATGTCCAGTTTCTTTTATACTACTTCCTATAACATGGATCTTAACTTTTTCATTTTCTTGGTCTCTTTGCCCATGAATGGCTTTTCCAGTGTGACTCTCTAAAAGGACTACAATCTTATCACGTCACACCTATTAGTGGAAGATAGAGCAGGAAAATCATCTTCCTTTTATTTGGTTGCCATACTCAATGAGGTTATAACAGTGGAGTCTACATGCCAAATAATATTGTAGGGAATGAAAATCTTCGCTTCTATACTTCTAGGTTCTGTAGCTAATCTAAGAATTAAAGTGACATAATACAGATTAACCAGATAAAACAAATTTCAGTTATGTACATATGTACAGAAGTCCTCAAGGATACGACTCCAAAGGCCACCAGATGACTAAAGGTTATACACCATCCTCAGCAGAAGAAAGAGAAAAAGATCAAGGATGAAAGCTCAGAGAGGCAATTCCTGGGAAGGTGACAAGAAGAAATATTTGGTAAATAAAGATTTCTCTGCCATGCAGATCATTCAAAATGGATTAAAGACTTGAATATAAGACCTGAAATCATAAAACTCCTAGAAGAAAATATAGGCAGTAAGCTCAGTTAGTAATATTTTTGGACCAGTCTCCCTAGGCAAGGGCAAAAAAGGTAAACAAATTGGACTACATCAAAATAAAAAGCTTTTGCACAGCAAAGGAAACCATCAACAATGGAAAAAGCAACCTACTGAAAGAGAAAAGATATTTGCAAAACATGGATCCAATAAGGGGTTAATATCCATATAATATGAAGAACTTATACAACTTAATATCAAAAACCAAACCACCTGATTTTAACATGGGAAGAGGACTTGAATAGATATTTTTCCAAAGAAGACATATGGATGGCCAACAGACACATGGAAAGATTCCCAACATTGCTCATCATCAGGGAAATACAAATCAAAACCATAATGAGATACCACCTCACGTCTGTCAGAATGCCCAAAATCAAAATGACAAAAAATAACAAGTGTTGGTAAAGACACTGTATAAAGAGAATCCTCGTACACTGTTGGTGGGAATGTAAATTGAGGGAGGCACTATGGAAAACAGTATAGAGATTCCTCAAAAAAATTAATAATAGGAGGGAGAGGAAGATGGTGAAGGAGGAGGATTGTGAGCTCACTTCCTCACATGGACACACCAAGGCAACAACTATATGTAATACACTTACTCTGAAAATGACCTGAGACTGGCAGAGCAGACTTGTACAGCTAAAGGCATAATGAGAAGGCCACACTGAGAAAGGATAGCAAGGGAAGAGATGTAGTAAGGAACCAGACTCCATGTGTGGCTGTGACCCACAAGTGGGAGGAATGTCACAGATGTGGTGGCACTCCCTGTGAAGGGAGAGGATCAAGCCCTAAATCAGGTACCACTGGTCTTGGGACCTGCACCAGGAAGACAAGCCCCCATCACATCTGGCTTTGAAAATCAGCAAGGCTTACCTCTAGGAAAGCTGAAGGGCTCTGGGAAATCGAGCTGCCAATCTTAAAAAGACATCACACTGCATCTTGGCCCAAGATCTAGCACAGAAGTAGCAGTTTGAAAATCACCTGGAGGTGCATGTGATTGACTCAGTCAGCTGAGCATCAACTCTTGGTTTCAGATCAGGTCATGATCTAATGAGTCCTGAGATCAACCCTTGTATCAGGCTCTGCACTCAGTGGGGAGTCTGGTCTGCCCCTGCTTGCTCACTTGCTCTCTCTCTCTCTCTCAAATAAATAAATATGTCTCTAAAAAAAAAAAAAGGTAAGAAAAGAAAAGAAAAGCACATGGAGTATACGTAAAGGATATTTATTGATTAATTTTAGTATGTGTGCTAGAGGGGCAGAATTTTCAAAAGTTTTCTCTGAGAATGGAGGTGCTGGTGGATGCATTTCTTTTATCCTCCCTCTAGCTCTAGCTAGTCAGGTGTTTGAAGAACCTGCTCTGACACTCTCCATCTACCTGCTAGCAGAGCTTGCCCCATCCAGGTGGTCCCCTGTGGACCCACTTTACCCAACACATCCTGGCAGGTACCTTTCATCAAATCACAAGAGAGCAAAGCCAGGAGAAAAGAACAAAGATTAAGAACAAAGAATACACACAAATACAAAGGATTCAAAAACAACCAGAAAACATAACAAATTGATATGTATATACCTATCAGCAATTACTTCAAATGTAAAAGGTCAAAAGACAAAGCCTGACTAAATGGGTTTTTCTTTAAAAAAAAAAAAAACCCACACTCTTTCTCTCTATATATCTATCATGAATAAATAAATAAATAAATCTTTTAAAAAGGAGGGGGATCCCTGGGTGGCTCAGTGGTTTGGCGCCTGCCTTTGGCCCAGGGCACAATCCTGGAGTCCTGGGATTGAGTCCCACGGCGGCTCCTGGCATGGAGCCTGCTTCTCCCTCCTCCTGTGTCTCTGCCTCTCTCTTTCTCTATATTTATCTTTCATGAATAAATAAATAAATAAATCTTTAAAAAATAAAAAATAAAAAAACCCCACAAACTTTTAGCAAGACTCATCAATGAAAGGAGGACTCAGAAATGAAAGATGAGAAGTAACAACCAACACCACAGAAATACAAAGGATTTTAAGAGACTACTACAAAAAATTATATGCCGACAAATTGGACAACTTAGAAACTTACAATCTTCCAAACCTAAATCAAGAAGAAATAGAAAATCTGAACAGACCAATTACTAGTAACAAAGTGTAATCAGTAATCAGAAAACTTCCAACAAACAAAACTTCCAGGACCAAATAGCTTCACAGGTAAATTTTACTAAACATTAAAAAAAAAATTTACTAAACATTTAAAGAAAAGCTAATATCTATCCATCTCAAACTATTCCCCCTTGCTAAAAAAAAAAAAAAAAAAAAAAAAAAAAAAGAAGAAGGAGTGCTTTCAAATTCATTCTTTGAGGCCAACAGATACATATAAAGATGCCGAACATCACTAATCATCAGGGAAATGCAAATCAAAGGCAAATGAGATAATGCCTCACACCAGTCAGAATCGCTATCTTCAAAAAGACAAAAAATAACAACTGTTGGGCAAGGTTATAAAGAAAAAGGAAACCTCATGTACTCTTGGTGGAAATGTAAATTGGTACAGTCACTGTAGAAAACAGTATGGAGGGTTCTAAAAAATTAAAAATAGAAGTACCATAAAGCACAGTAATTCCACTTCTGGGTATTTATCCAAGGAAAATGAAAAGATCTATGTACCCCTATGTTCACTGCAGCATTATTTACAATAGTCAAGATATGGAAGCAACCTAAGTGTCACCGAACAGGTGAATGGATAGAGGAGATGTGGTGTACATATACATAATAGAATATTACTTGGCCACCAAGAAGAATGAAATCTTGCCATTCACAGCAACATGGATGGACCTAGAGGGTACTATGCTAACTGAAGTAAGTCAAAGGCAAATACCATATTATTTCACTTATATATGAAATTTGAAAAACAAAACAAGTGAACAAAAACAAAACCAGACTCCTAAATACAAAGAACAAAGTGGTAGTTGTCAGAGGGGATGCAGATGGGGTGATGAGCAAAATAGATGAAGGTGTCCCAGTTATGTTATAACTAAGTCACAGAGATGAAAAGTACTGCATCAGAAACACAGTCAATAATATTGTAATAATGTTTGATGGTAACTACATTTATCTCGGTAAACATTGAGTAATGTACAAATTGTTGAATCACTATGTCATACACCTGAAACTAATATAATATATATCAACAATACTTCAATTAAAACTGTATTTTAAAAACACATTTTTAAATTAAAAATAGAGCCATGGGATCCAGCAATTCCACTTTGGGTATTTTAATATCTTTCTTTTTTTTTTTTGAAATATCTTTCTTTTTTAAAGATTTATTTATTTATTTATTTATTTATTTATTTATTTATTTATTTGAGAGAGTGAGAGAGAGCATGAGCAGGAGGCAGGCAGAGAGAGAGGGAGAGCAGACTGCTTGCTGATCAGGGAGCCCAAAGTGAGGCTTGATCCCAGGACCCCAGGATCATGACCTGAGCTGAAGGCAGACACTTAACTGACTGAGCGACCCAGGCACCTCACTTCTGAGTATTTTTCTGAAGAAAACAGAAACACTAATTCAAAAAGATATGTGTACCCCTATGCTTATTGCATTATTTATAGTAGCCGAATTATAGAAGCACCCAAGTGTCCATCAATAGATGAATGGATAAAACAAGAGTCTGTGTGTGTGTGTGTGTGTGTGTGTGTGTGTGTGTGTGTGATGGAATAATACTCAGCCATAAAAAAGAATGAAATCTTGCCATTTGTAACAACATAGATGGATCTAGAGAGTATTATGCCAAGTGAAATAAGTCAGATAGAAAAAGATAAGGAGCATATGGTTTTATTTATATAAATGGAATCTAAACAAAACAAATAAACAGATAAATAAGAACACAATCATATATATATATAAAAAAAAAAAACTATTAGTTACCAGAGCAGGGAGAGATGGAGGTAGGCAAAATAGGTGGTGGAGATTATAAGGTACACACTTCCAATTATAAAACAGCTAGGTCATGGGGACATATTGTACAGCTTAAGGATATAGTCAATAATATTGTAATAACTTTCTATGGTAACTGGGCTTAGTAGGGGGATCGTTTTGTAACATATAAAAATATCAAAGCACTTGATATACACCTGAAATTAATAGAATATTATATGTCAACCATACTTCAATTTAAAAAAGTTATCTCTAGTATAGCTCTCTTCCTGGCATAGGCTCCTTTCTAATGTAAATTTCCCTCACAAAAAGACAACTTTCATCCTGTTTTCAGAGCTTCTCCAGTCTACAAAAAGTTTTTCAAAGTAATGAGTTCAAAATAATCTTTATGCCAAAGAGACATATTTTGGGGTGGCATATTCTGCTACTCTTTAAGAATATGAATATCCCATTAGTAAAAATAATTCAAGAAAATGGCATGTAAATTGCAACTTTCCCTTTGTTTTTTTTTTTTTAAGATTTTATTTATTTATTCATGAGAGACACAGAGAAAGAGGCAGAGACATAGGCAGAGGAAGAAGCAGGCTCCCTGCAGGGAGCCTGCTGTGGGACTCAATCCCAGGACCCTGGGATCATGACCTAAACCGAAGTCAGATGCTCAACAACTGAGCCACCCAGGCATCCCTGCCTTCCATTTTTTAAATATATTTAATACTCAAAAGTTTCCATGTTACAAAAAAGCAATTAGGATCCTAAATACAATTAGGATATCAGTGACAGAAATATCAGTTCCCAATCCATATCAATCCTGTCCAGAATTCAAATCTTAAATTATGCTATAAGAAAGCATATTGCTTTGAGGAAGTAAGCTCAATTTTATAATCCAAATAATCCAAAGCAAAAACATTTCATTATTTACACAATCCATTCATTTACTTAACACTCTCAAATGCTAATGAGTATAATATGAGATCAGATACTGTTCCCTCGTTAGGGGAAGTTCAGGCAAAGAAGACGAAAGCAAAGATTATTCCTAAAATAAAAAACAAAACAATGCCTTAAATCCAGACAAATGCTTATAACTTGACATACTATTTTGCAATATTTCAAGAAATGTTCAATAGGAAAGAAATCACTATATCAAGATCAAGACCTGAGCTGAGGGATGCCTGGGTGGCTCAGTGGTTTAGCACCTGCCTTCAGCCCAGGGTGTGATCCTGGAGTCTTGGGATTGAGTCCCACATCAACCTCCCTGCATGGAGCCTGCTTCTCCCTCTGCCTGTACCTCTGCCTCTCTCTCTCTCTCTCTCATAAATAAATAAAATCCTAAAAAAAAAAAAAAAATGAAATCAAGAGTCAGACACTTAACCAACTGAGCCACCAAGGCACCCACTTTAAGTCCTTCCTTATTATTAGGAAACCATTGAGACACAAGTCATATTTGCTTAATTCCTAAAAGAAAGAGTCATTATCTAGAACAGAATTAGTGAGGTGTTAAAGGCTCTTATACAAATCTTAAATGTGGTCACTCCCAAACTGTGCTTCTCTCATTGTTAAATAAGATGGTTAAGATTTTTAAAGGGAAGACTGACAGAAGGTCTGAAAGACAGAGTTTCCAGTTTTTTAACATTTAAATGTTTTCATTTCTCAAAAGAACCAATTATCATATGGTTCAGGCTGGCCTTTCTCTATGATCTTAAATAAATTCCTTAACTGTACATAACTAAATTATCTTTGTTTATACCTTCTAGGCATCCAAAAGACCCTGACAACAGATACAATATCAAGTTTTTTAGTTCCTTGGAAGAAAAAAAAAATTGAAATCAAGGTATTACTATTATCCCTATATATGTTGTATTTTAATAATGCCTGTTAAGGAATGTATGATACGCTATGGTTTGAATGTCTGTGTTCTCCCCTCCCCAAATTCAAATGTTAAATCCTAATGTTCAGTGTAATGGTATTAGGAGATAGAGCCTTCAAGAGGTTATTAGACCATAGGGAAAAGCCTTCATAAATGGGATTAATACCCTTATAAAAGAAGCTCTGGAGAGCTCCCTAGCCCCCTTGTACCACATGTGGATACAAGGAGGGGTCTGAATGACCCTAAAGAGGTCTCTTACCCAACCATACTGGCATTATGATCTCAGATTTCCAGCTTCCAAAACCATGAGAGATAAATTCTGTTTTTTATAAGCCACCAAGTTGGTGACATTTTGCTATTACATCCCAAAAAGATTAAGAGATTTATTAGAAATGTGTTGAGGTCAAGTCCTCTGCAATGAATAGAACTCTAGCAGAGTATTAGGCCCAATTCTTACTGCCAACCAAGTTTCACGGATTATGAAATTTCAGAGCTAAGGGCTGATAAGGTGACATCTTCTTCTGTTCTAATTATTGATAACATATGTACATTTTTAAGTTTAGCAGGTGAAGAAGAGGAGAAATATGGCTACCAAAATAATCAACATCAATGGCCAAATAAGTCTTTAGAGGTGTCACAAAGGACTTTGAGAAAATTGTAAGTATCCCGCATAAACAAGCCTACTGGGGTGTATGAAATATTCTAAATTTTAATCTAGGAGGCAGTTGCGTGAGGTATAAATGTATAAAAATGGGCACATTTTACTATATGTGAGTTTTAGCTCAGTAAGGAAGGAAGAAATATACCAATGTTAATCTTGTTACGGTTGTTCTAAAATTCACTTTTTAAAGTGTTTAGACTTAACCTCTTCAGTTATTAAAATGGTTAAGAGGACATGGGTCCTCTATGACTTTTATGCAACAAGGGCATTCACGTTAAAACTCTGTAATGCTCGTGAGCAGAGATGTCCCTCCCTGTTCAATTAGAGCTGAGAAAACCAGACCAACATCCGACTTACAAGTAAGCAGAAAAATCACTTTTGTTATAACTTACATTATGCCAAAAGATTACTGTGTCCCAAAGGCCTTTCCATTCCACCAATCTGACAGAACCCTAGAAATGTCCACTCTTTTTTTAATTCCAGTATAGCTAACATACAGTTTTATATTAATTTCAGGTGTACAATACAGTACTTCAACATTCTATACATTACCCAGTGCTCATCATGACAGGAGCCCTTCTTGATCCCATCACCTATTTCACCCATTCCCCCACCCATGGCAACTATCAGTTTGTTTTCTATAGTTAAAAGTCTATTTCTTGGTTTCTCTCCCTTTTTTTTTCCTTTTTTCACTTGATTTGTATCTTAAATTCCACATATGAATGAGATCATATGATTTTTGTCTTTCTCTGAATGGCTTATTTTGCCTATTATACTCTCTACCTCCATCCAGAATGCAAATGGCAAGATTTCTTTTTTTTTATGGCTGAGTAATATGTGATTGCATATATATACTACCCCTTTGTTACCCATTCACCTATGGGCTGCTTCCATAATTTTGCTATCATAAATAATACTGCAGTAAACATGGGGGCACATGTATCCTTTTGAATTAATTTTAGTGTTTATTTTTTGCAGTAAATACTCAGCAATGACTGGATCAAAGGGTAGTTCCATTTTCTACTTTTTGAGGAACCTCCATACTGTTTTCCACAGTGGCTGCAACAGTTTGCATTCCCATTAGCAGTGCACAAGTGGTCCTATTTCTTCACATCCTCTTCAACACTCATTTCTTGTGTTTTTTATTTTAGCCATCTGACAGGTGTGAGGTGATATTTCATTGAAATATTTTGACTTGCAATATTTGACTTGCACTCAATGAAGTTTTGACTTGCATTTCCCTGATGATGAGCAATGTTGAGTATTTTTCATGTGTCTGTTGGCCATCTCTATGTCATCTCTGGAGAAATATCTTCTCCATCTGTTGATGTCTTCTTCCCATAGAAATCTCCACTCTTAAAATTTTGGGAACAAGATGAAGTGTTCAAGTAAAATATGATTTTTTCAGGTTTTCCAAAGTCACCTAAAAGAGCTCTGAAGAAATGTTATACATGGCAAGTGTTTACTGGCATGTTTTAAAAATCTAGAGTATGGATACTGTCCATGAAGGATAGGCCCAAATGCCACATCAGGATGTTGTTTGATGGCAGGAATGGGGAAAGTAGTAGAATGGGAAGGAGCAATCTGTCACTGTTTAATTCTTAATAACACAATCACCCCATCCCCTCACCACCAGAGATATGTGCTGGAAATAAGAATGTGGGAAGCATGGAGAAAGGCAGGGGGAAGGGGACAAACTACTTTCCAAAAATTAATTGGCCCCAAAGCAGAAGAAACCATCCTGGAATAATGAGCTGGAAAACTTGGCTTCAGTCTCAAACCTGTCACTAGGTAGCTGTGCAATTATTACTTAATTCCTCCCATTCACCATTTCTTCATCTATAAAAGGAAGAGGTGGAACAATATGATCTACAAGCCCAGGGATTCCAAGAGCTCCCGGTCTTATTGAATTATGATATCTCCTACTGTGTCCTGTTGGGTTCTATAATTTTGTAGTTAGAGAGGTGAAATGTTTCCATTTGGGATAGGAGGTAGTCATTGTTTATTTTCATGTCTACCGTAGCAACATTCAAACATGCTGGGATCACAGAAATGTCTGGCTCTCTCCCCAGTGTCCTCTTGCTGGCATGCTATCCGAAGAGCAGACTTGAAACAATAAAATACAAAGTTATGGGGAATTCCTACATCTTTCTTAAGATAATACATCACTAACAGGATTCAGGTTTGGTCAATGTTAGTATTCTTGCTAATGGCACTGATTTTCCCACAGGTTTTTGTGTTAGAATTCATAGGTGATTATTCCCAGGTGATAATTATTACATTTTATTGAAGGTGTATACTCTTTAGACTTTTAATATTATTTTATTTCAGGGGAGCAAATTTGCCAACAGAAGAGTTAAAACTGAAGAGCTAACATAAGCTCAAATATCTTAAATGGAGCTATTTTCTGTACATTTCAAAGCAATACCTCAATAAAACACGTTTTAATGGACTGAATTGCAGTTTGTAACATTAGAATGACATCAAGGAGCTTGAGATTAGTCTGGCAGTGATGATAACATCAAGTGACTGAGAGGATGCAAAACATTGCAGACCTGTGGATGTGAAAGTCCTGACACATTATCTAGGATCTTGCACTATCAAAATCATTCAGGCATGCAACAAATCCATGTAAAAAAAAATCAGCATTGTTCCTGCTCACAAAACAAGTTTACAATACAGGATCAGGGCCTTAGGAACTGAAGCAACCATCATACTGTGGACAGGTTAAGTAAAATGGTTCTAGTTTATTCAGTAGCCACTACACAGGAGGGTTCACAGTCCATCCACTGCTGTCTTCACAAACACCTGCCCTATCTTTGAGCTGGAGCGTACAGAGATGGGAGAGAAGGAAAGTCAAAAAAAAAAAAAAACAAGCCTATAAAATAGGAGGTTTAACATAAACTTTTGGCTATAGATATGGGATCCAGAGGAGAGAGGAAAGAACCCTCAGTTATCTTTATCCTGACTCTACTATAACAAATATGCTCCACAAAATTCTACAAATTTTTACCAGAAAAAGAAAAAAGGAGAAAAAAATGAGTTTCAGTTGGTAGCAGGGTCCATTTAATATTTTATTTGCCATTTTCATTTGTGTTTTCACAAAACTAAATTTTGCTACCCAGCACACCTATTGAAAATAAATGTATGGTTTAATAATAAGCTTACTTTTAATACATATCATTCTGATTTCTATATATCCAGTCCTAAACAACCTTGATTTTAAATTAAAAGAAAAGTTTACTCTCCTTTTTATGTACTTTCTAAAAATAGTTTGCTTAGCTAAATATGTAGGTCCTGCAGAATTGGCTAGATTTATGAAACATTCTTTAATAAACCAAACAGTGTCTATATAAAAAGCAGATGCAATACCTTTGTAATTCAATTTTATAGTTTAAAAATATTCTACATGGAAGTGCCAAATTCTGCCCTGCAGAGACACAGGGCTCCCAGTGACGTCAATGAGAGCCATGTATCCACAAAGGAGGGCAAAACTATGCCCTGAGCACTTAAATTTAGTAATCCATTAGGCTCAGTGAGGAAGAAAAAGATCAGTTCAAATACCATCTCATCAGCATTTAAATCCGCTGATGCTAAATGCTGTTGGAGGCCCGCTGAAACCCACAAAGCTTATAGATGTAGAAGAAACACAAAAGCAGAAGAACAGTTCCTTTTCCTACGACTGACCAATTTTTAAATTTGCAATCTCATGTATGTTTCTTCTGAGACCATCTTTTACCATCGTAAGATAGCTGGAGTCTGATTTCATGAAATAAAATGTTGAACTTGGGATTGTATAAACAAGGAAAAGCTCTTCTTTGAATGAATAGAAAGAGGATTCATACATGAACTAATGACTATTTTTGATGTAAGCTAGCACCCTATACTCATGTGAATAGGGTAAGAAGACAATAGCAAGAGAGAAAGGCTAAGGGATGCAAGATCAGAGCTATGCTTCCATGTTAACTACACACTGTTAAATAGAAAAACTTTATTTATTTAAATAAATTATTTAATAATTATTTATTATTTAAATAATAAAACTTTATTTTATTTAAAAAAATAAAATGAAGCTGCAGTTCTGTACTATGTGTAAGAACACCTTTAAGAGCTAGAGGTATCATAGAATTATACAGTCATAGCAGAAACATCATATTTATGTCATCTTCAAATTCAAATATGCTTTCATGTTTCCTTGTCGGCGTCTGTCATTAATGGAATTTACCACAAGAGAGTTAATGCCTTGACTGATCCATGAATTTTAAACATCACAGAGACATAACAGGTGCTTTTAATTATAAAGCAAGACTAAAGTTTACCTCTACTAAGTCTTCATTCTTTCTAGTCTCTTCCTCTTTTGCTCACTTTTTCTTCCTGATGCCAGAACAGTCTTAGCGAAGAATATCGTTCCCAGTTTAAACAATTCTACTGCCTCTTCATTAACCAAAGGGCAAGTCCAGATGCCCTAACCTGACAAGTATGGTTCTCTTTAACCTAACCCCACTTTTCAGTTACCGATCTGAACTATTCACTGTCCCCTTGAAATGGCTCCCACACTTCCCCACTTCTGCACCTTTGCCATTTTGCTTTGCCAATAGACTCATCTCCAGAAATCCCCACCTACATATCTTTCAAGATGAGATACACAAAGCACCCCAAGAATGCCAAACTCCCCATATAAGCAGTTAGCTTGTACTCCCCTTACTGCAGTGAATGACCTTCTCATTCAGTTTTGGTTCATTACATGTGATTTACTGATTAGTCTATAAACACTTTATGGGCAAGTTGAGTATTTAATTCATATTTTTATCATAAAATACCTAGACCTTCACTAGCATTTCACGAGCTAAAGACATTTACTGACAACTAAAAAGATTTGTATACAATGTTATAATGATCAGTTGAGGAAATGATCATTATAGTCAAAGTCAAAATAGAATAAAATGCTGGCTCCATCTCAAGAGTGGTCAGAAAGCCAAGAAGGGCTATAAAACGTTCTGGCACAAGTGGCTTCCAGTCTGGCAACATGCACCAGTGAAAATTTCCTCCCCGGGATCATGTCTTTTTTTTTTTTTTTTCATGTCTTAAAATGTGAAGTTATCACTTGTTAAATTATTGCTAGAGAAAGATAGAGTGAGTTAGCTAAGGAGCCTTTCTCCCTGTCACCATCCAAAACTCAAATCCATCTACGTACTTCATTGTTCATACCACCTTGAGAAGCACAGTAGGTTTTATAAAAGACAGACTCACAACAATGCACACAGAGGAAAGCTCTTCCACCACTGTGACAGAAGCAAGTCCAAGAGGTAGTGTCCTATCTCTTATCTCATCTCCATTCCCTAGGCAATTGAGGAGCAGAAACTTCTTCAGGTGGTAAGGAGGAACCAGGTTGAAAAGATAAGGAATAGGGGTGGCATAGTCGGTTAAGCATCTGACTCTTGGTTTCGGTGCGTATCATGATCTCAGGGTCTTGGGTTAAGCCTTGTGATGGGCTCTGCACTCAGCGTGGAGTACGCTTGTCCCTTTCCCTCTGCTCCTCCCACCACTCATGCTCACTTATTCTCTCTCTCTTAAATCAATCAATCAATCATCAATCTTTTTTTAAACAAAAGGACTATAAAGCATTAGTGGGATGGCTGCAAATTAGGCTGAAGGAAACACTTTTCAGAGAATATAATCAATTGTGCTGCCATGGGAGAGCCCTGAACCATTTCCACAGTAGGTTTTATAAAAGACAGACTCACAACAATGCACACAGAGGAAAGCTCTTCCACCACTGTGACAGAAGCAAGTCCAAGAGGTAGTGTCCTATCTCTTATCTCATCTCCATTCCCTAGGCAATTGAGGAGCAGAAACTTCTTCAGGTGGTAAGGAGGAACCAGGTTGAAAAGATAAGGAATAGGGGTGGCATAGTCGGTTAAGCATCTGACTCTTGGTTTCGGTGCGTATCATGATCTCAGGGTCTTGGGTTAAGCCTTGTGATGGGCTCTGCACTCAGCGTGGAGTACGCTTGTCCCTTTCCCTCTGCTCCTCCCACCACTCATGCTCACTTATTCTCTCTCTCTTAAATCAATCAATCAATCATCAATCTTTTTTTAAACAAAAGGACTATAAAGCATTAGTGGGATGGCTGCAAATTAGGCTGAAGGAAACACTTTTCAGAGAATATAATCAATTGTGCTGCCATGGGAGAGCCCTGAACCATTTCCAGCTGTGCAGAACCTGCTCAGCTGATTCACCTGGGGCACTTAGGGAGCAGGTACAGGCTGGGTCCACACACACGATTCCAGATTTAGTGAAACTGGCTTGGGCATTGGGCATCCGTGTTTTTAACAAATGTCGGAGATGCTACGCTATGTAAGTCAGAGATGAATATTCAAGTTCATTTTAAGTTATTTTCCTTTTCATTTATTTTTTTTACTTTTTTTTTTATGATAGTCACAGAGAGAGAGAGAGAGGCAGAGACACAGGCAGAGGGAGAAGCAGGCTCCATGCACAGGGAGCCCGATGTGGGATTCGATCCTGGGTCTCCAGGATTGCGCCCTGGGCCAAAGGCAGGCGCCAAACCGCTGCGCCACCCAGGGATCCCTATTTTCCTTTTTAAATGTCATTCCCTCCATGTAGGAAAACTATGTCATTAGGTCCATGACTTAAAATGACTGACCACTGCTATTAGTTTCAACAAAGTAAGCAATCGGAATCAAAATCAGCTATATATATAAAATGAGAATATTTTACTAAGTGTCTTATTGATGAACCAATTACAATCTGAAGCAGAATTGCAGGGGAGAGAGCACCTGTACAAATGAGAAGGAGAGTTTGCCAATTAAAAACAAAACCACTCTTGCATTTTGGGTATCACTTTCTTTGGCCATTATAAAACAGAATTTCATTAATGTAATCAACATTTTTATTCCAAAAGGACACCATTTCAAGTAGGTAAAGTAAGACATAGATATTTGTCAGCTACCCTGGGGTGCCTGATACAGCACGAGGTTGCATTCCCTGTCCTCCCTTTGCAGGAAGGCTTTGGTAAGGAGGCACATCTAAGGCTTATTTTCTCCTATAAATCCTTTTTTTTTTTTCTTTCTCCTCCTCCTTCTCTCCAATTATTCATTTCTCTTCCTTATTAGAAGCAACAATTGGGTTTTGCTTTTGGAGGATGGCCTTAGAATAAGAATCCACTCTGAAGTAAACATTTTAACCTAATCCAGTATTTCTGAAATCCCTGAGTTTCAAAAAACTTGACTGGAAATAAGCTATTTCCCTCATATTCTATTTAGTCTTTACTGCTGCATGTTTTCTGTTTGTTTCATTATTAAAGAGGAGGAGGAGGAGGAAGAGGAGGAGAAATGAAAGATAAAATGGTGAAAGTTATTTTTTGTTAAAAACTTGTAAGAGGGTATGTTTCAGGTGTTAATTATAAGGTTCCTGTTCTGTCTCATTTTCTTTTAGCTATTTTCTGTCTCCTTTTTTATCAGATCAGAATATTGTTACAGAACTAGTTTGTAAAATCTTTCCCAACTATCCACCCATTTCACTTTATTCTGTAACTCAACATATTTTAAAATTTACTTGAAAAGGACATTCTTCTCCATTTGGCTGTGTTATATAGAGACCACAGTGAGCCTACCAGAGTAAAAGTAATAAGCAAAAAGTAATAATAATGGAAACTGAGAGAGAAGTTAACAATGCCCTTGCTTCAGCAAAAGTAACCAAATTTCTCCTGACTTCATCTAAGTGAAGGTCACCTAACTAGTATAGGATATAGGATATCATAACTAAAAAAAGAAGTAAGAACAAAAGGAAGGCCAAAGAAACAAACTATCACACAGGAGATACCAATTCAAATAGAAGTTTTGTAATGCTGAATCTTTTCAATATCAGGTTGTTTCTCAACAATTTCTAGCCTATGTGACAGCTTTATGAATAAACTGCCCAGTGATTTAGTAAGAAGTCAAAAGCTGATTTTTAAATTTTAAGTATAGTTGACACGCAATATTACAATAGTTTCAGGTGTACAACACAATGCTTCAACTTCTCCCTATGTTATACTAAGCTCACCACAAGTATAGCCAAATGCTACTTTAGAATGGAGCTCACCAAGTCAACTCCAAAAGTATTCATGCAGCAAAAATCCTTCTTTAATTCCTTACTGATTATTAACTCTTCCTGAATCAAGATCCAAAATGACAAGGTTGGGAAACCAAGGTACACTCAGCTTGTAAGTCAAAAAGAAAACATAATGGAAAATCATCTTCTAAAATGAGCTCCTGATCTTGATTACAATGAATCTCTTAAGACTAGTTGTTATCAAGTCTACTCAAAATAAAGCATCTAACAAAAGCCTGCATTGTACTCCCCATGGGAGGGGAAGGCTGGCAGTCTGTAATGGCATATTTTCCTTATGTAAAATTTACCACTACATGGTTGTTTGAATGTTATAGCTTACTTATATGCATAATAAAGATGTAAAACAGGTATTAGAAGCAAATCATAGAAATTGCTCATCACTAAAGTTGGAGAATTTAGAAGATACTAAATCCAATTTTCTACAAAATGCAAAATCCCCTGGCTCTCTGTAATGGGAAGAGGTTGACAGCCTATAAATCTGAAATTATTACTTAGTACACAGAAGAATAGCACTAATATATTATAAAAACCCAAAATGTTTCTTATCAAGGTCACTCTGTGAATCTAAAAATCTAAGAGAGCTGAGAGAGAGAGAGAGAGAGAGAGAGAGAGAGAATGGAGAAAAAGTTATTTGTTAAAAACAAAAACCAGGATGCCTGGGTGGCTCAGTGGTTGAGCGTCTGCCTTCGACTCAGGGTATGATCCCGCGATCCTGGAATCAAGTCCCATATCGGGCTCCCGATAGCGAGCCTGCCTCTCCCTCTGCCTATGTCTCTGCCTTTATGTGTCTTTCATGAATAAACGAATAAAATATTAAAAAAAAAAAAAACTTGGGATGGCTCTGTTGCTCAGGGGTGAGTGTCTGCCTTTGGCTTAGGTCGTGATCCCAGAACCAAGTCCCTCATTGGGCTCCCCCCACCAGGAGCCTGCTTCTCCCTCTGCCTATGTCTCTGTGTCTCTCATGAATAAATAAATAAAATCCTTAAAAATAAATAAATAAATAAATAAATAAATAAATAAATAAATAAATAAATAAAAACCTTAAGGCTGATTGGTTGCTCTGGCTGAAATTCCTTCCTTTTGCCCACATATTTGGTGTTCCTTTTTTTCACAGACACTCTGCAAATCTTGTGACATAAGACCTGCTCTGCTTATGGTGATGAGTTTCCTGAGGGCAGAGGACAAGAGTCAGGGACTATTTATCTTTGAATTCCTGTTGCTTAGAACATTATTGTGCTGGGCATCTGATTGCATGCATGACATTAGTAGTAGTAGTAAAGGTAACACTATTTATGAAGCACCCAATAAGCACCAGGTACTTTGCTCACAACTTTTAAAATAGTATCTCTGATAATGACAATAATCTTGTAAATCTTATTGAAACACATTTTACAGATGAGGGAACAGATAGAAAGAGACTATTTAATTGGCCTAGCATCACAAAGTTTTTAAGTGGTGGATTTGCATTTTAACCCAAAGAAAAATAATCAATGCAATTTACTTTCCATTAGCAGGCGTACCAAATAAAAATCTGTTGAATTAAAAAGAATATAAACAGTAAAATAATATGGATTATACAACAGTAAAATAAAATGAATACAGCATATGAATAACTGTAAAACAAGTAACATAACTATACAAAACTGGCAAATTTATCTACTTATTCTGCAAAATGAGGATCATAAATATGGTGACAGCTGGCCTGGAAAACCCGAAAGACATATAAAAGTATAAAGAATAATGTTTAAAAAGAAAACCTTCAATCCTACCACCCAGACATTGTTAATACTTTAGTAAATATTATTGTGTATATGTGTATATACACATAAACACTCTTTTCACATAGATGAAATCATACATTTTTATTCAGTCATATGGATTAGAAGTGTTTCTATACCACAAATCTACACCACAATTGCTAATACCCATATAGTACTCCAATCAAAGTTATTTAGCCTACTTCCTATTAATAGACACTAATCTCTGCTCATTTCTTTTTATAACCAATTTCTAGAAATTTAACTTATTTTAAATTCTGAGGAAAAATGAACGTTATAAAAGCTAGAGAGAATGACTACAGTGAATACTGTATTTATTCAAGATGTTTACTCATTATTGTAGAAGGATTCAGTGTTTCTCTTTAAAAAAAAAACCTGACTAAACATTGGCGCTTTTCCACTTCACATATAAACATTTCTTTAGGAAAGAATTATTCATATAAAATAAGGAGAAAACCACCAGCTGAAAATGGCCAAAGTGGCAGGCCTCTAGACCAGGTATTATATATATAAAAAGATTTATCTTCATCTATGAGTTGCTTCTGACCTATGTCTGGTTTCTATCTGCTCATATAGACTTGACAAGTAAGAACATGAAAGTAAATTCCAAAAAATGATCAATATTTTGCATTTACCTGCCCCTCAATGCTTATGCCTAAAATGCTCTAAAAAACAGGTAAACATTCATGTAACTGTACATGCCTAGTACAGTGCCTTTAACCTGGAAGAATTCAATAAATTTGGGAGGTGGAAATCAGGTAAAATAAATCAGCTAAAATGAACTATTGGGAAGAAATTAAGAAAACAATTCCAGTTACAGTAGTATCGAAAAACCAAAATACTTAGGAATAAATTTAACCAAGGATATGAAGGATCTGAACACTGAAAACCATAAAATACTAATAAAATCAATTGAAAAAGGTATAAAGGAAATATATTAATAATTATATTTATAAATAAATAAAGTATTTATTATAATAAATAAATAAAGGAAAGATATTCTATACTTATGGATTGGTAAAATTAATATGGTTTAAAGGGATGCCATACTACCCAGAGCGATCTACAGATTCAGTGCAATCCTAACCAAAATTTCAATGGCATTTTTCACAGAAATAGAAAAAACAGTACTAAAATGTGTATGGAACCACAAAATAGCCAATGCAATCTTGAGAAAGAATGAAGCTGGGAGCATCATAGGTTCTGATTTAAAGCAGTAATACAATGCTATAGTGATCAAAACAGTACAGTATTGACATAAAAACAGACACAGATAAATGGAGCAGAGTAGAGAGCCCAGAATTAAGCCATGTATGTGTGTATGTGTGTGATTGTGTATATCATATATATATATATATATATATATATAAAATGTGTGTGATTGTATATATATATATATATATACACACACACAATCTTTTGTAAAGGCCAATCTTTTGTAAAGGCGTCAAAAATACACAATAGAGAATGGACAGTCTCCAATAAATGGTGCTGGAAAAACTGGATATCCACATGCAAAAGAATGAAACTAGATTCCTATCTTTCGCCACACACAAAATCAATTCAATGAGTTAAAGACTTTAACATAAGACCTAAAACTATAAAACTCATGGAAGAAGACATAGGATAAGATCCTTGCCATTGGTTTTGGCTATGACTCTTTGGATTTGACACCAAAAGCAAAGACAACAAAGCAAAAATAAACAAGTGGGACTGTATCAAAGTAAAAAGCCTCTGCATAGCAACAAAAGCCATCAACAAAATGAAATAGCAACATATGGAAAGGGGGAAAAATTGGAAACCACAAATCCAACATGGGATCAATATCCAAAATATACAAGAAATTCATTAATAACAAATAAATAACCCAATTTTAAAATGAGCAAAGGACCTGGATAGACATTTTCCCAAAGAAAACATACAAATGGCCAACAGCTACATGAAAATGTGCTCAATATCACTAAGCATTGGAAAATGCAAATCAAAACCACAATATCACCTCACACATGTTCCAATGTCTATTATCAAAAAAGACAAAAGATAAAAATGTTGGTAAGGATATGGGAAAAGGGAACCCCTGTACACTACTGGTGGGAATGTAAACTGGTACAGCTACTATGGAAAATAGTATGGAAGTTCCTCAAGAAATTAAAAATGGTCCAACAATCTTATTTCTGGAATACATCCAAAAAAAATGAAATTATCTCAAAAGGTATCTGTACTCCCATGTTTACTGCAGCATTATTCACAAGAGCCATAGTATAGAAAAAAGTCCTTCAATAGATGGATAAAGAAAATGTGGTATATACAGATACATAATGGAATATTATTAAGCCCTAAAAAGAAAGAAAAGAAAGTCCTTCCATTTGTGACAACACAGATGAACCCAAAAAGCATTATGCTAACTAAAATAAACCAGATGAAGACAAATATTGCACAGTATCATGTAGAGAGTCTTAAATTTTTTTTTTCTCTTAAATAAAAATAAGGGAAGGAGCGCTTGGGTGCCTGTCAGTTATCCAACTGACTCTAGATTTTGGCTCAGGTCATGATCTCAGGGTCCTGCACCTGTCTCCTCAGCGAGGAATCTACTTCTCCCTCTCCCTCTCCCTCTGCCCCTCCCCATGCACACTCTCTCAAATAAATAAGGCAAATTCACAGAAACGGAGCACATTGGTGGTTGCCAGGGGCTAGATGAGAGAGAGGTTAGTAAAAGGGTACAAACTTCCTGTTGTGAGATTAACAAGATCTGAGAATCTAATGTATTGCATAATGACTACCGTTAATAATTATGTACTGTATCACTAAAATTTGCTGAGTAGAACTTAAGGATTCTCACCAAAACAAACAAAAAATTTAACTATGTGAGGTAATGGATATGTTAATTTAACTCTATGTGGGAACCATTCCACAATATATCCCATAGCAAATCATTACATTTTTATACTTTAACTGTATTAAAATTCTGTATGCCAATTATAACTCAATAAGGCTGGAAAAATAAAAAGATATTGAAAAGCTGATTGTAAATTTTATATGAAAATTTAAAGGACCTAATATGGCCAAAAAATACTGAAAAAAAAACCTTAAGAACTCACTACCTGATTTTAAGACTTATTTTGGAGCTATAATTAAGACAGAGGGGTATCAAGATAAAGGCAGACCAGCAGCTCTAAAAAGTTTTGGTCTTAGGATTCTTGTACACTCTTGCCAATAACCGAGGATCCCAATAAGCTTTTGTTTATATGAGTTATATCTATCAATACTTACCATGTTGGATATAAAATAGAAATTTTCAAGGCTCATTTTAATTTTTAAAAGATTTCATTTATGTGAGGAGAGAGTGTGCTAGCATGAGGAGGAAGGAGAGGGAGAAGCAGACTCCCTCCTGAGCAGGAAGCCCTACCTAGAGCTCAATTCCAGGACTTAGAGATAATGACCTGAGCCCAAGGTAGATGCATAACCAACTGAGCCACCCAGGCACCCCTCACAGCTTACTTTTCATTCCTTTAAAAATAACAATAAACCAACTACATGTTAACGAAAGTTAAATATTTTATGAAAAATAAATATCCTCTAAAACAAAGAAAAATCAGTGACAACATTAGAATTGTTTTACATTTTTGAATCTCTCTTTAATAAGCATTCTCATATCTGGTTCTACATTTAATTCCTTGCTATATTGCTTAGGTTGAAGTGGATAAAGAAAATCAGGCAACGCCCTGAAATGTACAGGGAAAATTAAGAATACGTTCACAGACTTTCCAGACTGCATAACAAAATTCATCAAGTGGTAGCTTTTTAAAAGTTAATTGTTGTGTAGAACCTGAAAACTTATGAAGTTTACATGCTCCATTGATCTGTCTTGCACTCTGAGCAGATTTTTTCACCCATGTATGCTTTTGTAATATGTATAGGTTGTTTGGAAAATAAATGATTCAGCAAGTTCAGTATTTCTTCCTTATGATGACACACTTGATTACAAAATATTAGAAACTCACATTCAGGGCAGCCCAGGTGGCTCAGCAGTTTAGTACCACCTTCAGCTCAGGGCGTGATCGCGGGTCTGGGGATCAAGTCCCATACCCGGCTCCCTGCATGGAGCAGGCTTCTCCCTCTGCCTGTGTCTCTGCCTCTCTCTCTCTCTCTCTCTCTCTCTCTCTCTCTCTGTGTGTGTGTGTGTCTCATGAATAAATAAATAAAATCTTAAAAAAAAAAAAAGAAAAGAAACTCACATTCATTAATATCATCATCAATGCTATCAATAAGGTATTTAGGTATTGGGAAGTGACCAAGCTCATGGCATCAATACATATTTTGCAAAATTATAATTTTAGCATTCGCAATAGACTAGCAGTTTCTCTCCTTGGAATGACAGTCTCACTTTGTTCATTTTTGACAAAATATCTGCCAAATACTCAATCTGAATGAATAATCATAGTTTATCAGTCAAGTTATGATGGTGTTCACAGAAGAAAAAAAAAAGCATTTAATTCAGCTTGCAAATCAAACAATTTTATAAGTGCTTTTTCTCCTGTACCAGAAGTCCACAAATTATGACCAGGAAAGCCAAATCCAGCTTTATATCTGTTGTAGTAAATAAAGTCTTATTGGAACACAGCCATACCCATTCATTTACATATTGTCTATGACTACTTTAATGCTATGATGGCAGGGTTGAGTAAAATGCAGGATTTTGTGTGTAAAGCTGGAAATTTACTACCTGGCCCTATATAGAAAAAGTCTGCCAATTCTTACACTAGACAAGCCATCAGAACTTCGGTATGTGATTGACCTGTTTTATACATACTTCCCACTTCATCAAATAGACAATTTTTAAAATGCATACTCAGGAGTCAACTTTAATAAATTAGCTTTTCTCACCTTATTATGGACTTCTTAAGTGTGTGGCAGTGAGGAATACAATGACAGTGAGTAGTTTGGCATCACTGCCTTGATTTATACTAAGATAACAGCAATTTCACCCAGAATTGCTTTTACATCATCAGTGCAAATAGCAATTCAGTGAGAGAAAAAAAAAAAGGCAAAGGATACCTTAGTATTATCATGAGAATACTTTTAACTGAAAAGATCTCAGTTTCCTCTGAAAGGATCTCAGGGATCCCAAAGGTCTGCGGACCATAGTTTGAAAACCATTTTGATAGGCAAATAGGTCAATGGACAGAATAGAAATTTAAGAAATATACCCACACATATATGTTCAATTGATTTTTAATAGTCACCAATGCAATCAATGGGGGAAAAAAGTTTTTCAACAAATGAAGCTAGAATAGCCAGATAAATAAGTGGGGAAAAAAAGGATCCTTGACCCTACCTCATCCCATACACAAATAATTTGAGACAGATCATACACCTAAATACTGAAGCTGAAACTATAAACTTCCAAGAGAAGAGAATATCTTCATGATCTTAGGCTAGGTGAAGATTTTTTTAAAGAAAACACAGAAAGAACTAACTGTAAAAGAATTATCTAACCTGTCTGTTCTACGAAGATGTATGCTCCATGGGTTTCCTTTTCCTCAGACATATTACACAACCACTAAAATTAACATGGACCAAACAGGTAACAACTTTTACTAAATTGCCAGCAAGAGGAAGATACCATTCCTCTCTACCATCACTACCTTACCACATACTTGCATGCCAGACGTGAGTCAGATCTGAAGCACCTACCCCCTTAAATTTAAAGAAAAGCAATTGAAATGTCGTCTTTAAACTTTAGTCCAGAATCTCTACTTCTGGGCTTGGGAAGATTGTTTTCAAGAGTAGACCAATTGCTTAGCCTGCTACATGATGACAGTGACGCATTTGAAGAAGTAATTTGAGAGAGAAGATATGAGGTCACTAAGGAGGAAGCTGTAAATAAAATTACCACCAGAAGTATCTTACCATGCCCTAACAACTACAGATATAAAGCAATCACGTTCAGTTCCATCTCCTACATTGACGCCAGTGGCACTGCCAACAAAGCACAGATGCACACCACATGAGCAGGTGCAAGGATGATTTCATGAGCTATGTGATGGCTGTTTGGAAACAGTGGTAGGCCCATCCCACACTGGAATTGTACATCTGTTATATATCTAGCATTTCATTATGGAAAATCTTTGCATTTATTTAACTCCTTTGGTGGAGCATTCATTTAACTGAGCTAAATATTTCATGAATATTCATTAGTGTGCTTATTTACATAGTTCCTAATCTGTTAGACACTGCAGCCAATATTCTAAACCAGAACTCTGTACTAACCATTACTCATGTACAACCACAGTACCATGACAATTGATGGCCATAATGACCCTAAAGTATCACATGATTTTGAAGTCCATTCTATATCACAGGAAATAATTCATCTCCAAATTAAATCTCAACTGAAAATTAAAATGCTAATGAGATACAATGTCTGGTCAATTAAGCTGGCAAAGATTAAGAGAAATGATGAAGGTATGGGGAAATGGGCCCCCTAAATACTCTTTAAGGAAATATAAATCAGTACAAACTTTTTAGAGAACAGTTTTTCATGATATGTTAAAAGCCTTACAAATAATTCTAGCTAATACTTATATGGTGTTTATTATAAGTCATATAAATTCTAAGTGTTCATTAGTTAATCCTAAAAATATCCCTATAAAATATGATTATTATTAGCCCCATTTTAAAGATGAAAACACTGAATCTCAGAGAGATTAATTCACCTGAACGAAGTCACACAGCTGGCTCAAACTCCAGAACAGGAATTTGAACACAGAAAATCAGTTTTTAAGAGTCCATGCACCTAACAGTCACATGATATTACATTACACTGCACCTCAAAATGTGCAGACTTTCAAACTCCAGTTCCTCTTCTTGGGATTTATTCTAAGGAAACTAAAAAAGATATGTACCAAAATGTAGCTATAGGGATGTTTATTATAGCATTTTAAATTAAAAAATCTGTAAATTATACAAATACTTCATTGTAATGATTATGGCATATCCATGTGGCAAACTGCTATAAAGCCATTTTTTAAATGTTAATTTTAATAAAATGGAAAATGATTATGCATAGTAAGATCTTGTGCTGGCTTCTCCTGTTTGCATTTCTCCGTATTTCCCTACCCTTACTCTGTGCCCCAAGAGGCTAACCTCCATGACCCGTATCATCTGAGCTCCCATCAAAGCTGGATTCCAGCTGGGTTCTACCAACAAAAAGCATTCAGAGAAGACTAGAATAAACTTGGATGTCTATTTCCTTCCCTACATTAGGGAAGTTTTCAGTTACTATTTCTTCAAATAAATTTTCTATACCTTTCTCTCTCTCCTTTTTCTGAGACCCCTACAATGTGAATGTTTGTCCATTTGTTGTCCCAGATCTCTTAATCTATCCTCTGTTTCATTCTTTTCTCTTTTTGCTGTTCAGCTTGTGTGCTTTCTGTTACTGTCTTCCAGATCACTGATCCATTCTTCTGCATCTTCTAAACGACTCTTGATTCCCACTAGCATGTTTGTTTTTAATTTCAGTTACTGTATTCTTCAACTCTGATTTGTTCTTTTGATATTTTCTTTCTCTTCATTGAAGGTCTCACTAAGATCTTCCACTTTTCTCCAGCCTAATGAGTATCTTTATGGTCATTACTTTAAATTCTTTATCAGGTATATTGTTTATCTCAATTTTCATGTGGTTCTTTTTCTGATATTTTTTTCTTATACTTTCTTTTGGAGCATATCCCTCTGTCTCTCCATTTTGCTGGACTTTCTGTGTTTGTTCCTGTGGGTTAGGATGAGTGGCTACATCTCCCAAACTTGAAGGAGTGGTCTTGTGAATGGTGTGTCCTATGCACACTGTGTATGATTGATGACTTTTGCTGGCTGGCTGGAGCTGTAGTTATAATGCTAGCTACCCTTTTAAACTGTGGCTTTCTACAGAAAGAAGAAAATAACAAAAAAGAAAAGGAGAAAAAAAAGCAGAAGAAAAAAGCAAAAGAGAAAAAAGAAAAAGAAACAAGAGAAAAAAAAAAAACAAGAATAAAAATTAAAACAAGACAATGGGGTGCCTAGCTGGCTCAGTTGGTTAAACATCTAGCTCTTGGTTTGGGCTCAGGTCATGATCTCATGGGTCCTAAGATCAAGCCCCCATTGAGCTCTGCACTCAGAGGGGAGTCTGCTTGAGATTTTCTCCCTTTGCCCTTCCCCCAATTAGCACAAATATTTTTTTAAAAAGGACAAATTTGTAAAAATTAAGAAATAAAAAATTTTAGAAGTTTTAATGAAAAGTTTTTAAGATTTTATTTATTTATTCATGAGAGACACACACAGAGAGAAAGAGATAGGCAGAGGGCGAGGCAGGCTGTCTGCAGGGAGCCTGATGTAAGATTTGATTCCCAGGAATCACAACCTGAGCTAAAGTGGATACTCAATCCCTGAGCCACCCAGGAGTCCCTAATTAAAGTTTTTAATTAAACCAACCTGTGGCTTATTTTCTGTGCTCTAGTACCACATGGGCTATGGTGGGCTGTGGACCTTGGGCTCACTGAAGTCACAAGCTCACTGTGATTCAGATCCTGTTCCAGTCTGGGCTTTTAAGGTGAAATGGGAGAGGGCAATCTCCACAGCTCCTTGGCCCTCTTAAACTGTGGCTTTTTTTTTCTGTGTCCCAATGCCACCAGGGCTGGTTTGGGCCTGCAGACCCTGGACTTGTTGAAGTCACAAGCTCCCTGTGAGGACCAGACGTGCCAGTTGTGCTGTCCTGACCCTGCTCTAGTCTGAACAGCTACATGTAAAAGAATGAAACTGGACCACTTTCTTACATCATATACAAAAACAAATTCAAAATAGATTAAAGACCTAAATGTGAGACCTAAAACCATAAAAATCCTAAAAGAGAGGATGGGCAGTAATTTCTCTGACATGAGCCATAGCAACACTTTTCTACATATGTCTCCTGAGGCAAAGGAAACAAAAGCAAAAATAAACTATTGGGACTACATCAAAATAAAAAGCTTTTGCACAGCAAAGAAACCATCAACAAAATGAAAAGTCAACCTGCTGAATGGGAGAAGATATGTGCAAAAGACATATCTGTTAAGGAGTTAGTATCCAAAATATATAAAGAACTTAACACAACTCAAAAAAAAAAAGAAAAGCAACAACAAGAAAAAACAAAAACAAAAACAAGCAAGCTGATTTAAAAATGGATAGAGAATCTAAATAGGCATTTTTCCAAATGGCCAACAAACATGTTAAAAGATGCTCAACATCACTCATCATCAGAGAAATGCAAAGTAAAACCATAATGAGATAGCACTTTACACCAGTTAAATGGCTAGTATCAAAATGACAAGAAACAACAAGTATTGGCAGGAATGTGAAGAAAAGGGAATTTTTGTGTAATGTTAATGAGAACATAAATTGATATAGCCATTGTGGAAAACAGTATGGAGGTTGCTAAAAAAATTAAAAATAGAACTACTGGGATCCCTGGGTGGCGCAGCGGTTTGGCGCCTGCCTTTGGCCCAGGGCGTGATCCTGGAGACCCGGGATCGAATCCCACATCAGGCTCCCAGTGCATAGAGCCTGCTTCTCCCTCTGCCTGTGACTCTGCCCCTCTCTCTCTCTGTGTGTGACTGTCGTAAATAAATAAAAATTAAAAAAAAAATAGAACTACTATATGATCCAATATTTCCACTATTGGATATTTATCCAAAGAAAACAAAAACACTAATTCAAAAAGATATAGGTACCCATCTATTTATTGCAGCATTATTACAATAGCCAAGATACGGAAACAATGTAAGTGTCCATCAATAGATGAATGGTTAAGAAATATGTGGTATACACACACACACACACACACACACACAAACACACACACACACAGGAATATTACATAGCCATAAAAAATGAGATCATGCCATTTGAGACAATAAGGATGGACCTAAGTGAAATAAGTCAGACTGAGAAAGACAAATACCATATGATTTAACTCCTAAATGTAATCCAAAACAACAACAACAAATGAATATATAAAAAGCAGAATCAGACATATAAATACAAAGAACAAACTGATGGTTGCCAGAGGGAAGGGGCAAGAAGTTGTGCAAAATGGGTGGGGGGGGGAGATACAGGCTTCTTTACAGACTGAATAAGTCACAGGAATAAAAGGCACAGCATAAGGAATACAGCCAATGCTACTGTAACAATGATGTATGAGGACATGAGGACGGATGGTGAACATAGCATAAGATATGAACTTGTCAAACAACTAAGTTGTACACTTGAAACTAATGTAACACTGTATGTTAACTATTCTCAAATTTAAAAAAAAAAGTTTAAATAAAGTGGGAACCATACCAAAAAAAAAAAAAAAAACACTAGATTGGAAGGAGAGAAAGAAGAGATGGATGGAGGTGAGGTTCTTTCTCTATTATGACCCTGCACTTGTAGCAGTGGTTGCAGCCCTCCTGGACACCACTACTGATAAGAAGCCCCTTCCAGTTAGCTTTCACTGGGCTCCATTATTCTTTTCCCAGACCCTCTCAGGCTAGGGAGGTAACAGGCTACCAGTGTTAGATTCCAAGTGGCTCAGCCTCCCTTGTTGGCAACAGAAGCCTTTCCCACACTTACATAAATCATGCCTTCATTTAGGTCTCTTCAGTAAAGCCATCTGAGTAGAATTCTGTTGCCAACAGAGACCCTAACTGTAAGGGAATGAGATGGGAAATATATCTTAGCTTAGAAAAAAATCTGAGAGAATATACAAAAAATGCTGCCAGTGTTTACCTTTGGGTGGTGACCTGAGTTATTTATTTTAATCTTTATTTATAGATATTGAGGAAATAGAAGACTTTATTATATCATGGCTCAAAAACTTACTGCATTGAAAACAATGGACAAACCACCTAAGGTCATGTAGTCATTTAAAAAGTAAAAATAATAATGTCTATCACTTCAGGTTTTTATGGATATTAAGAAAGATATAGCCCATGTAAAGTCCTAAGTGTACAGTAGGTGTTCCTATGATGTCTTGTTTTTAACAATTTCCTAGTACACGATTATTTGTGGATTGAAACTGCATAACATATGATAAAAGCACATATCAAAAAATGCTGAAAACTATCAAGGGCCATATATATGTATATTTTGGAATTGTACCGTGGGAGGGGGGGGACAACTTTCCACACATAATAGTGAACTGAAATATCTTTGGTGATTTTTTGAAATAACTAAAGATCTACTCATTAAATTATCATATAGAATATAGGTTCAAAATGAAAGAAACAGAAAGCCTCTTGGCTTGCATAGATAGTCAAGAACTAACTCCATACAGAAGTAAACAGAATTTCCCTCAAACTAATATATTCTTGATGGGTATTAGCTTGTAAGTTGTCACATGAAGGGGAAAAGCACATTGCAAGACATCTGAGAAATACAATCCCTCTTTTGATACTAAATATAATTTTATTTTCACTTTGGACCTATTCACAGACTTGCAGTCTGTTCATCTTATTGGTCCTATAGCTCGTGCATGACACAGTATTCATTCCAACACTTTCCCACCCACCGTAATCGATGCTGGGTGACTTAAAGATTGGCATCTCTCAACCCCAAAAAGACTGTTTTAAATGGTAACTTTTTCCACTGCTCTCCCCAAAAATGACTGACTGAATAAAATAATCAAAAAATTTCATAATAAAAACAAATAAAATTAATGAGAATTCCTCTAAGCTGGAGGTTTGAAAGGAGCCAACACCACTGAAATGTCTGAAGCCAGACAGGGCCTAAGGAGTTCACAAGTTCATTCATTATGGCAAACTGAAGGAAATGTGGTCAGACCTGCTGTCAGTTTAAAGAATATCACTGAAGCTTTACAAAAATGATGTATGTTCCCATTCAAACATACCAAAAGCTATTGAACTTAATTTCCTTTTTAAACATGTACTCTGCTATCCTCAGTTGCTGATGGGTGAGGAAATGCTTCAACCCACAGGGCATTTTTGGTTCACTGACAAATGTATTCACAAGCAGCAGATTGTTCCCAAAAAACATGTTTTTATGTGTAAGATTTCAAGTAGACCACCATTTCAAATGTCTGGCTTCTCTTTATTCTCTTGTTCAGGAATCCAGACATCTCCCCATCTTGCCATCTCCTTCTTCATCATATGTCAATTTTGTGTGGCCCTAACATCCTCGATGATTATTATCTTGGTCAACAAAATCAAATTATATTATCGCTCTCCTTGAATATTTTTGTGTGTGTGCCTTGGTTTTTGCAGCCCTTTTTGGTCTAACATTGTGCAACTGATTTGTTATACTGGCTTCAATTTCCTCTGCAATATCCACCAAACTCAGTCCCACAGCAGGACACTGAGCTTCAGCACCCAAGACCTTTCACACTTCACTTAATTTACTGTCATGGGAACTTCTCATCCAAAAAACAAAAGTCATAAATTGCTTCTAGGCTGATTCTAAATAAATCTACCACAGAAAAATAAAAATCAGTTTCCACTCTTATATCTGACCATTAGTAAAGGCTAAATACTTCAAAATTCCCAGTGTAAGATGGGGAGACTGATTTGTACTGTTATTTTCCTAAATTTTTTTCTTGCTTAAAACCAGTGGAAGTAAGGTAATTTAATATAGAAAATTTCCATTCATACCAAAATGCGTCCTACAAACCTAACCTCTATGCATATTTAAAGATACAAATACAATTGTTGTGTGCATTATACCATCTTCATTACAAACTACCAGAGAACCTTCAATGGCCTAGAAGTAACTAAATGTTAGTTGGATGGAATAATTCTTCTTCCCTAATTATCTTTTAATGTGCTTCAGAGACTATCAGGATAAAGAAGTTACAGGACAGAATATGAATATAATTTGATGAATTCTAATTATTGCTGTCATGACTGACTGTTTTTCCTCCAGTTGTCTAAGCTGATTCACAACTAGTTCCTGTTACTTCTAAACTGCATATAGTAATATGGCACGTACTCTAGGAAAAGGCCAGGCACATGTCAACCAACTGTAGGTACAAAGAACTCTAGCCCTAGAAAAAAATAAAGGACGTAGTTACTTGTGTTCAAGGAGAATTTTTCTTTCTAAAAGTTGTAAGCTGCAAAATAGAAATTTAACTTTCTTCAATTTCTGATGGAAAAGTAAATACTTAAATATCAAGGCACATTGATAAAAAGGATTACTTTTTGACCATCAGCCTTCCCTTCCCATAATGTTAGGTTGCATTAACCCAAAAAGAAATATTGACTCGCTGGTGCCAATTCACTTCTTCCCTTTTGTGATATTTGTTTAGACCATGCTCACATCCTGCCACCATCACCTCTTCCTCTCAGCTGTCTAATCAGCTTAAATGACTTGGGATGGTGTAATATCACAGACAGAAGGTGCTCACATATCGACTCGGTGAATGAATGAATGGATGAGTCAACTGCTAATTATTAAACATGGGGAAATTAGGGTAGATACTATAGAACACTTCACAGAAGCCAAGTAACTCAATTCTGATATAAATACTGCCACTTACACTTTCACACTCAATTCTTAGTTATTAAAATACAATGCTTGTCCTCTTGCTTGCTCTCACTCTCTTCCTTCTCTCATTGCAATGGTTTGGAAACTTTTGGAGAAAGTTTAGGAATATCTGGCACATTCTGATTATTTTCTGTTTTTCCATGTGATATGTCTACATTTGCTACTACTGCTTTTGTAGGATATTATTCTAAGGGCTAAAATGAACATTAAGAAAAAAAAGAAGACTCAAGGTTTCAGCTGACTTTAGTATTTGTACTTCCATATGATCCTATATAGTCATCATTATTCCCTGAAAGATACCACCCACTCAGGCTTTAGACTTCTATAGCGCAGCTAACTACATGAATACATGAGACAGTCAGAAACTCTTATTCTGAAAGCATTCATTCAAAAAACTTCCTGTTGTGCCATATATTATTAAGGTTCCATTTTTAACTTCAAATTGCATTAAAAATCATCCAAAAATCCTAAAGATTTTTTTATCCTTTCCATCACACAGGCAAATATCATATACAGAGATAGTTGCTATCTAAAAACACAACTATAAAGAGTGGCAACATGCTTCAAAAAGCTGGTGGTGAACATATTCAAGCACTAAAAATGATGTGCTACTGTTCTTATGTCTTTCCTACTAGGGTACTACACAGATGACACAGATGAGGCTATGATTCTATATCCAGGAAAATTCATTTTTCATTAAAATACATGACAATTACTAGCATAAAAGAATCATAACACAAATAAAAGTGGTAGTCAATGGAGTAAAGTGTGCTATAATTCTAGGATTGTTTTGGGAAAAATATACTAACTTGAAGTCTCTAAAAATTAAAGGTCCATTTCATAAAGTAGGGCTTGAAAATAAGCAATATAAATAAGTTTTTAAGAACCCATGAGTAAAAGAAGAAATGCTATAAAAGAGAAAATATTTTTAAATAAATGATAATAAAAATGAGATATTAAAATTTGTGGGGTACAGCTTAAGGCAATTTCCAGAAGACAGTTTGTAAGATAGCTTAAGAAAAAAAGAAAAGCATAAATTATCAATATGAAGAATGAAAGAAAGGGATATCACTACAGATTTATCATTATTATAAAGATAAATTCTAAGGGAACATTATGAATTATGCAATAAATCTGAAAATTTGGATGAAATGGCAAAATTTCTTGAAAAATACAATTTATCAAAATTGACACAAGACAAAATAGAAATTCTGAATATTCCCAAATATATTAAATACATTTAATCTATAATTTACATAGTCCCAAAGAAAATTCCAGGTTCAGATAAATTTACCAAGAAATTTTTCCAAATATTCTTCCACAACAACATAAGTCTTACACAAACTTTTCCAGAGAACAGAACTTATTTCTTGAAGGCATCATGATCTTGACACAAAAACATGATAATGGCATATAAAAGAAAGGATAATTAAAGACCAATCTCACTTATAAATATGGATGTAAATAGTCTAAGGAACATTGAAAATTCAGAAACAGACCCACACATACGTGGTTAGCAGATTTACATTAAAGGTATGGCAGAAGTACAGTGGGAGACATTTCAAGGAACAAAGGCAGCTTTTTTTTTTTTTTTTTTAAACAACCACGGGAGTAGAAGGTAAGCCAGGCCTTAAGGCCTACAAACCCTACCCACTGCCGTGGAAAACTGTACTTTAGAAAACAGTGTTGTGACCAGGATCCCTGAGAATCTCTCCTATTGTTAGGCGCAGGCTAAGTGTCACCTGGACAAACCCAGCCTTGTTTCCAAAGTCACAAGGATTGGATAGGAGATTAAAGTCTGTCGTTCTCAGGAAGCCAGGCCGTGTTGCTAGGGTATCAATTTTCCCAGCAATGATCTCCTGGGGCTCTAACCTCTGTGATAGAGATTTGGCCTCACCAGGATTGTTATTTAGAACACAGTTCCCACAGTAACCACAGTTCTGCAGCTTTACAGGGTTACCAAGAATATCTACTGAATATTCATGGAAAAAATAAGCCTTTACCCTTATCTCACAACAAACACAAAAATAAGTTTTAAGGGTGCCTGGGTGGCTCAGTCAGTTAAGCATCTGACTCTTGATTTTGGCTCAGCTCATGATCTCGGGGCAGTGAGATCAAGTTCCACATTAGGCTCCACGCTGAGTATGGAGCCTGCTTAAGGTTCTCTCTCTACCTTTCCCTCTGTCCTTACCCCCTTCCCTTCTCTCTCTAAAAAAAAAAAAAAAAAAAAAAAACATTTTAGACAGATTATAAAATTTTTTTTAAACATTTTATTTATTTATTCATGAGTGACAGAGAGAGAGAGAGGCAGACACACAGTCCAAGAGAGAAGCAGGCTCCACGCAGGGAGCCCGACATGGGACTCGATCCCAGGTCTCCAGGATCAGGCCCTGGGATGAGGTCAGCACTAAACTGCTGGGCCACCGGGGTTGCCCAAGACAGATTATAAATTAAATGCAAAACATTAAACATTAAAATCTCTAGAAGAAAAATATTTTCTATTTTGCAGGTAGGCAAAGATTTTTCTAGATAGGAAACAATAAGCACTAACCATAAAGATTTGAAAAATTGAAGTACATTAAAATTAAGAACATCCAACTATCTCAAGACACCATAAGTAAGTAAAAAGGCAAGCCACAGAGCAGGAAAAGGTATTTACAATATATACATCTGACAAAGGGTTTATGTGCATAGTATAAAAGAACATACATGTATCAATTAAGAGAAGGAAAGACCAGGTTTTTAATGAGCAAAATACTAGCAGGTCTCTTTACAAAAAAAGGATATCCAAGTGTCCAATTAGCATTTTAAAAGATATTATACCTCATCAGGAAAAAGCAAATTAAACTGACAAGATACTACTACATACATAATAAGAGATAAAATTTTTTAAATCCAGCAATATCAAAGGTTGAGAATGTAGGACAACTGGAATTCTCATATACTGTATCATGGAATGATGTATCATGGAAATTTTAATTAGTATAATTATTGTGAAAAACATTTTAGTAGTATATAAAACAAAAACCACACATTTTATGGCCCAGCAACTCCATGCCTAACAAAAAATGTGTACATATGTTCACCAAAAGTCATGTACAAGAATGTTCCTAAGCAGCACTATTTGTGATGATCCAAAACAGGAAATAAGCTAAATAAGATTACAAGAGATACGTTAATTATATATTTATACAATGGAATACCACAGAGTAGGAAGTGACAACCATTTTCTGTAAAGGAGTAGATAATAAACATTTTAGATTTTGCAGGCCATATATGTTATCTGTTACATATGTATATACACGTATGTATGTGTGTGTATACCTTTTTTTTATAAGCCTTGAGAAATATCAATATCACTCTTAGCCCGAGGCTGTATAAAGTAAATAGTGGGCTGGATTAAGCCTGTAGGCAGTTCTTTGCCAGCTCGCGGCCTGGAAAAATACAGCAAATTATGTGCCTACACGGATGAATGTCATAAGTGAAACACTGAGCAAGAGGCAACAGACACTAAACATACTCTATGAAAACAAGCAAAACTCATCTACAGTGTTGAAAGTCTGAGTAGTGCGGTGGGCATGAAGAGGGCTCCTGGAGTACAGGAAGTAGTCGCTTATCTTGGTCTGGATAGTGTTTACATGTCCAAATGGTGTTCACTTCAAAAAAATTCATAGACCTAAGTGAGGTCTATGTACTTTAGTATATTTTTGCCTACTTCAATAAAAATTTACAAAAACAATTGTCTTTACTATGAGACTTCTCAGACCACTAGATACGCTAACAGGCATTCTGAAGTTCCCAGAAGAGTGTGAATAATACAGCATTTCCTGAACTTATTTAATTAAAGAACGTTTTCTCTTAGAATACCTCTCTCAAAATTCATGACTCTTGGGGCCCCTAGGTGGCTCAGTCAGTTGAGCGTCTGGACTCATTTCAGCTCAGGTCACGATCTCAGATCAAGCCCTGAGTCAGGCTCTGCACTGGGCGTGGAGTCTGCTTGAGATTCTCTCTCCCTATCCCTCTATCTCTCCTCCTGCACTCGCACTCTGTCTCTCTCTAAAATAAATAAATAAATCTTTTTTAAAAATGTCATATGACACTTTGAGGAAAAGGGAGAAAATGGAATGAAATACAAGGCGTGTCAAAGTGTATAGGACACAATAAAAATGAAATAACAGGCTAAGGTCACAGAAGACTCCAGTGCCATTTCTTCAAATGTCATGTCTAGTTTCAACTTTTATCTCATGGGCAACTATGAGAGATTCTGAGTGGGAGAAGAACAAAATCAGATCCACAGGCTTAGAAGATAATACTGGGAGTAAAGTGAAGAGATACTGAATGGGGGAACAGGTGCTGAAAAGGAAGAGAGGGAGCTGTAGGTTGGGGATCCTTCGGTGACTGCAGTCACCCTGATATGCGGTGGGAAAGGCTTAATCTGAGCAATAACCACACAAACAAGACATTAAGCAAATTCAAGAACAAATACATGTGTTTATTGGTCAATAAGTCACTGGGGATAGATAAACACACCTGTCATATTTTAAGCAGGAATGTACTTCCATTCTACAGCTTATGATCAAACATACTTTGAATCTGGAATTCTGCATTATCAACAAATATAAGGTGAAAGATGCAGCATAGAAGTTCTATAGGGTAATGCTTAGAGAGGGTCCACTGATTGGAAAGAGGCTCATGGGGTTTGTCTTATGATCACACTTGCATAGCAATGACCAGTTTTTATTTATGTGAATTTCTATTTGGAATGGTTTGACCCTATACCTGCAGAGAAAAAACTGTATTTTTACTTAGAACATATGCTTATTTGGAGGTGGTTGGGGAAAGGGCTGATAAAGTTTTAGGGGAAGTCAAAATCTCTCCATCTGAGCACCTCCTTGCCTCACTATTTAAATTAACTGCAACCGGGCACCTAGCTGTCTCAGTAGAGCATGCAACTCTTGATCTCAGGACTATAAATTCAAGCCCACATTAGGCGTAGAGATTACCTAAAATTAATTAATTGACTGATTAACTTGCCACATTTTAATAACATAATAATTTTGTGAAATCAACAGTTTTGTAATGCTTTGCTATCTTCCACCAAAGTGTCAAAGATCACAGTGATCATATGAAAATGTTTTGACACTAAATGGCTTTATTTGATAAAAAAAAAAAATAAGCACAAAAAAAGCAGATGAATACATAATGAATTAAGCAGAACAATCTATGATTGATTTACATCTATGGTTTCTACAGGAGATGTCACCATGTGGTCTGTGCTAAGCTGAATAATGGTCCCTGAAATATATATACGTCCCAATCTCAGGTACCCATGAATGTTATTTTATATAGCAAAAGGGATCTTGTAGATGCAATCAAAGGTAAGGATCTTAAAAGAAAATTGTCCTGCATTATCTGGGCGGGCCCAATGCATTCATAATAGTCCTTACAAGAGGAACACAGAAGTGAGAGTCTAAGAAGGTGACATGATGACAGAAGCAGGGACTAGGGTGGTGTACTTTGGACAAGGAGAATACAGACAACCAATAGAAGCTGGAGAAAACAAGAGAATGCTTTCCTTCCCCAGAGTGTCCAGAGAGAACCAGCCTTGTGAAACCTTGACTTAAGCCCAGTGAAATTTTTGGGCTTCTGACCTCTAGAAGGAGGTCATTTGTGTTGTCATAAGTCATTAAATTTGTGGCAATTCTTTATTGCAGCAATAGGAAACTAATACATCATCCCAGTGAAATGTTTATCAAACCTGGTGCACGTCAGAATCATCTGGACAGTCTGTTAAAGATACAGACCCTCAGATCTCATTCCTAGAAATTCTGAATCCCTAGATGTGTGATGAGACACAGAACTCAAATTTTTTTAAAGAAGCTCTGGGGTGATTACTGTGCTGTAAACCAGAGTGTAAGTCAGAAGAGTGACTGGAGGAAATTGTGCATTAGCTTCCTGGGATTGCCATATCAAATCACCACAAACTTGAGACCTTAAAACAACAGAAATGTATTCTTTCACAGTTCAAGAAATCAGAAGTCCAAAATCAGTTTCACCAAGCCAGACTTAGGGTACTCAAAAGGCTGCCTTTGCTGTGAAAGCTCTAAGAGAGAATCCATTCTCTGCCTCTTCCAGTTTCTGGTGGCTGCCAGCATTCCTTAACTCACGGCCACATCGTTCCACTCTTAGCCCCCGGGGTCACACGGCCTCTTCCATGTGCATCCAATCTCTCTCTGCTTCTCTCATATAAAGACACCAATGATCGGAATTAAGACCCACCTGGATAATCCAGGACAATCATCTCATCTCATGACCTTTAGTTTAATTACTTTTGCAAAAATCCCTTTTCCTTATAGAGTAACCCTTACGCGTTCCCAGAATTTGAACCTGGCATCTCTGGATGGCCCTGATTCAACCTTTTACAATGCCTTAGCACCCTTCCAGGTAATTTAAGGGTGAAGACAATAGAGCCAAAGCAGACTTTTCAGAAAGACTAAAATCTTTTTATATTCAAATCCCCTTTTGACCCTTCACAAATTACAATTATGCTATTAAAAAACAACCATCCTCACTGGAGTATTCTGATGATTAATGAGGTTGTGATAAGCAGGGAATTTGGGGATTAAAAGAAGAAGTCCCTGGGATTCAGTAGCATTTTTATTATGAGGTTATATGCCCCTCTGAAAAACTGGCTTCTCACAAGAGTGCTTCCAAGTATAAAAGTATTGCCAACAAAAGAATCCTTATGAAAAGTTTCTTTCATAGAGAAATTTACTACATGTGACTGACCACACAAACAGATTACAAGAAATGTTTGTTGGGGAGTTATTTTTATGCAAAATCGTATTTCAAATTTAAATAAATCCAGGATTTGTTGGCCTGCATTTTCACTCCAAGCAATGAGGAAATTGAGATTCCCTGGTTCCTTGACAAGAGCATTCTTATTCTGCTTGGCTTTTTAAGGCACTTCAGGTAAAGCTTCTATAAGAGAGATTATCTTGAAGTTGCAAGGAGCACACAGAATTCAAACAATGGCCTGAGATCTGTGTTTTGTGTGGTGATGTTCCACAGAAATAATAATGAGTAATATAGATTTTCTTTGCAGAAGATGTCTGCTTGCTTTTAGAAATGGCAAGCACTGGGGATCCCTGGGTGGCTCAGTGGTTTAGCAGCTGCCTTCAGCCCAGGGTGTGATCCTGGAGTCCCAGGATCAAGTCTCACATCAGGCTCCCTACATGGAGCCTGCTTCTCCCTCTGCCTGTCTCTACCTCTTTCTTTCTCTCTGTGTGTCTCTCATGAATAAATAAAATCTTTATAAAAAAAAAAAGAAATGGCAAGTACTCATTCTAATATTTTTTCAACATCCCTGGATAATGAGGCTGAAAGCTTTTCCTGTCCTTTATGTATACATTTTTATATCCCATCCCCTAAAAAACATTTAGTGTTCCTCATTCCTTTACTATTCCCTACTCAAAATCTGAATAACCATTCCCTTAAAATAATCCATGCCTCGGCTTTAACAACATAATTTTTACTTTAGCAGGTCATTATTCCACCCTTTGAATAACTTTCAAAAAAAAAAAAAAAAACACTTTCTAATTCATCCCACCTGAGTGTGACCACACTGTTCTTGCCTACAAGGTATTTTTCGCTTCTTTGAATTCCCTTCTTGGTACTGGCTCCAAATTGCACTGTCAATGCTCTGGGCTAATCTGCCAGCCAACGTCCCTTAAAATTCCCGGAGAAAGAGTGTTAGTTAATAACCAACTAATAGTGTAATATATAATACACATAATACCTAATAGTGTTAGCTAGTAATCAACTAATAATAGTGTTGTCTAAGAACCACCTCGTCAGAACAACCTAGAAAGCTTGCTAAAAATGCAGATTCCAAAACCTTAACTCAGACCTATGAAACATAATTTCTGGGAAAATAATTCAGGAATTTGTACTTTTTTGCAAACAAAATGAAACCACTAATAAACTGGGATTCAATCCAACCTAATACTTGAAAATATCCACCTCATGCATTCTCTTCTCCCTGCACCCATGTCTTAATGGTTTAATGGCACCTTTTGTGGAAATCAAGGAGTCTTGGTTAGTGCTGCAAAGCATCATCCAGACACCACCCGGGAACTGTGGCACATCTTTATTGTACCTTTCATAATGCTCACTCCATTTTTGTTTCTAAATTCCCGTCCAATTTCATTCTTCTTTTTTCAATCAACATACCTCCATCATTTCCTGGAGAAATCCAACCCTTATTAACTCTTTGTTATTTCAGTGCCCACTCCTATTTTCTAGAGACTTCTTCATGGTGCCCTTATCCCAGTCCAGAAATCCACTGAATTAAGGCCAGGAGAGTGAGTAGGCAATGAAAAATCAGGTGTCTCCAGGATATATTATTTGGAAAAAAAAAAATTTTTTTTTTTTTTTGACAAATGGAGCAAGAGAAGGCAGCAATTAATCTACTGGGAGCATATTTGGGACCGCAAAATTTACCAGAAGAACCTAATTTTCCCTTGGTTAGCATAAAAGAAAAGACTAAAGACAAGAGGATTATTCTTTGGGGGAGAAAAATCTAGTTCTATGTCCTATGACACAGGGAACCTCACTCTTACTATATCTAGAGATTTTTTTCATCAATGTAATAACATGAGCACAATTTAATCTTGTTCAGTTTTGCTGCAAATAAACTTTTTCTTTTTTCTAAAAGGAGGTTAACTTATGCAACACAGACACAACTCTTCACAAAATGCCAGTGACAGGAGCAATTATCATCCCTGCTCTTTACACTAAAATAGTGGAGCCTCTTGGTCAGGACACTGAGAAAGAAAACTCGGTTGTAACTGGGACAGAGAACACATTCTGCCCTCGCACAACGTGATACTCCTACATTCAAACTGTCTTGTTAAAGTGCTTCACGGCACAGTGTTGTTGGCCAATTTACATGGCATTTGGATTTGAAGTTATATGCCATTTGGGGAAGATTACTATAATTAGAAAAATGGCCTAATTACTTTTCTGGCAACAGCGAAGAAAGAGAACAGACTTTTCGGCTTAAAGACACAAGTCCTTGAGAAACCTCAAAAGGTTCTGGGATCCTGTTTGACAGGAAAGAACATCTCATCTGAACTTCTTGGATCTGTTAAAAAAACCAAGGTTGTTTTTTTTTTTTTTTTTTTTTTTTTGAAAAGCCAAACCACAAGAGAGGGAGAAAGAAAGAATGAAGAATGAAGAATGAAGAAGAAGGGGAAAAAAAAAAAAAAAACAGAAAAATAGTCCTTCCTATTGGATTTTGAAACCGAGATGCTAGGAATGGTCCTTTCTGCTGAGCCGTGAGCTTCAATGGCTGGTCCCTGCAAGAAGCACAAACAGGAAACAACGGGCGTGGGGGGGGGGGGGGGCGGGGAGTGTGAATTCTCAATGACAGGACTTGGAAGATAGTTTCACACGAACATCATTCGGTGGCTTTGTCTGTTTTAATTGCAAAGAACATTATGTTATAGTCTCAGAGTTTCAAAGAGCAGCTCCTTTGATTTTAGGCCTCAAGTTAACATTTATGATGGCAAAGGTAAAAACCAGCCTGAGCTCCTCTTTCTCTGTGTTGAGAGAGGGAGACAGGGCTGCACTGAACTGAAGACCCATTCTCCAGGCCTCTGTCTTTCAGGACACCGCCTTTCATCCAGACGGAAAGTGGAACAGTGAGAGCTTTGTTGGAGCAAAGTGACCCAAGGCTTTTGCTATTTAGATTCTATTTCCTGAACTTTGCAGTTGGAAAACCTGCACTAGATGAACCGTGTCTTCACAAAACTACAATTTAAAACTGTCAGAATTTTTAAATTAAATTTAATTTTTGTTTATTTATTTATTTTTAAATACAAGGGTAAGATCAAGATAGTGAAATAACTTCAAAATGTGCATTTTGAGGGGTGAGAGGAGAGAGTGGTGGCTCGGGAAAAGCAGAAAGGGTTATTATTAAACTGCTTGCTTTCAAGTCATGAGCTGTCTAATGAAAATGTTCCCTTGGTCAACGTGGCTCTTGTTATACTGTTTCCTATCATTAGTGACTTCTGAAGTGCAGCCTCGCCCTCCCTTGCAAGGCACTTTATCTACCACAGAAGGGGAAGTTGGATTTCAGGCTGTGCTAAAAGTGAAACAGCAGCTCTGTCCCTGGCCGTCCTTTGCCTGTGTGAGAAGAGTTCCCCTATAAAAGTTCCTTTGATCTTAAATCTCAGAGTGTTTTTCTTCAACAGCCTAAATGGAAAACGTAAACACATATAAAAAAACACTGCCCCACCAAAGTGATTTTGAATCTTGTCCAATTTCAATACAACCCTTAAAAATCATTTATCGAATTGTTTCTTACTTGATGGTATCATGTAACTCCATGTGAACACTTTTTCTAAGAGTGGGAGGGCTGGGGGAGGGGGCAGAGGGACAGAGATAATCTCAAGCAGGCTCCACGCCCAGTGCAGAGCTCCAAGGGGCTTCTATCTCACAACCTTGAGATCATGACCTGAACCAAAATCAAGAGTCAGATGCTTCACCTACTGCTCTACTCAGGCACCCTTCATGTGAACATTTTTAAAAGCATGTATATTGTTCGAACAAGATTCTCATTAATTTTATTTTCTGGGAAAAGAGGATTTGGTGTACTGTATTACAGCATTAATCAAGTAACTCTGGTGTTCTTTTAACAATAATCAATTCCTTTGGAGGAAAGGGAAAATCTACCATTACATATCCTAGACTAATCTTTGTGTGTGTTATGTAAACTACTGAAAATACAATCTTTTGGTGCAGTTGCAGTTGTAAGGTATTAAACATAGTGCATGGAATCTTTATAAAGACCCAGATTAAGAATTATTTTCAATGAAAGGAATGTAGGTCTTTTTAATAAAGCTGCTATGAACAGAGATGGGTTACTATCTTAGGAAAGGAATTCTTTTTTAAAAAAAAAAATTATTTATTTATTCATGAAAGACAGAGAGAGAGAGAAAGGCAGAGACATAGGCAGAGGGAGAAGCAGGCTCCAGGCAGGGAGTCCGATTCAGGACTCGATCCTGATCCTGAGACCGTGAATCACACCCTGAGCCTGGGGCAGGCTGAGCCACCAAGGCATCCCAGGAAAGGAATTCTAAAACTAAACTCCTATTGATGGAATTATGTCCCTTCAAAATTCCTATGTTGAAGCCTTAACCCCTTACCTCAAAATGTGAACATTTTTATGTTTGAAAGGCCATTAGAGTAGGCTCTCATACAATCTTTTAAGAGGAAATTTAACACACAACTAGACACTAGGGTTGCACAGCCATGGAGGACAGACCATGTGAGGACATGGCAAGAAGGTGGCCGTCGACAAACAAAGGAGAGAGACCTCAGGAGAAAGCCACCCTACTGGCACCCTGACCTTGGCCTCCTAGCCTCCAGAACTGTGAGAAAACACACTTCTGTTGTTTACACAACCTAGTCTATGGTTACTTTGCTATGGTAGTCTAAGCAGACTAAGATACAAACCATCAAGTAAAGGCAATCATCTGTAAGCCAGACCCCGATGGTAGACTAGACAACACATAGAGCTAGCATAAAACAGACAACAAGGAGTAAGGTCAAGAACACAGTAGAAAAGAGTCAGGCTCCCAAGTGATAGCTAGAAAGAAGCAAGCATCTTGATTTCCAAGCTAAGAAAGGACAAAGCAGTATCTAGAGCCATTTCCTCCATCAGAATTCTGTTAAATTTCCTTAAATGCAATGCTAGAGAGTATCAGCTTCATTCTGTGAAGGGAGGGAGAAGAGCCCCCAGGCCTAGATTTCATGAGATGCTGGTAAAGCAAGAGTACGATCTTTTGGTACAGTGAGAGGATTAGGCAAAAGTGGATATCAGTTCTCATTAAGGCAAGACTGGAGACATCTCAATTGTTATAAGAATTGAAGCTGATAGACTTAATCTAGGGAGGGGAGAGAGTGTGTGTGTAAGCCAGGATAGTAAGTGAAATACAAAGTTGGTTAGACTGAGAAATACATAAATTTGACTGTGTTTACTTCAAAGTTCTAGATTTTTTTTTTTTTTGTATCAGGAAGAATAGCACTTGGAGATTAAGTGGATTAACATTATATTTTCTCACTCCTGAGTCTGTGAAATTTGTTTCATCTATACAACATCTGAAACCTCTGCTCAGAGGTATATTTAAGTAGATAGTATAAAATATTTTATTTTGTATCTCTTTTCCATTTGACTGTTTCTGTATTACTTACTGCCCAGGCTCATTATTTTATTCTATATATATGCCAGCCTCACTATTTCTATAAGAATCATAATCTTGAAGAAAACTTTAAAATTTTTGATATTGTGCTGTTTTATTTACCACGATCACCCATCCCCAAATATTTGGTAATTAGCGTAACATGTACTAAATGCAATAAGAAGCTTTTATGATCTAACTAATAAATTCTAATTTTCACTAAAACAGATATTTCTATCTTGGTAGTTTAATGTCCCCCCCCCCTTTTTTTTTACTAACTGCACAGGCAGAACAAAATACTGAACACATGAGGGCACAGGAGGACATAGCTCACCCCATTTTCAACATTTCAGAATTCATTACAGAATTAGGTCCAGATTCCCTGGCTTGAAACTCAATATCCTTCACAACTTAAACCCACATTGTTTGACTAAAATGACCATTCACTCTTTTGCTAATGCACACTGAGGTCCTACTATGTGTCAGATTGTTTCAATTATTCCCTAGAAAATTCCAGCCAGACAGGTCAACTCCATTGGCCAGAATAAAACCACATATATCCTCTTCTCCATGTTCTCCTTATACCCTCAACTGTCTAGAATGCCCTTCTTCTCCCCTCTGTTTGGTTTCTACTACTCTTTCAAGGCACAGGTCAAAACTCTCCTCTTCCCTGAACTCACTCAGAACTTGCCCCATCAGAAGTCACTCATTGTCAGATTACTGAGGCTGTGCGTAGGTGAGAAGGAATGTTTCTCATTCTCATCTTTGTAACAAAGAAGACATACTTTGTCAAATAATGTCTAGTTCTTCAAATTATGGGAAATCACATCAACTAATAAATTAAGTTTTTAGCAGGGAGTTTTTAAAGCCTCAGCAAAGTATCATAGTTTAGAAATAACTAAGGTCCAAAGACCTAAATAGATGGTAGGGCAATACCAAAGATTATAAAGGAATGTGAAGACTGAGGGAAGGGCGGGGGTCGGATTACAGCATTTCAGGAACCAGAGTTTGCTCTGTGGGAGAGAGGAATAATAAAAGGGGAAGAAATGAGAAATTGAGAGTTTCTTCCGTGATTAGTTTAAAGGTCTCAATTCTGCTATAGACATCATGTAACTTTATGTCCCCATAGAGATGTCCTTACTGTACTTCCCTAAGACATATCCAATCAGCCTAGGGAGTTACCATATCAAGTGTATATCTATAGGCCCAGGATCAAACTTTCATACACATATTTAATGCAGGAAATGGCTAAGAAAGTTTAAGTAAGGAAGAGATCGATTCTAAACTAGGGACAAAGGAAAGGCTTCCCTGAGGAAATTGTATTCAAGTTTGAGAATCCTACTTGATAGGGCAAAAATTCAATTCCCCATGAGAGACCTATTTTCACATCAGCAGTTTGAGATTCCTTGACAAGGCTGAAAAACCGTCAGTTGTAGAGGAAAAATATGAGTGTCATGTCAACTTATCTTGATGCCTAATTCTCCTGAAATTAAAAGCTCAGAAAGGCATACTCATCCAGATCTATTAAAAAATAAAGCTTGGTGACTCACTAATAGTTTCATTCCACTTATTTCTGAAAGTCAATTTTAACAGAAATATTACAAGATAAATATTAAGAGATTGCTTCAGGGCAACCAGCCTCAGAAATCTGAACCTGCCACTCTCAACACGTCAGACACAGTCCGCTTTTATTCCAAAACAGCCATAGACTTTTTTGTACCAGTTATGTACTGTACTGTCATGGTTCATTGAATGCAATAGGACACCATGTACGTGTGCATGTGTGCGATTGCGTGTGCATGCACGCTGATACGAGATGTGAATCTGAACGGAAAACAATGAACTTCATATAATAGTCCTCAGAGAAGGTAACCAGCCTCACAAAGAATAGCCCTATTCTTCTTGCCTTAGAAATATACCGTAACTGTTACATGACATAGGGATCCCGATGAGCCAACTCCCGAAACAAAATACACATATTTGGAATTGTTTTTAACAGTCTCCATGCCTACTCCTGGGGTTGCCGAGTCTCAGAACCCTGTTTTCACACACATGAAGGAGTAAAAACCACACCACACACAGACTCCAAAATTTACACTGGCTCCTCATTCAGTTAAAGATCCTTCTTAAATTGTTTTCCTAGTTGTTTTGAATTTTCTCCCTGAACTTCCTCCAGTTCCTTGAGACGCCTTCACCTTTGTCAGCAACTTCTTCACTCTGTGCTTTCAATATCAATGCTCAAGACCTGGAGAGCCCCGGCTTCCTGTTCCACCCATAAATCCCTGTCACTTGAGGCAAGTGCCTGGAGAGAAAGGTAACTCCTGGCCACTGTTCCAGCTTAGTTCTTCCCGCACAGGCCACCTCAATACTCTTCTCCCAAAGAGGTTTTTTTTTTTTTTTTTTAATTTTTTTTTATTTATTTATGATAGTCACAGAGAGAGAGAGAGGCAGAGACACAGGCAGAGGGAGAAGCAGGCTCCATGCACCGGGAGCCTGACGTGGGATTCGATCCCGGGTCTCTAGGATCGCGCCCTGGGCCAAAGGCAGGCGCCAAACCGCTGCGCCACCCAGGGATCCCCCAAAGAGGTTTTTATAACATCCCCACTCCAAATCTATTTGTAAGATTGAGTCCAAATTCATCAGCTGGATCTAACGGACCCTCCACAATCTGGCACCCACCTTCTCTACTGCAAGTGCTCTCCAGCCTTGAAGCCTGTTAGAATTGTCTATTTCCTATTCTTTACACAACCAGGAGTTTCTCCCATTCTGTTCTTCTGTTCATGCTCTTCTTGCTGTCACATCTTCCCACCTACTGCTCGCTCCATGATAGCACAGCTATGATCTTTGCCATAGTTATGATCTATAAAACCACCATGAATACAAAAGTAAGGAATACCAAACCACTGCTCTTAGGAGAAAGACAGGGTTTGATTCCTGTGAGCCTCCAGTCAACATTTTTGTCAACCAATTAATACTTGACCTTGTTTGATGCAGGTCTCTGCTTAAAGACACCTTATTTAACATATGTCGCTGATTCATTAACATGGAACTCTCAGCCAACAACTCTATGTAACTCATGCCTGAAACGCACATCACGCACACATATTCTCCACAAGGCACATTGCATAGCCTTCTTGCATTCAGGAACACCAGATAGCACTTCAACACCGCACTTGAGAGCCTCTGAAAAATGGTGCTTTAGCAAAAGCACCAGCTAAACTGACTGCAAAAAGGACACTTGTTTACAGTGTGAGAACTGAAGCAAGAAGGCAAACTGTTGCCTTGTTCGACCTCAGCTGGGAATATGCATAGGTTGGGTGAGCCAAATCATCAACCAGCCTACTCATGTCCGTAAATGACTGCAAAAGTGTCGCAAGTACTGATGTGGAGGTTACAAATAAATTTTAGCAAGTAGGCAAGTTCTCAATTATGAAATCCAAGAATAACGAGGATTGACTGCATTACCTATTCATCAAGGAGGCCACAGAGTAGTAGCAGAATTGGTCCTGGACTTCCAGTGGAAAACCGGGGTGTGAGGACGCCTTCCTACCTGTGCAAGTGTTAGCCAGGTGTTCATCTCTCTAGACCTCATTCCTCAGCTTTAAAATGGCAGTAGTAATATGACACTCAAAATATGATGTATCTAAAATCCAGCTGTTTCAATAAGGCACTATATAAAGGAGAGGTAGTGTGGTAGTCACATCTTCCACAAAAACTTTCCTGATTATCCTAGCCTATACAATCTGTCTTCCCTGAATTCAGAGCACATATTACTTAAAACACTTATCTATTATTTGACATAGCCTTTTTCATATTTTGTACTTTATCAATTCATTTGATTATTCAACTGTTGACTTTTCAAATAGAAGAGAAACTTCTCGAGGCCAAAGAACTCTTGACTGCTTCTTTGTCTCATTCATCTGCACCTGGAACAATACTACTCATAAATGAATGCATGAATGCAAAACTCACATAAGTCATTCTACAGACATCCCAGAGGATTCTGACAGCAGGGGTATGATTCACACATCAACAGGCATCCTCATGATACCAGGTTAGGGCTCTTAGCCTCTGACTGGCAAGCAGTCAGACTAGCAAACTTTTGAGACCTGTTTACAAAAGAGCTTATCTTTCCCTGTAGATAAACTACCTGGCACTAAACCAAAGCCACTTACACACAAGTTAAGAAAGTTCAGTTGACTTTCTGATAGCTTTATGCCTCTAGCTTTCGATGGAGACTGTCCCCAACCACGCTGAGCCTGGAAGAGCCAAGCTTTTCATAGGAAACGTGATCTCAAAAATAAGTGAGATTTTCGCCCCTCATGAAACTGCTATGCAGTTTGTTTGGTTTTGTGTGTGTGTGTGTGTGTGTGTGTGTGTGTGTTTTTAATATTCAAGGTTTATAAAACTGTCTCCAATTTAGACTAACATTTAGGTGTTGATTAGGACCCAATACCCAAACATTCTGATATTTTCCCCTTTTCTGATATTGTAAGCTATTCTCATCCACTTCCAATTCTGATTCGTAACAGCTCAGTTTCACATGATTCCATGATGGGAATAACTGGGAAGAGGGCAAAAAAAAAAAAAAGGAACAATATTCACAAGAAAGCTGTCTGTCTGATATAAGAGAAGAGAATCACATCACACGGGTAGCTTGTGACGTGCTCTTGGCTGTTGGTCTATCCTTATACTTTCTTAGTGATTTATTCAAGGGGCTCTGCTTTGTTTCACTTGCAAACTATTTTAACATTGCTGAGGGTAAACAGAGTGTCACCAGATTTCCCGTCTTCCCCGGGTCATTTTTCCTGGTTATATAAATGTTTGTCTTAATCCTACTTCTTCCTCTGCACTTTTCAAAATGTTTTTCTATGCTTCTAGTCTGCACAGGGTCAGTGTGCTAATTACCAAATGAGACGAAGATGAAAGAGACTCCGTACTCAGGGCCAAATATCTAGGCTACAAGTCTTCAGGCAAAATCATGTTTTTTATAACATTTGTAGTCATCCATCCAGGCACCCTTCACCCTCACATGTTGTTTCGAATTATTAAATGACAGCTCCAAATGGGCTCAGAGCAGAAAACTCCATGCTAAGGATCCAGTAACGGCTGCTTCTGCTTTTGTGGTTTTCAGAAGTGGGAAAGACGCGATAGTCAGGTACACTGATTTATCAGCATGTTTTTCCTCAGCTCCAAACTTGCATATTAGGGGGAGAATTCTAGGTTAAATGTGAACGCTTTACAGCTTTCCCACCAACCGAACTGTGTTGTATTTGGCAAATGGTTTTCTGGAAGGAGAACAACACGTTAAGCTCTAGCCATGACATAGTTTGTGATAAGCTTAACTGAATTCAAGAAGGAACAATTGATGCCAACTGTTCTTACACTCTTAAAATTTCTCATGCATGGAGGGGGAGAAAAAGCTCCAACAAAGCTTGAATATTTCAAAAGCAATTTGATATACAAACCAAATTAATGAATACTGATACTATTCTTAAGTGGTTTTAAAAATTATAAACAACCCTCTGATCATGTCCGGAGAGAAATATTTAGACTAAAATATTAATGATTGAAACTGGATAAAAATGTGCTACTAAGTTGTGTGTGTTTTTTTTTTAAATACTTCCTATTCAACCCCAAAAGTGCACAGAAAAAATAGACCATTTTTTTGCTATAAACTAACATAGCTGAAATAATCACAGGCATTAATTTTTCTGGTTCTTTATGAGAACTGTTATGTTTTTATAAGCCTCACCACCAGAAGAGTATTTCTGTTTAAAGTGTTTAATGGTAGAGACTAAAAATTCTGTTACCTAAAGTTAAGCAGCTTCTAAATTTTCGTCACCTAAGCCCAGCATATCTTTTGCTAAGGGGAATAATTCTAGCTATAAAGAGATGATTCATTCATGAGCAACCAGCCTACACCTTCCATTTTATCTATGGAGAGGCTGAGAACCAAGCTCAAGTTCAGTACATGGTTAAAAGAAAAAAAATACCTAATGGAACTTTTCAGGGCCATGGCAGTGACATTTCAAATGATTTTAGAGTTCCTTGGAGGTGAGGACAAATGCCAAGAGAATGGCACAGGCCAGCCTACATAAATCAAATTATTCTTTCATTTAGCACTTTGGTCATGTACTTGGTGCATCACAAAGAAACTCTCTCAGATGTAGGTAAGTAGACAGATGCCAACTCAAGTAAAACTTTAGAGGTGTCAGAATGGCCTCTGCTTGGCCTCTGGTCTGCATCTCATGCCCAAATAATACCTTTACAGTGAAATTGGAAGGCAGGCAGTTAAAGTGAGAATGAGGACAGAATGCCTTTGAGAATCATAAAAGTTATAAATTGTTTCCTGTAAAAATGATCATACACATAATTTTGCAAACGTGAAGGAATTTTTTCTGCTTTGTGAAATTAATCTGCAGAACTGTACTCATTTATGGACCTCATATTAACAATCTCAGAAAAAAGACATTTTCCCCTAGTAAGGAGCAAATGTCATTGAACAAAGTAACAAATGGTTTGAATCACTGACACAGATTTCGTCTCCTTCAGTAAATTCTTATTTCAGCTCCTACCCTTACACAAGGCACCGTTCAAAATGCTCTGTACCCCTAGGTGGTCTCAGCAGAGCCTCACATTGAAGAGCAGGTTTGGCTGAAGGGCAGCACTTCATTTTATAATAGTATTATTGCAACCAAAGGGTTGTGTTCATTATTGCTGTTCTGCTCCAGTTTAACTTCTTATACTTACTGTTCAAAGAAAGATTTCTGCAAGCTCAGAAAACATATTAACTTTTAATGATGCAATTTGGGGTAAGTGTCTACAAAAACCTCACTGACTCCGTGGAGATGGTATCACCAGTTACACATTGCAAAGCACGGCCCAAACCCGACACGACACTGCCTCTGGCTATGTGACAGGACTCAAGCACACAGTCAGGAGGAGGGCTCTGGAGCCCCACTTACACAGACATGGGCATTCTGCTGCTGCAAAAGGTTCTGAGAACAAGGCCCTAACAGGAGAGCTTGAGATAGCTGTTGAATCCTAGCAGAATGCAAGCTATAATCCTGACCCTATAAGACCCTTTAGCTGAGAATTTCCAAGACTGCTTCACTATTTCTATGACCATACCTTTGCCACTAAATCCCAAAGACAAGACAGGTGTGTCCAGTAGGCCGGTTGGAATCCTGCCTCCACTTGCTACTTCCCAGCTTTGTCACTAAAGGGTCAGGCAGTTAACATAAGATAAGGTCCCTACCTCCTGTGAGACCATCTCCTTGAGGATTTAGGGGGATGCATGACAAAGAGAAGCTTTGTCAAATGTTCATTTGAATGACAAATGTTCAGTCTTTTCATACATTGTCCATTCTGATCCTCACGACCCCTGAAAGTTAGTTTTGTTGGATCTGATTCAGAAAAAGTCAACCTTTCTCCAAGTCACAGCAGCCACCTTGGTGGTGAGCTCAAACTGGAAAGTAAGACTTCTGATCCCACACTGGCAAGTGCTCTAATAAATATAGTACAGGTGCCTGTAAACATGGACCCAAGCAAAGTGTGAGGAACACTGCTGATGCAGTATTAAACAAGACAGGGATTTTGCTCTCACGATGGAACAGAGTCCAATGAGAAAAGCCTCTGACACATACATGTTTATGTATGCAATGACAATTTTCAGCAGGAAAAACAAACAGCAGGACCCGCTAAAGGAAAGCATATGGGGGACTGAGCCAGCAATAGCTTTCTACAAAAAAATGGCACTTGATCTGGGCCTCAAGGTGCAGTGAAAACACCTGAAGTCAGACCACCAGGACAGAATTAGCACTAATAAGTAATGAGGCTTTGAATAAATTCCTCAATTTTCTCTAGACTATAATTTTTCTCACGTGGAAAATAGGGATAATAATATCCACCTCACAGAATTGTTACGAGAATTAAAGTAATGTTTGTAAATCCCTTACAACCAGATAATTTGTTGTCTAAACCAAGACACTCTTGAGAGCATGAGAAAGCACTATCAGAAATTATTCCAGGGTGGGGCACCTGAGTGGCTCAGTTGGTTAAGCATCTGATTCATGATTTTGGCTCAGGTCATGATGGAGATTCTCTCCCTCTCCTCCTCCCCCAAATAAACAAATAAATAATCTTTAAAAAGAATTTATTCCAGAGAAACAGGAAAACCTGGGCATAAGTCACCCTATTTATCGCCATACTATTCCAACATAAAATGCTTATAAAAAGGTTCATTCATAGAACCATGTAATTATAAAATATTATACCTGGAAGGAACTGACATATCATTAAATCCAAACATCCCATTTTATAGTTGAAGAAATTGAACCTCTGAATGGTTAAATGACAGGGATGTTTCATTTCAGAGGCAGGATCAGTGCCTAACTTTTCTGACTGCTCACCCAGGTACCTTACCATGATCACACCTCATCTCTAAAAAAAATTTCTTCTCAACCAACACTGTCACAGAAATGATAGAAAATCCATAATTCTCCTCAACAGCTTGTCTTACAGTTCGTAAATCCTGACTGACTGAACCTAGCCAATTGCAGATCCAACTAGTACTGTCTTCAGGGAAGAAAAGTACAACTAGCCGGTCACTAACCAAGGAAGAAGGGGAATTTCACCCTGCCACAGGTCATTTATTGCTGCGTTTACTTATGTCTCATTTATAGAACATCTTTTCCTTGGATTTGAAGATTCAATTAATTCATAATAAATCTATTTTATGGAGCAAATAAAGTAAGAATAGGATTTCATAGATAATAACTTCACATAAAGCTCATTCTTCCAATTGACCAAATAACTCCCTAGGACAGAAGCTACCCACATTTTTCTGCACAGTACAAGTGAACTGATACACGCTCCCATCATTAACAGTGATTCACAAAAAGGAGTAGGGAAGAGCGGAGTCTCTGGAAGATATGTGAAAAATTTTTTCTCGAAGACCTTCAAATTATTCTGATCCCCTTCTGACTTCCTTCCCAAACTCCTCCCATCTCCTAAGCCATTTTTTTTCATGGTTCTGGAAGTTGAACATAGAGAATGTCTCTGCCTGGGAAATAAGTTGGATTGAGAGAGACTCCATCCTTAATTTATGGAATTGTTGAAATTCTCCTCAATAGTTTCTTCTCTAAAAGCTTTACAGTTTCATCCTCCAAGCAAGGTTACTCTACCTTCTGGGATGCCAGGGCATTTGCATTCACCCCTACTGTACCCTTAGCCACACTCTGTTATAATGATTGCTCAGATCTCTCTGCTCAACAGAGAGCTACTCAGAGATGTGCATGAAACCTTACACTGCTCCATCAACCCAGTAACAGCCTGGCACATAGTAGGATCTCAAATAATCACCACTGAATAAATTACTTGGGGAGCCTTGGGAACAATATATTAATAAAGAACACTACCCAGGAACTGTTTTCAGGACAAAAGAAATGATCTATGTAATAACACTGTAAGTTCTTTGGAAGAAAGATACTGTAAAACTGCAAGGCATTACTCTTCTTTATTGTATGGCAAATCACCACAGTGCTTTCCTTAAATGGTACTTACTGGCCTGGAAAGCTAATGTCCCTCATTAGGTGTCTGACTCCCAGAGAGTCACTTATGTAACTGGAAGCACTTGAGTGATTCTGTTGCATGAAGTCATTTTGTTTTAAAAAAGTGCTGCACACAAGAATTTTTATCTTACTTACTTCATTATTTGTAATCTTAGGGAAATGACTTTTAAAAAATATCTAATTTTGAAAGTCCTTCATATCATAGAAAAATGAGATTTTAAAAAAAAGCTAAGTCTTATAAAAGAAAATGTTTAAAAAGGAGGGTGGGAGGGGGTTACTACCCCAATCATCCCTAATAAATTAGCCACAGGAAGTTTTGAGGCTCTCAAGTCCTGTTAGAACACATGATATTCATGAAAAGTTTACTTAAATATACATATCTTGACTTCCAAAAACATGCATTCTGGTTTAAAGAAGGGATTAGTAATTGCAAGATGAAGTGGACAAAGAAAGCCATACAACAGAGACATAAGATTCTAAATTTCACCTAGCATGATTTTTCACAAAGTATATAAAGTTGTCAGATTCAATAAAACAATTGATTTTATGTTCTACAGCTATTTAAGTTTCTTTATGGCCAAACTGAATGGAAATAGTAATTCATCTGTTGGCCTACAGATATGTTTTTTAAAAATCCTTTATAACTGTGTTGTGCAAAAATAAATAGCAAGTACACTTCCCTGCACTATTTGTGGAGGTTGAATACAAAAATATGTTCTTCAGACTGCCAAATGTAGTCACTGATTTCATTAGTTAATAAAAAGATTTTAATGTCTATCTCCAATACTACTACCACCCTCAAAAAATAAAACTACTACATTTTCTATCTGTTAACCAGTTCACACACAAACACATTCATTTATCATTAACTGCATTTGTTCCAAACTATCTCTCAGGGTGTTAGGAATTCCAACTGCACATTTTGAGATGCTCAGAATTAATTACAAACATTTAAGCACTATACTGATGTATTATGAATTCCTTAAAGAGATATCTTAGCAGTGTCCCCATGTTATCATGACATCCAAACAGATATTTTAAGCAAGAATTTATTGAGCAATTATCACATGTAATGGGACTACAAGTTGCCATAAGCAGCTGTAAAACGTGATTTTTGCCTCAAGGAGTTTCCATTATTATATAACTTAGAGAAAGATATGTGGGCAGGGGGAATCAAAATGCTTAAACTTATTTGTCCTAGACGGCGGCATCTTCTATTTTATGTTAACAGATTTACATTCAACCTCTCTACTAATGACACTATGAGTTTAATTTTTTCCCTCTTTCAAATGATTTAGTGACTGCCATCTGAATACAATTCCAGTGATCTTTGGCATACAATCTTCTACACATAATGTGGCACACTACAGGGCATTGAGCATTGATACATGTTCGGGCCAAAGAACATGTGTCATATGTTTTGCTGGCTAAAGAGATCCTGCCTTCCAAGATCTCAATTTTCATATTTAACTGAATAAACATCATGGCACACCTACCATGTACCCAATATATTATATTAAGTACTATAGATATAAAAACAAATGTTTCCCTGACTTCAAGAAAGCAAAGTCTTCAGAAGGCTTATATACTCATAGTCTACAGAAGTTTGCAAAAACCAAATTCCATGCATTTTTATAATCTTTTTAATCTCTTTCTCAGAGAATGGCCCCATCATCTACTCAGTCATCCCAGTGATCATTAGAGATTTATCCTTTTCTGTAACCCAAATTTAAACAGAATGCAAGCCCTGTTGATTCCACCTACTAAATTCCTCTCAAACCAATTCCTACCACCACTGCCATAGCTCAGATCTGCTTCTCTCTCCACCTAGAATGCTGCAATAATTTCTGTACTTATCAGAATTGTTGTAGTAGGAAAGGAAAGAAACCTAACTCAATACAGCCTAAGCAAAGAAAAAAAAAATGTGGGGAAACGTAATTTTCTGAAAGGAAGAAAATTTGAGTAGCCCACAAAATCAGAAGAATAATCTTGGGACCTCTTAGAGACCAGAAACCACTCAAAGCTAGAAGAGACAAGGAAGGATCCTTCCCTAGAGCCTTCAGAGAGAGTATGGCCCTGCCAAAAATTTGATTCTGGGTTTTGCAGCCTCCAGAATGGGGGGAAAATAAATTTCTATTGTTAGAAGACACTCAGTTTGTGGGAGTTTATTTATGACAGCCCTAGGAAACTGAATCAATGGGCACTGGCAGACTTAGGTTCCCATTGTTTTTTAGGAACTCTGAAAGAAAGAAAGAACACTTCTGTCTTCCATATTAGTGTACTTAAAACCCTAGTCCCAGAATCTGATTGACCTAACTGGAGTCAGATGCCTATTCTCAAACAGATCAGAGTACCCAGAGGTGAGATGCCATGACGGACAAGGGATGTTCATGCCTAGGAAATGTATGCGTCTCTCTGACTGAAGAGAAGGGGCATAGGGCAGTAACTGGAAACTTCACCAAAAACACAGGAGTAGGAAAGGAGCAAATCTCAAACAAAAAGACCAAGATGCTGATGCCAAAACAATAGGAAAGGGAGACTGAGTAGACGACACACTTACACCAACCACGGTCCCTTATCGCTCTTTATCTCACCTTCTCCCCCCATTTACCCATCCTCCAAGTCAATGGTAGACTAGTATTCCTCAAAGGCATCTCTCACCATGTGGCCTCCCCAAAATCTTTTAGTAGCTGCCTTTAATTTTCAGAGTAATGTATATAATCATCTTGCCCCTGCCTCTCGAGTCACTTCCACCACTCGCCCCATCTCTGGCCAGCCCAAACCTCTTACAGTTCTCTCAACATCCCAGGCACTTAACCCCATTTCCCTGCTCCCCCTTGGAATGTTCTTCCTACTTTTTTCCACTTTATTAATTCCTACTCATCCTTTAAGATTATATACAAGTTTCAACAGGAATGTGCTTCTACACACATTACCTCACCTCTCTAGCTTCAGAGCCCTCATCTGCAATATGAGGTCATTATTAATTTGCAGGAGAAATTTCTTCAAACTTAGTATGCTTCCCTGGTGACTGTGAGTAAGCCTCTGCTTTCTTCTATGATGCCAATGTAGCTGAGAAAAACCATAGATATACATCAAATGAATGACTGTTGGCAAATTTGTCTAGCTAGTGATAAAATGCACCCTGACTTCTAACTCCAGGAAACAAAGTGAAGGTTGCTGGAGGGGAAAGGGGTGGGGGGATGGGGTAACTGGGCGACAGGCATTAAGGAGAACACGTGATGACATGAGCACTGCATGTTATATGCAACTGATGAATCACTAAATTCTACCCCTGAAACAAATACTATGCTATATGTTAACTCACTTGAATTTAAATAAAATCTTAAAAGAAAGAAAAAAAACAAAGATGCCTTCTAAAAAATAGAATAAATAAATAAAATGCTCCCTAATTCTGAAACACCAGCTTAACCATAAGTTAGAGATTCAGAAGCGGAAATGGTTGTTACACAGATGAAAAATAATGTTGCCATAAATAATATAAAAGTAAATCAGTTATCAATTCAAAAAAAATAATGGAAAAAGGAAAGGAATATGCAATCTATCATTATTTTTGGAGAGTTATTACAAAAGACATGGGAGCCTCTTGTATCCATTGCCCTGGTTCTAGGATCAGGAAATATCGTATCTGGAAATCATCATGAAATCCAGATCTGACTGGAAAGAATGGTACACTAACGAAGCCAGGGCCATTCCTTTACACCTCAGCATTAACTGTCATATCCAGAGCTGAATCGGACAAGGTCTGGACTCAGACTAGTTTTGTCCAAATCTATGCTCTACCATGACATATTTGGCCTCAAGGAACTTATTCAAATTCTGAATGTTTCTCACCTATAAAACTGGGATGATAATAGTACTCTCTCTCATTGGATCCATGTAAGGATTTAATGGTTTGAGATATACAAAGCACTCAGAGCAGTAATTAACATATTATAGTAAATGCTCCATTAAAGTTTTGGTTGTATTATCTCCAGCCTTTTAGCAGGACCATAAGGAAATAGATGAGAGCTTAGGCATGGCTGGGGAGGGGAGGTGATGGGGGGAGGTGCAGGGACAAAGAGCATGAGGCATAAGAAAAGTTGGTAAGACAGCTAATGGGAAAGAAGGGTACAGATGCTAAACCTGGGCTCTGGAGGCATCCTTGCTTTAACTGGGGCAGGTGTAAGCTGAATGGCGGAGGACTCAGTTATTTATTTGAAGCCAGTCATTTTTTTTTTGCCATGCCTCCTCTCCAAATAGAAGCTCCTTTATCTGGGTCTAAAAGTAGGGTTCTCATCTTTAATTTTTTCCCTACTTCTTCATGCTTACTTCCAGCAGGCAGGGGAAATTTTTGATGATACAACTCATAGACCCTCTATTATCCAGCAGGTGAAGATTTTTCCTGCCCTGGTATGGTGATGTACCATGTTCCCCTGACACAAAATGATGTGAGGGCCTACTGAACACGTTGAAAGTTCCAAGATAACAGTTATAAAGAGAAAAACACACAAACTGATGAAAGGTAACATTTAATTTTTTTAAAGGATTTTATTTATTTGAAAAAGTGGGATTGTGAGACAGAGAGAGAGCAGTAATGGATAGGGGCACAGGGAGAAGGAGAAGTAGGATCCCCTCTGACTGGGGAGCCCTATGCAGGGCTAAATCCCAGAACCCTGAGATCATGACCTGAGCCAAAGGCAGAAACCTAACCAACTGAGCCATCCCAGTGCCCCCAAGAGATGACATTTTAATATCTATTGTATTGGGTTCTTCAGAAAGAAAAAAAAAAAACAATAAAATGTATGTATGTGTGTGTGTGTGTGTGTGTTTGTGTATATCTTTCTGAGAGGGGGGAGAGAATGGGGGTAGATTTTAAGAAATGATCACATGATTGTTGGAGCTAGCAAACACAAACTCTGTAGAGTAAGCAGCAGGCTGGAAATTTGGAAAATACTTGTTGCTATTGCAGCTTGAGTTCAAAGGCAATCTGCTAACAGAATTCCCTCTTCCCCAGGGGAAGGTAGTCCTTTTTCTTGTATAGCCTTCAACTGATTGTGGGAGGCCCACCCACATTTTGGCAGATAATCTGCTTTATTCAAAACCTACTCATTTAAATATTATTCTTGGGGCACCTGGGTGGCTCAGTTGGTTAAGCAGTTGCCTTTGGCTCAGGTCATGATTCGAGGGTCCTGGGATGGAGCCCCATGTCAGGTTCCCTGCTCACTGCGGAGCCTGCTTCTCCCTCTCTCTCTCCTCCTCAACTTGTGTTTGCTCTCTCTCTCTAGTGCTCTTTCTCAAATTATAAAATCTTTTTAATAAATAAATAAATATTAATCTCATCTAAAACAATCTTCACAGCAACATCTATACCAGTGTTTGGCCAAGTATCTGGGTACTGTGGCCCTGCCAACCTGACACATATATTTAACCACCAGAATGACCAATTAATATTTTTCTTTCCCAATCCCAAGAAAATACCATCACTTTCACCAACCAGACACTAGTTAGGTGAGAGCTATCTCTATTTCTCTCTTCTACTCTCTCTCACTCAACTATAACAATAACTATTTCAACTATACATTTTTGTTTTCTTTGTATTCTTCCTTTGAAAAAATATGGCCCTCAGCCCCAAATCCTCTGAGTGCAATGTCACAAGGTTTCAAATTCCACATACTATGGAGAACCATCCCCAGATGGTTCTCAACATTGGTGTGGATTTCTCACTAAATTGTTTAAAAGCCAAATTATGAAGCCAAATAATGGCAATAGAATTTGAACATTATTGCTCTTAACTCATACTGAAGCTAATACATCATGATTGTAGATACAGACTTATACAATATGACATGCAAAAAGAATCAAATAATGAATTAGAAAAACTTAAAGTCACAGTTGAAATAATATTAATAGCATTGTAAGAAAGTCATTATATTTACTTTTCTATTACCTATAGAGTCTTGAATGCCAATACAAATATAAAAATCATCTTTACAGAAAATCAAACTGAGAATTTGCTCTAAAATCTTCCATATTTTCATAATATTGTTAGGATGTCAACCTAACAATAATTGCTGAGCCTCTACCAGGTGTCAGTGACTTCTCACTTTTGCCTGCATGTTGTACATATGCCCTTTTCAGAAAAACTTTTAATCATTTTAGGAAGCCAAGGAAGAAACTGTAGTTCATCACTCCTTGAAGTACATACACTATTAATTTATCCACCCATTCATTCAGCAAGTATTTACTCATGTCTCTATACTCTGTAAGGTCCTGGGATATACTGATGAATGACACATTCCACAACCTCTTGGAATCTATGGTGTACTAGGAAGAAAAAACCTTCTGCGGTTTACAGACCAACATCAAGAGAAAAACATTTAATTACAATTCCAGGTGCTTTTCTGGAAATATACAATATTATATTAGAGATAATCTAATAGTTAACATAAAATACATGTAAAATACTGGGGAGTCACAGACTACAGTGTCGTTAAGAATATGTGAGGGATGTTGGGATATTATAACTTGGATGTCTGTGCATATGAGGGAAAGAGCTAAGCCATGACACTGTCAGAGGGAACCTAGTGCACTGAACTTCAGCTCAAAGGGTCACAGATTCAGTGATAGATCTTTAGAAAAGATATGGCAAATCTCTAACTCTTCTCCTTTACCGTGATTTTTGGTTTCTGCTTTTTCCTTCCCTGTCTTTGAGAACCAGAAGCCAGAGCACTGTATCTGAATATAAGTAATTAGTTGCTATTTATTATTCTCTGTTAACTTGGAGGTAAATGTCTTCATTTCTCTATTATGACACTGAGAATGAGATATGCACCATATGCATCAACATTTCCAAGATGTACTGAAATCCTGAAAATAGGAGTGTGGAGTGAGTGTTACAATTTCTCACCAGAAAGTGACTTCCAAGGTCTCTCCTGGTCCTGAAATGCTATGATATGCTCCATTTGTTGTATATCCATCATAACCCAGGGGCGAAGGTCAAGGTTTCAAAAGCAGGAAGCACTGGTCTGGGTCAGACATTAAAATGGTGGGAAAAGAATGTGGTCTTAGCATCTTACATTAATGTCAGTAAAATTCAACATATGTCTTATAAATGCATAATAAAAATGAAAGGATATTAATTTTAAAACTCAAAAAAAAAAAAAAAAAAAAAAGACGTGGGACAGGGGAAGGGAAGGGAAGACCCATCTGGGAAACAAAGAGTCAACCCTGACTTTCAAGGAACCATAAATTAGCAAGGAGAGAGGAACAAGTTATTTTTTTTTACTATGAAAGGAAGTTAAATTGCCACATTTCCTTCAAATCAAGAACAGATTTAAGCAGCCACAATTTGCCAGGATGAGTGGGCTATCTAAATTACCTAATTAGATGAGGGTCATTTGATCATAGTAACTGATATTGCTGTAATTCCACTTAATTCTCCAACCAAAACAAATCAATCCACAGAACCTTATGGTGGTCTTAATTGATTATAGCATTGCTTGCCTTTAACACTTTACTTATTTAGCACTTTCAAAATGTTACTAAATATTTTCTTCATTTTTAGGTCTATTTTTTTAAAGATTTATTTATTTATTTATTTATCTATCTATCTATGGAAGAGATTGTGCAGGAAGAGGGGGAGTAGAGGGGGAAGGAGAAAGAATCTGAAGCATATTCCATGCTGAGCACAGAGCCCCACCCTAGGCTAGATCTCACTACTGTAAGATCATGACCTCAGGCGAAATCAGGAGTCTGAAGTTTAACTGAGCCACACAAGTGCCCCAGGTCTTTTCTTTTTTAACAAACAAATTCTCTAAACCAAACAATAAAAGAAAGAGGAGAAGGAGAAGAAGAATATCATTTAAAATGATATTTTAAATATCTATAAAAAAGATATTTTTAAGGTCTGGATGTTCTAGATTAAATCAATAGAGACAGATTTGGAAAGAAAAAAAATATATAACAAAACTCTGAGGCAGCAGCCCGTAACAATCCACAGAAACACTGCTCAAGTTAACAAATTCAGCAAAATTTTAGGGTATGTGATTAACAAACAAAAATCATTTGTGTTTCTAATACCCCATCAATGGACAATCTGAAGAAGAAATTAAGAGAACAATTCCATCTGGGGCACCTGGGTGGGTCAGTGGTTGAGTGTCTGCTTTTGGCTCAGGTTGTGATCCCAGGGTTCTGGGATCTAGTCCCACATCAGGCTCCCTATAGGGAGCCTGCTTCTCCCACTACCTATGTCTCTGCCTCTCTCTGTGTATCTGTCATGAATAAATAAATTAAATCTAAAAAGAAAAAAGAAAACAATTCCATTTGTAAAATATAATGATTGAGATGATAAGATTGGGAGGTGGACTGCTTGGGTTTCAAGGCCCAAATGCCACTAACTGACAGTGGCTGGAAGGGATACTCATGCAAATTACCTAATCAGTCTGAGACTCAATTGCCTCATCTGTAAAAACAAAACAACCACCTGCTTCATAGGGTTCTTGTGAGAATAAATCAGTTAATTCATGTAAATTCTTTAAATAGTCGCTAAATACATAGTGAATACTCAATAAATATTAAAAATAAAAAGCACAAGGAAAGATAATCAGATAAGCTGGATTTATGTATTTGGGGGAAATTATTTCATTTTTGTTATTTGGTTGTGCTGCTTTTGACTCAAAGGCCGGAGACAGACAACAGTGAGACTATCAAAAGGACCTCAACATCAATGATCATGCAAAAACCACTATATTCTCAACAGGATGTTCTAAGGAGCAGCTAGACTTTTCAGAAACCCGCCTTTGTCTCAGCCATTTCCACATCTGACCATTCATCAAGTCCTGTGATTCTTCTTTTAAAATGGTTCTCCTGTCTCCCTTCCTACCTCCTCTCTCCTTTCACTACACGGGTTCAAGTTCTCATGGTCTTTCACAGAAATACCTTCCTTCCTCCAAACTCATAATCCTCAAATCTTCCCTCTACATATCCACAAGGGATATCTATTCTAACCTCACCATTTCCCTTCCAGATATGACAAAGAATATTTTCCACAGCATACCAAGCCTGCTAAGCTAGATCCCTGTCTTTTGCTCCCATTTCCTCCGTTACACCACCAACTTGTCCAGAAATTGTGGTTTCCTTGAAAAAAGAACTTCCTAACAATCACTCTCTCCCTCTTTAGACCAAAATTTAAAAAAAAAAAAAAGTCATCCTGGAATAGCACTGTATGGTGACAGATGGTAGCTGCATTTGCAGTAAGCACAGCATGTGTAGCTGTTGAGTTACTATGTTGTACACCTGAAACTAATGTAACATGGGCTGTCACTTGTACTTCAATTAAAAAAAAAGTTTTAATCACTTTGATTCCTTTGTTCAGACAACTGATTTAAGTATTTAAAAGAATATGTCCTTAGACAAGTTCTGTGGGCTGCAAATAGAAACATCTTAAACTTCTTTTGAATATATCACTGCTGTGATTGCTTTGAATATAGTATTAAAGCCACTAGGTCACCCACCTGTATTTACAGTGGTACATCCCACACATGATACTTTTAAGCTTTATGACCTTTGAAAAAAAGTCACTGAGATAGAATTATATTTTTCTTTTTAATTAAAAAAAGGTGGATAACATGAGAAAATTAGAGAAAACAGTTATCTCCATGCTTTTCTGGTGTTGAAAGCAAGAAATGTACATCAGAGTAAATATCAAATTTGCATTCTCTTTTGATCATTCCTACTATCCAATAAATAATTCCATTTCCTTCAGTTACTACTTGTCTTCTATTTAACAAAGCTCCCCCAGAGAGTTGATTATACACAATATTACTATCATTTAAGTAAGATGACCCATTCCTGCCATCCCTATTCCCAAATAACTCACAGTTTATAAGGGTAGAAAAGCAAACAGATAGCTTCAATACCATATGACAAATGAATGAGACAAGTATGTACAGAGTAAAATGAAAGCACAAAGGAGGCAGGGGTCGGGTGGGGCAGGCATTGAGCTAATTCCCCACAGAAGGTACAAGAAAGTTTTCCAGAGAAGCTGCTTTGTATGAGTCATGATGGACTCCACCAGATAGACCCAGTATTCCAAGAAAATGCTACAAATGCAAAAGCATATAGATGAGCAACAGTGGTTAGCTCCAGAGACTTCACAGTTTGTCATAGCTGGAGAGTGGGGTATTTGTAGGTGACAAGGCTAAACGGGTAGCCTAATATCCTATTACAGCCCATATTACACTTCTCTATAATCACTTGGTTCCTATGAGCATTTTCCATTAGATCATAAACATTATAGGGCCAGGGACAAGCATTGCTTCATTCTTCCCTGTTTCTATCACTTCTGTATAAAGCATAATTAAAGTTCAAAAATAATTTTTTGACTTTTAGGTGGCTTTGCTGACATTAATAATAACTTCAGCCAGCCTATCATACAACCAATAAAGATTCACTGAACCATTCATATAGGAGATTGGCATGATCATATTTACAAATGATCACACTGACAGTGGTACCAAAAATGAAGATGAGGAAGGCTAGACTGGAAGCAAGAACAGACAATAAGCTATATCCAAACAAGTATTTTATTTCTAGTCAGAATAATTAACTCACCAAATATCACAGGTCTACAATATCAAATAATTGGAATATTTTTATTTTTATTTTATTTTGAAAGTGAGATTTTAACCTTAGTTTTTATTTTATTTTATAATTACAATGGAGAATTTAGAAGATGAAGAATCAAATCAAAATACTGGAGAAAAAAACTTCCTGTGCCTTCATTTATGCTTTCCCATAGACTTCCATGAATTTTCTTTTCAATATTTTTATAGTTTTTGAGTTAAGTTCTTAGGTCACTTTATTGCTTCTCACTGTGTGATCAAAATTCAGATCATTTTGTGTAAAGAGGTAAAGGCCCCTGTGATTGATAGGCTTCTACAACTCTTTTTAATTATTTAGAGCTTCATGAGGAAAAAAAAATTTCTATATTATAGCCATGCAAATACACATAGACACCAATGGAACACAAAGTCCAAAAATAGGCCCAAATATGTACAACATCTCAAATCAGTGAGGGAAAGATAGCTTTTTAAAATATATGGTGCTATGAAAGGAGACAGTGGAGTAGAAGGATATCTGACTCACTTCATCCCACAGATACACCCAGATAACACCCACATCAGTGGAAATAACCCAAAAAACAACCCAAAAACTGGCAAAGGGGACTCTCCACAGCTAAATGTAGAGAAGAGCCACATCAAAAAGAGTAAGAAAGGCAGAGGTGCAGTTTAAAGCCAAACTGACCTGTAGGATTATCTGCAGGAAAAAAGCATGCCATGGGTACAGAGGAGGAGACCCCAACCAGACATTTCTGGCACAAAGGACCCGACAAATCTGCACAACATTTGGCTTTGAAAATCAGAGGGGGTTAACATCATGAGTCCTTATAATCAACAGGGCTTAACACCTAGAACTTTAAAATAAGGAAGTCAGCACTAGCAGAGCTGAAGAGAGATAGGAAATGGAGGCCTCACCATTAAAGATAAAGCACAACAAACAGTGCCATAGAGATACAGCATAGAAGTAGCATATAAAAAAAATGCCGGGGGTATACCGGAGAGAGACCTCTTTACTAATCTCAAAGCATGTGCTACAGAGGCAAGACAAGGATCTTTGGGAAACTTCCCCCAAAACAAAATAAACAAACAACAACAAAAAAACAATGGGCACTATTTCCTTCCCCCCACCCAGCTTAAATACAAAAACACCTACAGAAATGGCATGAACACTGTCCACCTAGCTTGCTGACAGCACACCTCACCTCCATGCTCTTCTGTTAACCAGTGCCCCTCAACCCAACCTCAGCAGGAATTTTCCAGAGAAGTTCCAGGTCACCTCTCATAGCAGACCAGATCAGCACAAATCCTGCTAACACCATGCACCCCTGCCTCCATGCTGTCCTACAGACCCACTCCCTCCAACACGACCTCAGCAGGAGTCCATCCAAAGTAGCACCACAAGTCTAGCAATGTTCAAGCAGCCCTAACAGGGGTTAGAACCACCCCAAAGTGAATCCTGCCCCAGGGAGAATGGAAGATAACCACACATACCAGTCTGAAAGTGACCTCAGCAGTAGACTGGGGGAAGGCACCCAGTCTGACTATATGCCCTGCCCAGCAACAAAAGCTGCTCAGGAGACAACACAGGAAGAACACTCTGCAGTCCAGTTCAACTGCAGGTGGCAAAAGCCTGGTCTGAACCAGCTCAAGCCCAAGACAGCCCCAGACTGGCCCATTAACAACACAGGGACCAAATCCGTCCCACACTGGGCAAAGAGAGCCATTACAGACAACTGGACTAAAGGCAAATATGGCTCAGCCACAAGAATAAGGCACAGGCAACACCCACAGGAGACACCTCTGAAGTGCCAGGCTCTGGTGAACAGGGTACACTGAGCTGCAGGGCACTGCAGGACTCTTCTTCACAAAGCCACTACTTAAAGAGCAGGATACATAGCTAACTTTCCTACCACATAGACACAGAGAGTTAGACAAAATGAGGAGACAGAGGAATACGTACCAAATTAAAGGACAGGACAAAACAACAGCAAGAGACCTAAGCAAAAGAGATAAATAAGATGCCTCATAGAGAATTTTAAATCATGATCATAAAGATACTCACTAGACATGAGAAAAGAGTGGAAGACTTCAGTAAGACCCTCAACAAAGAGACAGAAACCTAAGTAAGAACCAATCAGAAATGAGGAAGTCAATAACTGAAATTAAAAATGCACTAAAGAGTGCCAACATTTTGGAGCCAGGGGAGGCCTGTTGGGAAAGGACTCCTAAAATGATGAGTATGTCTGGAAGGCTGTGGTCCAAGGCCATTTTTGCTGGCTATCTGTGGGGTCTCCAGAACCAGGTGAAACACAGCTCTTCTTAAAATTGAAGATGTTTATGCTTGAGATGAAACTGAATTCTATCTAGGCAAAAGATGTGTTTATGTGTACAAACCAAAGAAAAACACAGTGACTCCTGGTGCAAAACAAATAAAACCAGAGTAATCTGGGGGAAAGTAACTCATGCTCATGGAAACAGTGGCACAGTTCATGCCAAATTCCAAAGCAAATTTCCCACTAAAACCACTGGCCACAGCACCCATGTAATGCTATACCCCTCAAGAATTTAAGCTTACTGAAAAGTAGGGGAACCTGGTGGCTTAGTCAGCTAAGTGTCTGATTCTTGGTTTTGGCGAGGTCATGATCTTAGGGTCATGGGATCAAGCCCCACAACAGGCTCTGCACTCCCTTTCCCCCTGTACCTCCCCCTACTCACACACTCTCTCTAAACAAATAAATAAAACTTAAAAAAATAAACTTACTGAAAAGTAAAGATATAGATTTTTTTAAAAAGAATAAAGTGAATAAATACTAAAGGGAAAAAATAGACTAGAAAGCTAAGAACCAATCAGTGACCTGGAAAACAGTAATGGAAAGCAATCAAGCTGGAAAAAAGGAAGGAAGGAAGGAAGGAAGGAAGGAAGGAAGGAAGGAAGGAAGGAAGGAGAAGAAAGAAAGAAAGAAAGAAAGAAAGAAAGAAAGAAAGAAAGAAAGAAAAGAAAAGAAGAAGAAGAAGAAGAAAGGAAGGAAGGAAGGAAGGAAGGAAGGAAGGAAGGAAGGAAGGAAAGAAAGAAAGAAAGAAAGAAAGAAAGAAAGAAAGAAAGAAGAAAGAAGAAAGGGAGGAAGGAAGAAAAGAGTAATTAAAAATGAGAATAAGAAAAAAAATAAATTAATTAAAAATAAAAATAAATAAAAAATAAAAATAAGAATAGGGCAGCCCAGGTGACTCAGCGGTTTAGTGCTGCTTTCAGCCCACAGCCTGACCCTGGAGACCCGGGATCAAGTTCCACATTAGGCTCCCTGCATGGAGCCTGCTTCTCCCTCTGCCTGTGTCTCTGCCTCTCTCTTTCTGTGTATCTCTCATGAATGAATAAATAAAATATTTTTTAAAAAATGAGAATAGATTAAGGGAACTCATAGACACCATCCAGTATAATAACTTTCACAACTCAGAGATCCCAGAAGGAAAAGAGAGAAAGAAGGGGGCAGAAAATTTATTTGAAGAAATAGCAGCTACTTTCTGAAGCTAACTTCCTGAATCTTGGGAAGGAAACAGTCATCCAGATTCAGGAGGCACAGAGAGCCCTTAACAAAATCAACCCAAGGAGGTCCACACCAAGACAAATAATAGTTAAAATGAGAAAAAGCAGTGTTAAAGAGAGAATTCTAAAAGCAGCAAGAGAAAAGAAAATGGTTACGTACAAGGGAAACCTCATTTTTCAGCAGAAACTTTGCAAGCCAGAAGGGAGGTACATGACATACTCAAAGTGCTGAAAGAAAAAAATCTGAATCCAAGAATACTCCCTCCAGCAAGGCTTTCATTCTGAATAAAAGGAAAGATAAAGAGTTTCTCAGGCAAAAGAATTTATCACTACTAAACCAGTCTTACAAGAAATATTAAAGGAGACTCTGTGAGTGGAAAGAAACACCATAAGCACAGGTAAGAAAAGTAGGAAGCATAAAAGCAGTAAAATTGATTATATCTGTACAAATCAGTCAAGGGATTCACAAAATATAAGAATGTAAAGTATGACACCACATACATAAAATGTGGAGGGGAGTGAAGTAAAATTTTAGGGCTGTAAGGATAGGTTAAATTAAATGACCATCAACTTAATATAATTGACTGCTATATGCATGAGATGACATAAATAAACCTAACAGTAACCACAAATCAAACCACAAATCAAAAACTGGTAATAAATATGCAAAAAAGTAAAGAAAAAGAATCCAAGTATATTATTAAAGAAAGACAGTAAACCATGAGAGAGCAAGAAAAGAAAGGAACAGGGAAAAACTGCTAAAACAACTGTAAAACAAGTAACAAAATTGTAATAAGAACATGCCTATCAATAATTATTTCAAATGTAATGAACTAAACACTCCAATCAAAAGACATAAGGTGATGGAATGGATTGAAGAAAAAAAAAAGACCCATCTATATACTACCTATAAAAGGCTCATTGCAGATCTAGACACATGCAGATTGAAAGTAAAAGGGTGAAAAATCATTTATCATACAAATAGAAGTGAAAAGAAAGCTGGAGTAGCAAGACTTACATAAAAAGACTTTCAAATAAAGACTGTAACAAGAGACAAACACAGACACACATAATCATAAAGGGATCAATCCAACAAAAAGATGTAAGAATTTTGCACCTAAAATCGTAGCACCCAAATACATAAAGCAGCTAATAACAAACATAAAGTAAATAATTAATAGTAATAATAGTAGAGGACTTAAACACCCCACTTTCATCAATGGATAGATTACCCAGACAGAAAATCAACAAGGAAACAATGGCTTTGAATGACATATTACCAGAGAAATCTAACAGAGATATTCAGAATATTTCATCCCAAAATTGCAGGATACACATTCTTTTCAAGTGCATATGGATCATATATTAGGCCACAAAATAAGTCTCAACAAGTTCAAAAACACTGAAGTCATCCTATGCATCTTTTCAAACCACAAAGCTAAGAAACTAGGAAAAAATCACAAGGAAAAAAGTCTGGAAAGAACACAAACACATGGAAGTTAAAGAACATGCTACTAAACAATGAAGGAATAGGTCAACCAAGAAATCAAATGGGAAAATTAAAAACACATTGAGACAAATGAAAATAAAAACTAATGGTCCAAAGTCTTTTGGTGCAACAAAAGGTGTTCTAAGAGGGAAGTTTATAGCAATAAAGGCCTACCCCAAGAAGCAAGAAAAACCTCAAATAAATAACCTAATATTACACCTAAAATTGCTACCAAGGAGTAAAACCCAAAACCAGTAGAAGGAAAAGAAGGAAATAATAAAAATTAGAGCAGAAATAAATGAAATAGAAACTAGAAAATAATAAAGACAATAGAATAGATCAATGAAACCAAGGGGCTTCTTCTGTGAAAAGATCAAGAAAATGACCTTTAACCAGACTCACCAAAAAAAAGAAGGAAAGAGGACTCAAAATCAGAAATGAAAGAGGAGACACAATAACCAACACCATAGAAATACAAAGGATTATATGAGAATATGATCAAAAATTACATGCCAACGTGGATAAATTCCTAGAAACATATAATCTCCCAACACTGAATCAGGAAGAAATAGAAAATTTGAATGAACATACTGATTACCAGCAATGAAATTAAATCAGTAATCAAAAAACTCCTAACAAACAAAAGTCCAGGACCAGATGGCTTCACAGATGACTTCCACCAAACATTCAAAGAAGAGTTGATATATATTCTTCCCAAACAATTCCAATGAATAGAAGAGAAACAAAAGCTTCCAAATTTATTCTGAGGCCAGCAATACTCTGATACCAAAACCAGATGAGAACACTACAAAAAAAGAGAGAGAGAAAGAGAGAGAGAGAGAACTAAAGGCCAATATCAGTTATGAACAGAGACACAAAAATCTTCAACAAAATATTAGCAAACTGATTCCAACAATACATTAAAAAAAATCATTCACCATGATCATTTATTGCTGGGATGTAAGGGTGGTTCAATATTTGCAAGTCAATCAATGTGATAACATCACATAAACAAAAGAAATTAGAAAAACATGATCATTTCAATAGATGCAGAAAAAACATTTGGACAAAGTACAATGCCCATTCATGATAAAAAAAAAAAAACCCTCAAGAAAGTATGTTTAGAAAGAATATTACTCAATATAATAAAAGTCATATATGAAAAAAAAAACACAGCTAACAGCATAGTCAACAGGGAAAAACAAGGAGCTTTTCACCTTTTCCCTTAAGATCAGAAACAAGACAAGAAGGATATCTACTCTCATCACGTTTATTCAGCATATACTCTAAGTCCTAGCTGCAGCAATCAGACAACAGGAAGAAATAAAAGGCATCCAAATAGATAAAGAAGTTGTCAAACTTTCTCTATTTGCAGATGACATGATACTATATAGAGAAAACCCTAAAGATTCCACCAAGAAAACTACTAGAACTGATAAATGAATTCAGTAAAGTCACAGGATACAAAATCAATACATAAAAATTCATTGCATTTCTATACACTAATAATAAAGTAGCAGAAGGAGAAATTTAAAAAACAACCCCATTTACAATCACATCAAAAGTAATAAAATACCTAGGAATAAACTTAACCAAGGAAGTGAGAGGCCTGTACTCTAAAAACTTTAAAACAATGGTGAAAGAAAATGATGATACAAACAAATAGAACAAAACTCCATGCTCATTAACTGGAAGAACAAACATGATTAAAATGCCCATACTGCCTGAAGCAATCTACAGATTTAATGCAATCTGTATCAAATGCCAACAGCACTCTTTATAGAACTAGAACAAATAATCCCAAAATTTGTATGGGATTGCCAAAGCAATATTGCAAAAGAACAAAAAAAGCTGGAGGTATCACAATCACAGACCTCAAGATACACTACAAAGCTGCAATAATCAAAAAAGTATGGTACTGGCACAAAAAAGGCACACAGATCTATGGAATAGAATAGAGAGCCTCGAAATAAGTGCACAATTACATGGTCAATTAATATTTGACAAATAAGGAAAGAATGGGAAAAAGTGGGAAAGAATGGGAAAAAGTCTCTTCAACAAATGATGTAAGGTAAAACTGGACAGCAACATACAAAAGAACACAACTGGATCACTTTTTTTTGTTGTTGTTGTTTTGGTTTTTTTGGATCACTTTCTTACACAAAAATAAACTCAAGATCGATTAAAGACCTAAATGTGAGACCTGAAGCCATAAAAATCCTAGAAAAGAGCATGGGCAGTAATTCCTCTGACATCGGCCACAGCAATATTTTTCTAGATATGTCTCCTGAGGCAAGAGAAACAAAAGCAAAAATAAACTGTTGGGACTACATCAAAATAATCTACACAGTGAAGGAAACAATCAATACAACTAAAAGGCAACCTACTGACTGGGAGAAGATATTTGCAAATGATTTGTCTGGTCAGGGTCCAAAACACATAAAGAACTTACACAACACCCAAAAAACAAATACTCCAATTAAAAATGGGCAGAAGACATGAATAGACATTTATCTAAGGAAGACATATAGATGGCCAACAAACACATGAAAAGATATTCAACATCACTCATCATCAGGGAAATGACAGGTGTAACCTCAACCAGGTATCAATGTCACACCTGTCAGAATGGCTAAAATCAAAAAATTCAAACAAGTGTTGGCAAGGACATGGAGAAAAAGGAAGCCTCATACACTGTTGGTGGGAATGCAAACTGGTATAGCCATGGTGGACAACAGTATGGAGTTTCCTTAAAAAGTTAAAAATGAAACTACCCTACCAATCCAGTAATTGCACACCTAGGTATTTAACCCAAAAATATAAGAACACTAATTCAGGGGGATCCCTGGGTGGCTCAGCAATTCAGTACCTGCCTTCCACTCAGGGCATGATCCTGGAGTCCTAGGATCGAGTCCCGCATCAGGCTCCCTGCATGGAGCCTGCTTCTCCCTCTGCCTGTGTCTCTGCCTCTCTCTCTCTCTCTCTCTCTCTCTCTCTCTCTCTTTCTCTTTCTCTCTCTCTGTGTCTCTCAGGAATAAATAAAAAAATCTTAAAAAAAAAAAACAATACTAATTCAAAGGGATGCATGTGCTCCCATGTTTACTGCAGCATCATTTACAATAGCTAAATTATGGAAGCAGCCCAAGTGTCCATTGATAGATGAATGGGTAAAGAAGAGGTGGTAGATGTATATATATATTATTCAGCCATATAAAAGAATAAAATCTTGCCATTTGCAGTAACTTGGATGGATCTAGAGAATAATGCTAAGTGAAATAAGTCAGAGAAAGACAAATGCCATATGATTTCACTCATATGTGGAATTTAAGAAAAAAAAATGAGCAAAGAAAAAAAGACAAACTAAAAACAGACTCTTAACTTTAGAGAATAAACAGATGGTACCAGAGGGGAGATGAGTCGGGGTGGGTGAAATAGGTAAAGAGAATTAAGAGTATACTCACCGGGATGAACACTGTGTAATGTAGAAATTATTGAATCACTATATTGTACCCCTGAAACATATATATATATATATTGTATGTTAATTATACTGGAATTATAATTTTTAAAAATATGAAAAACAAGTAATAATAAAATACATAGTGCTGTGACAATGAATCACATTCTGGATATTTGATCCAAGACAATCAGAAATTTAAATATAAAAAAATGAAACTGTAAAATTGCTGGAAGAAAACACTGACTACTTCCTCTATAACTTTGGACAGAGGAAGACCTTTCTGACCTGTGATCGAAGTCCAAAAGTCATTTTTAAAAAAGACTGACAAATTTATTACATAAATTTTTAAAAATTTCTATTAGATACTTTAAACAAAGCCAAAAAATAAGTAACAAACTGGCCAAAAAAATTATGACTCATACGATAATCAAAAGCCTAATTTCCCTTAATATGTAAAAAAAAAAAAAAAAAAAAAAACCACCTAGGGATTGAGGGAAAAGAGACCAACACCCTTTAACCTGTCCAAAATACCTGATTTCACTTACAATAAATGAAATTCAAATAAAATTAAACTACAATATGACATTTCTCAGAAGCCTAGCATTTGATAACATATGCTGCTGTCAAAACTGAGGGCAAAGAGGCACCTCCTACTTTGCTGACCAACAGGCATGTGCCCTGTGGAGAGCCATTTGGCCATAACCAAAACTTCCAAATGCATTCTCCCTCCTCCACCTAGCAATTGCAATTCTAGGAACTTATCCAAGGTAAACTTCCCATGTGCTAGTTGACACACATACAATGTTATTCACTATAGCATTATTTGTAGCAGAAAAAAAAAAAAGGAAAAATAAGCCAAGTGTGTATCTATATAAAATCAGTTATGTACATTAATATGCCCACTTATCTCTAGGTACTGATATAGAAAGATGCCTATGATATATTGTTATGGAAGAAGAAGGAGTGAAGGGAGAGTTAGGGGAGGGGTGGAGGAGGAAGAGGAAGAAGAAAGTTGTGTAAGAAAGGGATAAATAAGAAATATATATATTTATCTTTGCTTGTATATTTCAAAGATATGAAACTAATAAAAGAAGATGAGGCAAATGTGTAAAAATGAAGTGATCAAAAACAGGCAAGAGTGATACTTCTTCATGTTACCCCTTAAATACTACTGTTTTATTTTTTTGAACCATACAAAAATAACACCTATTCAAAAAGTTTTAAGCCTAAAGTGCCAACAGATGAATGAAATCATTGCCAGATTTTAAAAACTAAAAAGAATTGAGAGCTCTTAAAAATAATGTCATAGATATCAAGGATCCCTTGGTAGATTTTGTGTATCATACTCTTATGATTTCTCCCTATGATGTAACTGTTTCTACAACAGAACTTTCCCTGCCAGTATCCTCCACACCATTTCCCCCAGCCTGAACTAAGACTGATCAATAGGCTCAGGAGCCTTTACCACAGGCAGAGAAGGAACTTGAAAGTTGACATCAGCTTGTTGTTTTCACGCCTAACAATTCATCCACGCACAACTGTGTAGTATTTTCCCTTTAAAAGTATAGACATTATAATTATTTATATTCTGTCTATACAACAACAATATGCTCTATACAAGGACAAAAAAGAACCAGATGAAATAGGTCTGTACAAACAACATCGGGAAAATAGAGAATGGAGTTATAACTGTTTCAAGAAAGATACATAAAATCAATTTCAACAAGATGAAAGTGTCAAAACTGGCAACTGAAGCCAACATGCTTTACCCATAAAAGAGATGGTGAATGCTCTCTCCCTTGGGGAAACCTTCCCCGCCAAACCACCCCAACTGATGGCAACAGATACACCAAATCTGCCAGCACTGAGAAATGAAAGACAAACAGAGGAGACATTCAAAAGCAATCAAGCATTTGGGAAAAATAAGAAGGAATGAATGAGTTGGTTCTGACCAAATTTAAAATGCTAAAGTAAGGAGACAAATTTGGAAATAAAGTTGTGGAAAACATCACATACTAGAAAGGTTATACCGAGGGCATCTTAAGATATAGAGTATTTTCTCAAAATTCTTATCCAGACCACAAAACAACAATACCATATTCGCAACTCGGTGGAGCTGTTTTATTAAAAATATCCATCCCCATTTTATAGCAGGGAAACTGTGGCTTAGAAAAGTAACGTAGATTTTGGGAGCCTATGCTCTTGCCCTTCCAAGGCATCAAAAAGTGACAGCAGACAACCAACAAGGACAAAAAATCATAATCACAGTTTCAAAAACAAACCAAAATTAGCAATGTGAGGGCCATTTTTCCAGTGAACGGTATTTCCCCGTATCACAGGAGCACATGTGGGTTCTCACTCTTTTGCATAAGAGGAGAAATAAAAAGAGCAGCAACAAAAAACTAGTACATCTCAATGTCTTCCTAAATGCCAGGTTCTTTGCCTGCACTATTTCATTCTCTCCTTGCAACGTGTAAGGTCAGTACCATTATCATCCCATTTAAAGATAAGGAAATGAGAACTTGGAAAAGTTAGGCAACTTACCACTTCACTCAACCACCAAGTGGCAAAGCCAAAATTCAGACATGAGCCTGAACCCATGCCTATCTCAGAGGCCATAAAACCTGAGAGGTTAGGCTCTGGGGAGAGATTGCCTGAACATGAATCCTGGCACTAACACCTCTGAGCAGGGCCACTGTGGGTTAATTACTAAACTATCTTGCCCTTGTGCCTCGTCTAACTCATCTGCAACATTGAGAGCTATACTGGTTCTTAGGGTTCTTCTAAGAATGAAATGAGTTAAATGAATAAAGCACTTAAGAGTATGCCCACACACGGTATCCTATATGATCACAAATGTTAGCTAGTATGAAGAGGATTGCTATTGGTACTTTAGCACTCTCAACTCTTTCAGCACTGCAAAATAATGAGTGTTTATGAGATTTCCCTTATCCATTAGGAAGTTTAATTTATCTTCAATAAGCCTAACAAAAAAGAAAGGTTGCCACATATTTTAGAAAATTTTCTCCTAAAAACATTTATGGGATTAATGGAATTTCCCTTAACTATCCCAAAAAGTCATTATAAGGAACAATGAGGTTAGATAAACAAGCCACCATTGTTTGTGAGAACATTATTTGACTCACAATAGTGAGAGCCAGTACCAATATTTGATTGCATTTCCTTTGTATTTTTGATCACCAAAGGATTTGCAATTAATATTAATTCTTTTTATAAGGAAAACCAAAACATTTTATCAAGCAGACCCAAGCAACCAAATTCTTTAGAGTTTACCTTTGCTCTTTGCTAATCCCCCCCCCCTTGTTATTCTGAGAAGTACAATACCATAGTAGTTCAAGGTTTCATCCAAACTGAGTTTAGATGCAGAAAAAAATTGTTGTCCCTCTAGTTCCAGTCTATATGTATGATTTACAAAGCGTAGGTTACTACCTTACATAAATTCTAGACAAAAGAAAAAATACTCACCTTGGGGATAATGACAATATTTTTGGAGAAATATCCCATCACATGATTATGTAAACATTCAAGCAAAATATTTTCTCTAAACTTAGAGACACACTGGAAATAAGTAGATTTTACTGAATTCTAAACTGGTTCAATTTCCCAGCTGGACTATTTCTTTATGTTTGCATAGATTGATGTTTTTTAATTAACTGACTTTGGACAGCACTTGCATTCTCTGTGCATAAAAATATTTTCTTATTTCCTGTTCACTTTGTGTTAGACACACTTGTCTGTTTCACCACATTGGAAAATTAAGTTGGAAGAGATATTTTCAGAGATATGTAGAGACCACAACAAAATGAGGGAGGGAGGAATCCCTCCGATTGCCATTGAATGAGGAAGAAATGTGAATCTGCTACAGATACACTCCCACAGAAGAAAAAATTAGGAAGCCTATTATTTGCCCATTTTCGGCTGAACTTCTAGGAGGAATGAAACACAATTTTTTTAAATGACTCAGTAGGAGAAAGGCAAAGGAAACTATTTAAGTCTATAATATCTTATTAATCTCATGTGACAAGAATGCCTTTGCACTAACATGGGAAGAGGACACATGAGAAAGGTGTATGTGAGCCAGGGGTATATGTCACCAATGGAACAAGGAAGGTTTTTCAGTGTCGCACGTATTATCCTGTGTTCTATTTTAGGTGGTTTACCCATTCTGTCTCTTCTGCTAGTCCCCTTCCTTGCAGTGAGAGGACAAGTGCAGATGGTGGACTTGAGAGGCTGCAGAATGGGTGAGATATCTAAAATAGAACATAAGGTAATATGTGCCACAACGAAAGGCTTCCTCATTCAGTTGGCCAACTACATCATCATGAGGAACGGTGCTGACATATGGCTATGGGGAAAAAAATGGAAAAGATAAATAAAAACAGAAACTAAACATTTTATAACATGCTACAGGACTAAAAATCTGCACAAAATAATATGAAAAATGTTGTGTTCAAGGGTAATACTATCTACCTGCTATGTCTACCTACCCTGTGCCTTGCTCTGTGCCAGGTAAGCTGCATAAATGTCCTTCGGGACTTTCACAAGTACATAGTTGATTTCCTGAAGACATTTTTCAGCTGCCAGATTCCTGAACAGTTAGGTCCCAGGCAGAGCCTTAAATCTTTCATATGTATTGTCCAATTTAACTCCCACAATAATTTTATGAGATAAGTATCATGATTGTAGATATTATTACCTCTTTTATGCATGAGGAACCTGAGGCCTGGAGCTATTATGTGCTGTCCAACTATATAAATTATCAAATGGGAGAATAATGGCAGAATATGAAAAGCACTGGAATTAGTAGGTTGGGATTAGATAATAATCTAATCTAAAAGAACTAAAAAGAAATATGCAAAGATGGCCCGTCTCTCTAGTAATCAAGGAAGTACTTGTACAATAGTAAAATAACATTTAGGCCATCAGATTTTTAAAAAGAGGCACCTGGGTGGCTCAGTGGTTGAGCATCTGCCTTCGGCTCAGGGCATGATCCTGGGGTCCTAGGATCGAGTCCCACATCAGGCTCCCATGAGGACCCTGCTTCTCCCTCTGCCTGTGTCTCTGCCTCTCTCCCTGTGTCTCTCATGAAAAAAATAAGAAAGTCTTTTTAAAAAAGATTTTAAAAAAAGAAAAAGATAGGTACCATCCACTATTTGCTAACATGCAAGGAAATAAGCATTTTCTTGTAACATCAATAGGCATGTAGATTTACTCAACCATTCAGAAGGACAAGTTGACACAATGCACATGCCCTTCAGCCTAGAAATCCTAATTGACATGTAGAAAAATATTACCAACACTTTAGTCCAAACCACCATCATTTGGCCTATTGCAGTGTATTCTATGTTAGTCAGCTTTGCTGCAATAACAAACCACCCAATATCTTCAGAGTATATGGTAACATACACATATTTCCCACCATGTGATTATGCAAGGGTTGAAAATTTGCTAGAGACTGTGGCTCTTCTTCACATGTCTTTTCATTCTAGGATCCAGTCTGAATCTCTCAAGGCGGTAAAAAAATATTAGAAGACTGAGAAGACCCATGCAATCTGATTTAAGGACTTTAATATGTCATGTCTACACACATTCCAGTGAACCAAAGCCAGCTACATGGTCCAGGCTTGATAACCAGGTAGATGGGCAACAGTGGGGAAGGGAGACACAGGGATATTCCTGTAGGGTGGCACCACATACCAAATGGCACGAAAGTACAAATGTAATTCTTGTTCAGGGAAAAAAGGAAGTAATTGACTATGAATAACTATAGACTCACTCTCCTAACTGGTCCTCCATACTGCAGCCAGAGTGATCCAATTAAAACAGAAGTCTGATCTTGTAATTCTTCTACTCAAAACATTCCAACAGCTACACATCCCACTCAGAGTAAAAACCAGTCTTCACCATGGCCTAGAAGACCTGGATGTTTTGATTTCCCTCCTGTAGCCATTACCTTTGTGATCACTCCCTCATGAAAACTCTTCTTTAGCCACACTTGCTTCCCACCTACCTCAGGGCCTTTGCACATACTAAGCTACCTTACCTAAAGCACTCCACATTCAGATATGCCTGGGCCTATCTCCTCTGCTTCCTTTAGGCTTCATTCAAATGGCAACTTAAAAGTAGATATTGGTGGTTACATCAACCTATACATGTAATAAAACTGCACAGAAGTGCACATACACACACAAATGAGTACATGTAAAAACTGGGAGAATTTGAATGAGGTCTACAGCCTACACAATTACCAGTTTCATCATTTTGATATGATACTATACTCATGCAAGATATTACCATGGGGAAATTTGGATAAAGTGCTATTTGTACTACTTTGCGACTTTCAGTAAGTCTATAATTCTCTCAGAATTAGTTTTGTTCCTAAATGAGAAAAAAATAGGTGAGCAATCAGCTTGCATAAAATGATACCCCCAAACCATATATCCTTTTATTCTATTCCACTTCACTGTCCTTATCATAAGCTGACAGATTTACATATTTTGATATAGCCAATACTTTTATTTGATTATTGTCAGTTTCCCCTACTAGAAAATAAATCTATGGCAGTGAGCTTTGTCAATTGCGTTTACTGTTGATTCCCCGGCACCAAGAAGAATGCCTAGCATATAGTAACTACTCAATAAACATCTATTAATAAGAATAAATGTGCCCAGTAGCCAAAATTGGAAACTATCTAAATGTTCATAAATAAGGAACAATTAAATTTTGATATGTGGTCAAACACTATGCAGTAATTTAAAGAATGAAGTAGATCTCTATGTACTCACACAGAAGAGCTCCATGATATATTTCCAAGAGTAAAAATAAGTTACATGAAATTGGCACAACATGATCCCAATTAGTAAAGCAGAAAATCATAATGCTTAAGAACAGGGATTCTACATGCACATCTTTGTTCCACTCCTCATCTGCAGGGTGGCCTTGAACAAGTGATTTAATCTCATTTGCCTCAATTTGCACATCTGTAAAATCAAAATAATGCTGCAGGGTTAAATGAGTAAAGACTGTGACACCGTATAATATATCTCTAGTACTCGGCACATTATAAACATTTAACATATGTTAGTTGTGATTATTATTTATGTACAAAAATCTGAAACAATTATACATATAAGTGTTTTAAATCCATAGAAGAAGGTCAAGAATGAAACAGAAAAGTGTTAGCAGCTGTGACCCGTAGGGAGCGATAAGGAAAGGGATGTGGGACTTTCTTTTTTAATTAAAAAAACCACACATCCAAGGGGTCAAATATAAATCATTTTAAATTACATAAACGAGTGCTTTCTTCCATAACTGATGGATAATCAAGGATTAACTACAGCTGCTTCACCTAAATTTGCAGTAGATTTGCAGGGCCCAGGAGCCCACACACATGGCTGAGGCTGCTGATCCCTGAGGCCCTGCCCCAGCACTCCTAATTGCTGAGAAATGCTGACATGGGTGCTGGTGCCCAAGGTGTTTTGAAGGGCAGGAGTATGAGCAAACGCTTCTCTCTCTCTCTCACCCTCCTTTCCACCCATTAGGGATTCTATTAAATGGGGCCTCGCACTATGGAAAACTGTTTCAACTCAGAGAATTCTGCTAAGGACTCTGCCACTTGCTGGCTTACAGCTGGTAGGTTAGTTAATTTTTGTCTCATTTTCTCCAGGTTACATTTTGTCTTTTGAAAAACAGCTCAGCACTGTTTTAGCTTGTTGCTCAATGGATGGATGATGGATGTTTGCAATTCATCTTTCTCATCCTCCTACTTCCTGCTTTTACTTTTATCTTTTTTACCTTTTATTTAAATCACATATTTTTATGTTTAATCATTTTTGTTTCTTTGCTTATCAGCCTCTTTCTCATATTTTTTTCTATACCTTTTATTTACCATTATTTTAAAATATAATTTCATCATTCTCTTTAACTTTTATTATTTTTGTTTTTATCCACTTTATTTTGAAATATCAAATATCAATAAATTCAATAAAAAATGTCATCCTTATCTTTTTTTAGCTTTTTCTTTGTTAGGTTTGTAAAATCTTTTGTCTCATTTTTAAACATAGTCCCTATTTGTTTTACATTTTGTGGGAAATTTAATGAAATTTTTCTCTTCTCCTTTCTTAAATTTTAATTCAGTTTTATGTCATGATTTACCTTTATAATGGCTGGCTGACAGCACAGGCAAAGTGGTGGTAATATAGACAAACGCACCATGCTGTTAGAACAATCTGGAGGTCTATGATCTTTCAGCTCTCCCTGGAGGACCCCTATAGTTCTAACACCTTCTTCACCCCTACTTAGCAAAAGGCCTCCTTTTATAATGTTTATTTTCTAAATATATTACTCCACAGTCATCATGACGGAATAGGTACTGTCTCATCTCTCTGTGCAGAGATCCCTATGCTAAAATTCATAGTTAGACCATAATCTAAGAAGTCCAAGTTGGGCAAGAGATTACAGTAAGATATAGTTAGACCATAATCTAAGAAGTACAAGTAGGGCAAGAGATTACAGTAAGAGAAACCTGCTTTTTCAACATGTCTAGACGGAGTATGGCTAAACCACCCATACACTTCCATCAAAGAAGCCAAAGCACAATGTCCATATTCAGATTTCTGACATCACTTCTATGTCACCCTGATAATTTACTTCTTAGTCTTCTCCCTTCTCAGTAGACCTCTAGAAAGAACCCCCAATGGATTAGTTTCTTCAGCTATCTTCATTCATTATGAGACATAGAAGCTCAAAAAAAACCAAGTTGATCCTTGCTAGAGTGGGAGAGAGGAGGATTTTTCGTTCTGTTTTGCCTTAATTGAGCCAGCTCTGCTTTAACTAGATAACATCACAGACGTACAGTAAAGCCACTAAGAGGTATGGTCTATTTAGCCTATCAAAATCAAATGTAGAGATAATGTTTCGTCAACTGAGGGATTTATATGATCCACAAAATGTTTCAAGATACAGTACTACAGCTCAGTTTGGGTTTCTCCTTCCCTATGTCTCTTCCCCATAGAGAAACACAAAGATATATGAGAAAAGAACCTGGTTAGTTTTGGGGGCTTAGGCCATAACATTAATATTTCTAGTTTCCTGCAGTTTTCTCCCATTATGCCTCTAGTTTATTCTTTTGGGATCCTTTCCCCGTGGACCCAGCTGTTGGGTCCAATTGCTATTGTCCAATCTCCATGATTTTATCCACTCACCACCAACAGTCCTAGGAAATGACATTGATCAAGTATCTTGATTGAAGATCTAAAGCATCCAGCCATTCCTATTCACTACACACACATCCATGACAACTCTGCAATCAACTCACTCTCTAGGGAAGGTCCTTCTGGTCAGGTGTCTTCTAAGATCTGTCCACCTAGGCCATAACCTGACTCCTTTAAATTTGGTCTGTTCAGGAGCACCTGCGTGGCTTAGTCAGTTAGGCATCCAACTCTTGATTTCAGCTCAGGGTAGATGAGACTGAGCCCAGCATCAGGTTCCATGCTAGGCTGCCTCTCCCCTCCTTTCTCTCTCTCTCTCTCTCTCTCCTTCTCCAAAAAAGAAGAAAAAAAAAAGTTTTCAATACTTTAAAAATTAAATAAATAAATAAATTTGATCTGTTCAACCAGCAACTGCAACTTTAACTTATGCTAAGCTGCATACTAATGCCGGCATCTATATTTCCTTATCATTAATAATGTACCACCCAGTGAATGTGAATCCTATGGAATTACACTGCAAAAGAATTCAACAACAAAGATCTTCATGGGGTAGTTTTTCTAATCCATTTTAACAGTAGATACCTGCTGCAAGAGACATGGATTTTGGAAATCCATTTGCTGTGTTCCATGTTTAGGATCCTCCTTTTTCTTCCTAGCCATGCAGGGGAGAGATCTGTACTACAAGTGCTGCTCTGGTGACTGTCTACTTCAGAGAGCACCTGCCGTGAAGTTCACACTCTAGAAATATGTCCATTTAGCTCATTCTTTCATTTCCCAGATAAGCTGTACACACCTGCTGGCCCACCTGTGCTGTGATAAGGAGGAGAAAGCTTTGCCATTATCTGCCATTATCTTTTTCCAGAACTTGGTTTCATTTCACTTCAGACTCTGACAGGAAAGCATTTATTTGGATGAAAGATCTAAATGTGAGACAAGAATCCATCAAAATCCTAGAGGAGAATACAGGCAACACCCTTTTTGAACTAGGCCGCAGCAACTTCTTGCAAGATACATCTATGAAGGCAAGGGAAACAAAAGCAAAAATGAATTATTGGGACTTAATCAAGATAAAAAGCTTCTGCACAGCAAAAGAAACAGTCAGCAAAACTAAAAGACAACCTACAGAATGGGAGAAGATATTCGCAAATGACCTATCAGATAAAGGGCTAGTTTCCAAGATCTATAAAGAACTTATTAAACTCAACAGCAAAGAAACAAACAAACCAATCATGAAATGGGCAAAAGACATGAACAGAAATTTCACCAAAGAAGAGATAGACATGGCCAACAAGCACATGAGAAAATGCTCCACATCACTTGCCATCAGGCAAATACAAATCAAAACCACAATGAGATACGACCTCACACCAGTGAAAATGGGGAAAATTAACAAGACAGGAAACCACAAATGTTGGAGAGGATGTGGAGAAAGGGGAACCCTCTTCCACTGTTGCTGGGAATGTGAACTGGTGCAGCCACTCTGGAAAACTGTGTGGAGGTTCCTCAAAGAGTTAAAAATAGATCTGCCCTATGGCCCAGCAATTGCACTGCTGGGGATTTACCCCAAAGATACAGATGCAATGAAACGCCGGGACACCTGCACCACGATGTTTCTAGCAGCAATGTCCACAATAGCCAAACTGTGGAAGGAGCCTCAGTGTCGATCGAAAGATGAATGGATAAAGAAGATGTGGTTTATGTATACAATGGAATATTACTCAGCCATTAGAAACGACAAATACCCACCATTTGCTTCGACATGGATGGACTGGAGGGTATTATGCTGAGTGAAGTAAGTCAATCGGAAAAGGACAAACATTATATATGGTCTCATTCATTTGGGGAATATAAAAAATAGTGAAAGAGATTTAGGGGAAAGGAGAGAAAATGAGTGGGAAATATCAGAGAGAGAGACAGAACATGAGACTCCTAACTCTGGGAAATGAACAAGGGGGTAGTGGAAGGGGAGGTGGGTGGGGGTGACTAGGCAACAGGTACTGAGGGGGCACTTGACGGGATGAGCACTGGGTGTTATGCTATATGTTGGCAAATTGAACGCGAATAAAAAAAATATACAAAAAAAAAGGAAACCATTTATCAAGTAAAAGGCATGACTATATTCAGACAATTATAAATGTTTAAGTTTATGCTGCTTAAAGAACTTATTAAAAGAAGCTTAATCAGGGTTTTTCAGAAAAGACATTCTTGAAGCTTCCCAAAATTTACCAAGTTGTTCAGATTCAGGGAAGTGATCATGGTCTTGCATGACAGAGTGTAAATTGTCTGTCATGATTCTGAGATTTACAGAAAGCTTCTGCTGAAATCCCAGAGCAGAATATATCACTTGTTGCCAAACCATGAAAATTAAATATTAAAAAATTCCACCAAAAATCAACCTGGAGGGCAGCCCCGGTGGCGCAGCAGTTTAGCACTGCCTGCAGCCCAGGGCGTGGATCCTGGAGACCTGGGATCAAGTCCCACGTCAGGCTCCTGCATGGAGCCTGCTTCTCCCTCCTCCTGTGTCTCTGCCTCTCTCTCTCTCTATGTCTATCATAAATAAATAAATAAATCTTTAAAAAAAAAAAATCAACCTGGAGACAGAAACTAGCTAGAACCAAAGGAAGAAATTGAAAATGTCTTCCAGGGTCAGAGATGATACCATTTAGAAAAGTATAACCAACACCAAATTATACCTATATTCAAGGTTCCAGAAATATAAGCTCAGTTTCCACTGTTCAAAAAGAAGTTGTATTGGCCATACAAATGGAATAATCCAACATAGAATGGGGAAAAAATGTCTGCCCAAGGTGTTCTCAGCATTATTTGCAATATTTTTTTATTTAAATGAAGCCATCTAAATGATCTAAAATTGTGAAATGATTAATGATTAATTAGTAAGTAAAATGATCAATGTCAAATATACAATGGAGTAATTTTCTACACCGCAAATTATTTTTATAGTTTACAGTAACATGAGGAAATGATTTTTTACAATAATTTTAATTGGAAAAAGGCAAGATAAAAATTGAATCAGCAGTGTATATAAAATGATGAAGACAAAAACAAATAAATTTTAAATAACAAACATAGCCACAATTAGGTATGGAAACATTTTACTTGTCTATGTAACATGTTGACAAAGTTTTTTCTTCCTTTGCCCTAGAATTAACAACCAGGATCCAAAATTAAGGACAAATGTATTAATTAAGTAAAACGTCCTAAGCTGGTCAAAAACAATAAGGCAGGGATCCCTGGGTGGTTCAGCGGTTTAGCGCCACCTTCAGCCCAGGGCATGATCCTGGAGTATTGAGATCGAGTCCCATGACGGGCTCCCTGCATGGAGCCTGCTGCTCCCTCTGCCTGTGTCTCTGCCTCTCTTTCTGTGTCTCTCATGAATGAATACATAAAATCTTTAAAAAGAAAAAAGAAAAAAAAAAAAAAAACAACCAAACACAACCTCAGGTTGATTAAACAGAAGCTGAACCAGTTCTGCCAGTCAAGCTTCACCCCACAACTATTTTGTCTATTTGCCTTAGTGAAGGCAATAAACCAAGAGAAAGGAAAAGAAATAAAGAAACAACCCAGGTTATTAGGAGTAAATTATTCAAGGTGACTGGGGTTTCTGGACCCTGAAGCCAAGTGAAAAGGAATTCCCAGGGAATCAATTGCCTAAGAAAGGAAGTCACCATACAGGTGTTTATGGGGCCATAGAATCTGTAGATCTACACTGGTCTTACCATTGGAACAAAACAATGAATGGCTTCTTGAGATAGCATGATGTTTTTGGAGGCGTATATGAACCTCAGATGCTTTGGTCCACTTCTGAATTAGATATTTTCAAAGAAAAGAGGCATGCCAGAGTTCTGATTCCCACAAAGAAAAAAGGGACATCATGTATCTGAGATGAAGATGGAGAGCAACCCCACACATAGTCCTCTCACACCCTCAAGAAGCACAGAGGGCAGCAGTATAGGTTCCCAGGAGCCCACATAATGAAGACAAACTGCAAAGCCACTAGATTCCCCACTAGAAAAAGAACTAGGTACCACAGCCCCCCAATGGAGCCCAAACACCTCCCCAAGAAAACAGTACTTAGTATCTCTACAGATACTACCACACAAACAGAAGTGACCAGCAGTGGAAAGAATCAAACTGAGCCACTGCAAGAGCAGGCTGCCCTCCCTACACAACACTTATAAGAATGCAATTCCTCCTATACTTTCTCTTGTCTCCCCCAATATACCTAAGGGACCCGTAAGAAACCACAAGGCAAACCATGTGACCCAGAGACAAACCATGCCCTCTCCAGCCTCTTTCTACTCCCCTCTGGTGGTGGAGGATGGGGCGGTGGGGGAGGGGGCAGTGGCAGAAGAAGTCTTTGGGGCCTAAACCTGGCTGGTGCTGAGAAAAAAGGAAGAGATATTCGTGGAATTGAATATGAGATTGATGCTTCACCCTGGGCCACACAGAGTGTTTAATAACTGAAAATGACTGGAAAATATGGGATAGGAACAAAGTGTTGATAAGCAATGTAAAGATGAAATTCACCACAACACAGTTGAAGTAATTGGAGTAAATAAAATCATTTATATTTGTAGCCCACCAAGTTCACAGTGTTCAATAAACTAGTTATATGTTTCCAAATGTGCTATCATCATCATGTAGGATTTTTGTATTTGTTTCTATTTTCACTTTTAGCTTGGTCATATCAAATATTTGGGAGGGATTAAGGATATAGAAATTCTTTGTTTTAAGATTTTAAGTAATCTCTACACCCAACATGGTACTTGAACCCACAACCCCAAGATCAAGTTACATGCTTCTCCAACTAAGTCAACCAGGTACCCCAAGGATATGTAAATTCTTAAGTCCCAGGGCCCTTTATCTGCTATTATTAGGACCTTACATATTTTATGAACATGCCTAATTTTCCCCATTAAACTGACGCCTCTTTGACTGCAGAATTTAAGTTTAATGTATCTTTTTTTCCCCAAAGTATTAACACTGTGCCTTGCATATAGAGGGTACTCAATAAATATTAATGGAATGAGCTTTTGTTCATGTATTTTACTGTTATTTCAGAGTAAGTGTATGAAAAAGTCGCTTACTTTAATGAACAGCAATCTCAGTGATGGGTCATTTAGTTCTGGCATTACAATTTGGAGACCTACATGAGTCTTCCCTCCTAGTGGACCAATGGTTAACTGATGTAGTTGTGTTAAATATTTACAATCCAATCTAATACATATGACTTCCAGTTTATCATAAATTGAGAAAAATGTCCCAACTTATTTTAAATTGGGAAACCTTCATGTTCAAGGCAATTTTCAACTTCTCAAAGATAATACATGCAATGCTGAAACTTGAAAGTGTTACTCATCCTTAGTTATCCTATAATGGCTAATGATCAATATGAGAAGTGTCCTATATTATAAATTATTATTCTTATACATACATCCAAATTAAATACAAACTTGAGGAAATTAAGGTTAGTATCCTAATCTCTTAGGTAGTAAATCACATTTATTGAATTTGACCAAGTACAGTTGGCAAAATAGTTGTATGCACATAAACAGCCTGAAAGTCAACTGTAGTTTATGTTATACTATCTTTTATTAAAATTTCTGAATGAAAATTCTATAGAACATAAGACTTAAGGCTGCAGTGTTATTTTAAATGCATAGTTTAAAAAAATAAATTAAAAAATAAAAAATAAAAAGATAAATGCATAGTTTAACCATCTGTTTTGTGATTCTATATTTTAACAAAGAAGAAAATTATTCAAAGGCTACAGTCAGAGAAAAGCTTTCCCCAGACTGAAATCTACCAGGAAAATTAATACATGAAGCATCATTTTTTCCTCACAATTATTTTTTCTGTGGATATTTCAAATATCCATTTTTAACTAGTTCTCTCCTATAACCATATATATAAAATCACTTATGTGGTTACAAATGTTATTATATGTGTACAGAGACAAAATTGACCTAAAGAAGCATAAGTCATAGATGTTTGCGTCATCACAGAGTGAAAATATTCAAAGTCTAAGATCCAAATTAGAAACTCAATTTATAATTGTAATAGAATGGTATCATATGAATGCAATTAAATGTAGAATTTTTTTATACCCTGTTTCCCTTTAAAAATATATTTGATCACTAAAAAATGATGACTACAACTATTTTTAAGGATGAAAAAAAATTTTAAATAACGTGAAAAAGTTTGCTATACATATAAACAAATTACATGTAAGATGGATGTGTGTGTATGTATGTGTATGTATATTTTTTTAAGGTCAGCAACATCAAACCAAAATTGAATCATCCTATCTGAAGGTTTAAGACTTCTGACTATAACCAAAGACAAAACAAAAATCTTCTATACTGAAAAAAAAAAAAAAAGAGGTCAGTGTAGTTACTATGAATGGGTTTCAAACCTTGCTCTAAGCTTCCTGGCAGCTGAAAAGAGAGGAAAATATAATGGCCTGTTACTTAACCTCAGCAGTGGATTTTTGGCAGCACTCTCTTCAAAGACACATTGTGAAAATATTCTGAGAAAATGTAGGTGAAGTGTTTGGCATAGGGCCTGGTGCATAGATGTGTGAGGATGTTATCTAGTATTACTATCTAAAAGGAAAAGACAAGTGAAGTTGCTCACAAAAGACACCATTAATGCCAGTACCAAATCCTAAGAGAATTTTCCTACATGGATCATTGTATCAGGGACTTAAATGAAAGTCATTTCATTAAACTTGACTGTGTGGGCCAGTAGAGTCTGAATTAGGATGGTTTCTTTTTTCAAGGCATGCTCATTGTATCTGTGTCAGGCACAGTGCCTTGCACATAATGAATAGTCATGTTTAACTGATCTTGTTACAAAGTAATACTCTTCCATAAATATTTCTGGCTCTCAAAGCCTTTCCTTTTTCCTCCACAGTCTTTAAATTACCTGAGCTTTGGCCAAGGCTCTCTTCTTCAGCAATTCCATCTACCTCGCAAGGAGAAAAAAATCTAAATTCCCAGTCAATGTCACCTGCCACAATAAAGCACATCTACTCATCCACATCCAAGAAATAGGACAGAGTAGGATATGTATCATAGCTTCCTTGTTGTGTTGCAAGTTGAAATTTCACCTTTCTAAAAAATATGATAATTTGAGTGAATTTGAGTTTCAACTTCCTAATTTTTCCCCCCTACCTCCCATTCTCTTTATAACCAAGTTCCAAATTGCTACCTCTGTTTCCTCCTTAAACTTCTATCCTACCAGCTCTCCAGTGAAACTGCTCTTGACTGCAAGGTCTCAATGACTACTCATTAACAAACCTTAAGGACATTTCAGTTTGCATGCATTTACTGACCAACATAAAACATACATATTTTGAAATACATCCTCTTTTGAAATTCTCTCTTCTTGTAACTTATATGATATCACATTTTCACAGTTTCACGGTTCTCCTATTCTATTCCTAATCATTTTCTTTCCTTTCTTTTCTCCATCTAATTCTTAAACGTTGATGTTCCCAGGAGTGCCATCACTCGCTCTTTTCTCTTTTATAGCTTTTTCTAGGAAAATTCACTCTGGTGCATCTTTCCACTACCCCACCCTGCCCACAAAGCAATCCCTAGACCCCCTTATCTACAGCTACAGGGAAGGAACTATGAAAGCTTTGCATCTTCAAGGAATATGCATTACAAAGCAGTCATAGAGAATGAAGTGGGGGTAATAAACTCTCAAAGGACAAAGTCAGGAATCACAAAGACATGCACTAGGGAATTCCTCTCAGATAGCAAAGCCAAGAGCTAGCAGAGAGCCTAATGAAGGAGCTTTTCTAATACCAAAGAATGACTTCATAATTCCTGTTCTGTTTGACAACTGCTATGGATAATGACTTCTATGCCTTTCTAATTTCTCTCTTTCACTCTCTCTTTTTTTAAGATTTTATTAATTTGACACAGAGAGAGAGAACACAAGCAGGGGGGGTCAGCAGAGGGAAAGGAAGAAGCAGACTCCCCACTGAGCAGGGAGCCCAATGTGGGGCTCTATCCCAGGACCCTGGGATCATGCTCTGAGCCAAAGGCAAAAACTTAACTGACTGAGCCACCCAGGTGCCCCTCATTTCCCTCTTTTCTGGATGGGAAACTTTATAGCAGTTGTTCTATTTGTTCTCTCATTAGATTATGAGCACTTATGGGGCAGAGTAGAGTGCCTTTTAGGTTGCGGGACCACAAGAAGCTATATCTCACCTCAATGTACACAGAGTTCGGGGACTTGGAGTTGGATGAGACACATAATGAATTTGGGGATTATCGTCCTTATGAAGGAATTGATGGTGTCCTATGAATGAACAGAAGTATGTTCAAAGATATATGGGAGTCCAAAATGTTGTGTCCCAATATTCATTTTCCTCTTTTTCAATGGTGTTAGAGTCACAAGTTTGGGACTTGGCACAAGGCTTCCCAGAATAGAGACTGCAGCTTCCACATTTCTTCTGCAACTAGGTATACAACTCAATTCTGAGCAATGGGATAATAAGCCTAAGTATTTCGGTAGCAGCTTCTAGAAATCTTTTTGATAGTTAGAGCATGTGTGCCCTTTGCTCTTCTTTCTCTCTCCCTCCAACCTGCTGCCTGGAACTCAGATATCACAATCCATGACAAGGCAGTACGATATAAGAAACCTTTGTCCCTCGTGTTATAGAACACCATATTTGTCTGCAAGTACCAACTCAGATTTTTATGTGCAGCTAAAATAAACTTCTGTACCATTTAAGCCACTATTAATTGGGATTTTCTATGACTTAGAGTAAAACGTAGCCCTAACTGGCAAAGTAAATTAAATGGACCAAGGTCTCTTGCTTGGGCAACTGAAAGAATGAATGATGACACAATTTACTGAGATAGGAAAGGACAGGTTTGAGTGAAGGATTCAATTTTGGATGTGGAGAGTATGAGGTGCTTGTAAAAATCCAGAGACATTCTCCAAAGAGTAATTCAGGCAAGAACAAAAAAAAATCTGAAGATCTATATGTGCAAATGATATATAAAACCTCAAGAATGGACAAGTTCATCCAAGGAACATATATATATATATACAAAGTAGACAGCAACCATGGTATGAATCCAAAAATATTATTTTAAGCCTACAAATTTCTGTCATTTTTCATGTTCTGGCTTTCATTTTCATGTTTACTCTGTATACACAATATTTATGCTGAGCCAATCTCCTATCAGATGTGACCTTGCCCCTCAGGAATAACCAGTGGAAAACACTGTTCTAATAAAGTCAATGGAAAGTTCACAGACTTGCCCAAATCTTATCTGCCCTATTTATAGTCCAAGAAACAGAACTAGAACATTTAGGGCAAAATGGGCTTTTCTGAATAACCCTACCATTCACAATCATAATTAAAAAAAAAAAATCACAAAACCTCAGGATAGAAAGTGCCCTCAGATCCTTCTAAACCAATATACCACCATAAATAAATAAAGATTATATATCATAAATATAATTTATTAAGAATCCTAAATGCAGGACGCCTGGGTGGCTCAGCAGTTGAGCATCCGCCTTTGGCTCAGGGCATGATCCTGGATTTCTGGGATCAAGTCCCCACATCAGGCTTCCTGAATGGAGTCTGCTTCTCCCTCTGCCTATGTCTCTGCCTCTCTCTCTCTCTCTCTCTCTCTCTCTGTGTGTCTCTCATGAATAAATAAATAAAATCTCTTAAAAATTGAAAAAAAAGAATCCTAAATAAACAAATGTAAAAGCTATTCCTACAACATTCAAAAGAATAAGAGAATAAAAATTTTTTCAAGAAATAACTTAGTAAGTGTAAAACTGTTGTTTCAAGTGTTTCTCATGTTGTCTCAAGATCTTTTCCATCTCTAACATTCACAAAAAAATCCCTCATTGATGATATTCTGACTTCAGCAAGGAAGGTTAATTTAAATACCAGGAGCCACCTTTTAACTGCAAGGTCATTCAAACATTGCTAGAGTTTACCAAAGTAGTTTATGGAATCTCCTTCAGAGGTTTTTAAACATCAGATAGACACTCATTTGAAGGAATTAGTTTAAGATAACTCTAATATAGTTCTTTTGCAGCAGGGAGTTGAACCACAAGATTGTTTTACTATGACACTATTTCCTGGCTGGAAATTGAAGGTGGGAAAAGAAAATAACAGTGAGTTTGAAGTTTGGGGTTTTATTATTTAAATCATTTCCTCATATTTAATGAGCTGCAAATTTCACCATTTATGGCATTTAAATACATTCAAGACTCTAGGATATTTGTCATGGCCTTGCCAAATGGGATTTATTTAATTTCTGACTAATTTAGACTTACGATTTCTCTGAAGGAGGCATAATGCCTTGGTTCTGGCTCCAGCTTTATAACTTCCAGTCAGGGCAGGAGAACCGCAAGACTGAGTTACCGCAGTAGACTGACCGCTATTGTTCAAGGACATCTTGGCTTGCCTGGACACTCTTTGATACTTGAAACTAGTATTTGAAGTCATAGGGAGAAGTCATCTCTATGGTTTGGAAGAGTTAACTTTTCCGACCAACTATGCAGTCAATTTTTGATTAATGGGTTAATGAGGTGGAGAAAGGCAATGGCTGAATTCTAAATCATAGATAAGACAAAACTGCAATTAAGCATGGTTAATCCACATCCAAATCACCACTTCAATATTCTGAATTAATAGCAAAAGAGCATGTATAAAACAGTAAGGGGAAATTGACCCAAAAACTTACTCCAAATGCAATGCTGGAAATCAGAACTATCAAGTGCAAAGTTTACAGGAGAGTGAGGAACTGTGCTCCACACTCTCTTTTTTTTTTTTCCTTTAAGAAGAATTTGGATGCAGAACTCTCTCTTAAAGTGTGTAGGAAAACAAGGTCACTGTAAATTCCCCATGCCCCAACAAGGTTATAATTAGCAATAAGTAAGAGAGTAAATTATTAAGTGGCTAGAATAAAACATTGTTTGTTGATGACCACTACAAATGACAACAATCTTAACATTCATTAAAGGTCTGGTAAGTGAAGTATTTATTTCAGAGTTCCTCTTCCAGAAACAGAGGACTGCCCTCACCGCACCTCTCTGCAAGTCTGGCCCAAGACTACTGAAAATGAAAGGAACAAAGCTCCTGCAAGTGCGACTTTCTAAGCAGCTGCTGCAGTTTCTACAGGATAATAATTAAACTCTAGGACATTATGGCCAAAGTACCTCCATCCCAGTGCTTTCCATCCAAAGAATGTTCCAAAGTCAACAGTAAAGTTGTTTCAAAGGCGGAAGGAGACTAATATTAGACACAGTCTTCTTTCAGGTGGAAGGTATATGGGAAATGGGTGCCCAGGACTCACTTCCCTTAGACACAGCAAGCAGGGGACAAATTGACCTTGGTCTATACAACCTTATGTTCAATTCCCCAGTTCTTCTATTTCCTGTCCATGTGCCCTTGAGCAAGTCCTTTATTTTCCATAAGGCTTTGTTTTCTTATAAACTGAAGAAGAAAAAAGAAAGAAAGAAAGAAAGAAAAGAAAGAGATGGGGAGAAAGAGAAGAGAAGATATCTGTATGACATCTACCTTAATGGAATGCTGTGAGGGTCAAAATGTTAATTATGTGAAAGTTTTTTGCAAAGTATAAAAATTATAGAATACAAGGAATTACTGTATTTACTATTTGATTATCATTACTTGAGTAATAATGGATTTGATGTTCTCTTAAGTACTACTTCATTTTATTCCAAAATACATATATATTTCTTCCCAGAAGTTGTACTTTCTCATGCAGGATAAAGATACAATAAAAGCTACAGTCCATAAACCACATATATACATGAGTGTCAAGTACCAGACCCAGCACACAGTATACCATTTTTTATGTATACATATGTCACATACTTAATTTGTAAACTGTTGAAAACTTCTATGAAATGGTCAACTACATTTATAGAAACTAGGTACCTAGCGATCATGCCAAACACTTTACATCTAATTGCTGCCTAAAATATTTTCCCTAAAAAAAATAAAATAATATAAAATAAAATAAAATAAAATATTTTCCCTTGGGATGGCAGTCTTCGTTTTTTTTCCTTGTCCCATTCTATAGAGCAATTATCTCCTTCTCTAAAATTAACAAAAGAACGCCTCAACTAATAACTATTCTTTACTAACAAAATTTAGAAAAAAAACAAATTGACATTTATTGTACACCTATCATGGGCTAAGCACTTTACATGTAGTGCTACTGAAACAAGTGGGACGCCTCATACTTGTTGAGAAGGTATCATGCCCCAGGCACTGTAATAGGCAATTTCCATATGTCAGTTAATTCTGACAGCAATAATTTTAAAAATGCCTGTTTTTAAAAAAGCCTCAGTGAGATGAGACTGACCCAAATTCACACAACAGGCTGCAAATTCAGGATTCCAGGTCAGCTTCCTCATTCCATATATGTTTAAATATTGACCAGTTGATTTCTATAGGGGAAAGAAGGTTCACAAAAGTATTCCTAAAATATACAATTATCTACAGAACAAGCACGTCAATATATCAAGACCAAAATACTGGTAGTAAAATTAAAACATGGCTGCATTTGAAAAGAAAGGTATCACATTTGACGCCACCTTTTTTATTTCCTATTCAGTTCTATTTTCTCTGGATTAGCGCTTGTGGAGTATTTCTTGGGTTTTGTTAGAGGCAGATGCCTATTCTTTCTTAGGTTGGTTTTTTGAAGAGCCAGGAAATGGTGAAATCTGACAAGTAAAACTTTATGAATTAAGAATTTTCAAAAACCGTAGGCCTGCAATAATGCTACTGGCATTAAATCAATCCAGAATTATTTCTTGCTATGTTTCTAACTACTATGGTCTCAGCCTCAGCAAAATGTCACCCCCAGAGTAGACTAAATGCACTCTTTTATCATTTTATTTTTTTTCTTTTATCATTTCATCACAACCTTTATGTTTCCTGCATAACCATTTAATATCGTCTGCCACATGAGGTCATAAACTAGGCCACGTAAGGGTAGGGGCTACATACTTGTCTTGTTGCCTGCTCTATTCCTAGGCTCTTTCCCAGAGACACAGGCACAGACACACACACACACACACACACACACACACACACACACACAACCCTTATTGAATATCTGCGCCATGAAGAATGAGCTAAAGGGTATAACAGTTGGCTGGCACAATCAATGGTAGAGTACTTGTTAGCATTCTTAGAGCGATAGCAATTCTAAGGAAATTTTAAGTATAAACAAACAAAACACCTGGCTTCAATATTTCAAAAATAAAATTGTTGTACATTTTTTGCCTTACCAGAATGTTTCCTGTGGCTTTTCTACATATAAAATGATGAAAGCCAAACTCTCCAACCTGATCTCAACCAAAATGAGACAACAGCCTGCCATCACATCTGCACCAAGCCATTTCTGCTCATTCCCAGAATCATATTGACTTTTAAAGCCAACAGCAGCTTTTACATTTTCAGGATATTTTCCAAATTTATCTCTCAAAAAGTGACTATACCTATCTGGCCTTATCTTCTGCCCATTGTTAACTGTTAGTATTCCAAATGCAGCTTACTTGCACACAGGTTTAAAAAAAAAAAAAAAGAAAAGAAAAAAAAAGTAACTGTCCTAAGGCAAAGAATAAAGAAACTATACATTAGAAACAATGAAAATTAGCATTAAGAATAAATTTCTGCCAGCTTAAAATTTTCAGAGACAGCTCTAGAAAAATAAATTCTTATAAACCTTCTCCACTGATCATGATTATCACTATTTTAATTATTAAAAAAAATTAACTTTGAGGGCACCTGGGTGGCTCAGTCGGTTAAGTGCCTGCCTTTGGCTCAGGTCATGATCTCAGGCTCCTGGGATGGAGCCCCAGATCAGACTCCAGTCCCTCATCAGGCTCCAGCCCCACAATGGACTCCTTACTCAGAGGGGAGCCTGCTTCTCCCTCTGCCTACTGCCCCTGCTGCTCATGCTGTCAAATAAAAAATAAAATCTTTAAAAAAAATTAACTTTAAAAAACATTATTTAATGATTAAACAATCATTGCAAATGGGCTGGTATATACATACAGAAATCAACATTTCTATTTCCAGAATGCTCATTTTCTATAACATCACCTTTATTTCCCTTTTTATAACGCTGTCTTCTTTCAAAGTTCTCTTATCACAAAGAGAATATATCTCTGCAGCACTCTTTGCAGACAAAAGTTTTCTCTCCTGACATGATCACATCCTTTTTTCTGAACTTCTTTCCATAAATGATTCTCTATGATAAATAACTCAGTCGGGATTTTTCACCAAATGAGATTTACTGCCTCTGTTTTATTTTTTTTTGTTTTTTGTTTTTTTTTTTAATTTTTTATTTATGATAGTCACAGAGAGAGAAAGAGAGAGAGGCAGAGACACAGGCAGAAGGAGAAGCAGGCTCCATGCACCGGGAGCCCGACGTGGGATTCGATCCCGGGTCTCCAGGATCACGCCCTGGGCCAAAGGCAGGCGCCAAACCGCTGCGCCACCCAGGGATCCCACTGCCTCTGTTTTAAATGGCAACACTACTTTACTTATATGGACAGACTAATGATCTGTGAAGCATATTTTTATATGAACTCAAGATTCAAAAATGAACTGCCCTTTTGTGTAACCTTTTGATGTAGGAATGAATTAGGGGTAGATGGGGCTGGGCAGGGGAAGAGAAGGGAAAAGCCCCAAAGGCAGGCTCCTACCCATCCCAAGGAAACAGAAATAGGACAGTAAAGACGGAAAAAAAACAATAACAAAAAAACACAAAAACCTGGCTCCCCAGCTCCAAAATGTTAGGGAGTATCCCCCTTTAATGGCTACTAGACTCACAGAAACCCCAGATGTAGAGAAATATTATGGAAGAGATATTAACCAGAGAGAAGGGAACCCCTTGTTTGTGTTAATGATATTTACAAAGAAACATCTTGTTTGTTACAAGTCCACCATGTATGTTCTAAATATAGACATATTTATAAATCCACCCTGATATTGACAAGAAATTTACTAAGTCCCTGGTCAGTTTCCTATAAAAGACAGACCATAAGTGCCCTCAGTGGCACCCTGTCTGGACCTCTCTCACTTTTGAGAGCTTTCTCTGTATCTCTGCTTAATAAACCGCTATTGCTTTGCTCACTCTGTGTTGTCCATGAGATTTGTTCTTTGACTCCATGAGACAAGAACCAAGCTCTCCATATCACTTTGACCATTGGCTCTAAATGTTTTCTCAATATATTTTGCTAACACATGCTCAACCAGGAGTCTCCTTTCTTTTGAACTTTCTTCTGCAGTTTTGGGGATTCTCTTTTCACTGTGCAATGGTACCTTTTGCCTCTAGGGGCTACTGGAAAATCTTTTTATGAAAATGAAACTTTCCTTAAGGAAATTCCAAACATTTGTCAAGATACCAAGCTCTAAGTTAAAATTTCTTCCTTTTCTCAGTGAAGTGAAGTAATATTATGGTTATTATGCTTTCTTTCCTTTAATAATTCATAATACTATAATAATAATAGTAAAGACTATTTTTATTTATTTTTCTTTTACATTTTGGCTATGAAATACATCATATATGTAAAAGATTGTGTTGTTTATTTACACTGTGGAGAAAAATAATACAACTGTCACCCTTATACTGTCCACCACCTTAAGACACAGATCCCTGCTGGTTACTGCAAGCTACATAGGGCCCTTCCCCAGTTACATTCCTCTCCCCCAGACCTCAGGTCACTACCACTCTAAATTACGTTAATTGCTCCCTTGTTTTCTACTAAGTGTTTCACAGATTTGTGAATCCATTAAAAACAGTTCCTCTTGGGAACTGGGGTAGCTCAGTTGGTTGGGTGTCTGCCTCAGCTCAGGTCATGATCTGGGTGTCCTAAGATCAGGCCCCGTATCAGGCTCCTTGCTCTGCAAGGCGTCTGCTTCTCCCTCTCTCTCTGCCTCTCCCTACAACTTGTGCACTCTCTCTTTCTCTGTCAATGAATAAATGTAAAAATCTTAAAAAAAAAAGTTTGTCTCTTTTATTATCGCATATGAATGGAAACATATATATGTTTTTTTTTTCTTCCACATGTTTTTTGAAATACAAACATACAAAAATAAGTAGCTGAGTTCGTTTTTACTGCTATATAGCACTCCAGGGCATGAACATACTACAATTTATGTAAATTTTTATCCTTCCAATTCCAAAAGAGTGAAAATCCCTCAGTAATCAGAATTTCCCTGGTTATTAATGAGTTTGAGCACCTTTTCAGATGTTCATGAACCATTAGCATTTCTTCTTCTCTAAAATGACCATTGTTGGGATCCCTGGGTGGCGCAGCGGTTTGGCACCTGCCTTTGGCCCAGGGCACGATCCTGGAGACCCAGGATCGAATCCCACATCGGGCTCCCAGTGCATGGAGCCTGCTTCTCCCTCTGCCTGTGTCTCTGCCTCCCTCTTTCTCTCTCTCTCTCTCTCTGTGACTATCATAAATAAATAAAAAGTTAAAAAAAATTTAAAAAAAATAATAAAATGACCATTGTTCCTGCCCGTTTTACTTTTGTCATTTTTTACTGATTCGTTGCTCTACTACTCTGTTTCTTACTGTATTCATTCACTTTATGCCTTTTTTCAATAAATAGGAATTCTTGATTTTAATGTGACTGAATTATAAATCTTTCCTTTTAAGGTTTCTACATTTTGCATGTTAAGAAATTTCTCCAACCCTGAGACCATGATATTTCTAAGATTTTAAGTCTTTTAAAATTGCTATGGTTTGGCCTTTCATGTTTAATTCTTCAGTCCTCTGAGTATTGTTTGTGTATAGGATGATGTAGGGACCCAAAATTGTTTTTTCTGTGATTAAACATTTAGTGTTCCATAATTTGCAGAAGGGTCGATCCTTTCCCCAATGATCTGCAATACCACTACATCGTAGATCAAGGGTACACAGAAGCATCAGTGTCTTTCAATGTCTAAGTTCTCTATTCTGTTCCTGTGCCAATACCACATGGCCATAATGCTTATAGCTTCATAATTATGAGAATTTCAGTTTCTTCCCATTAATAATCCCTTGAAATCTCATACAGTAAATCCATACTTTTTTTTTTTTTCTTCATTGGTGTTCTATTATTAGCCCTTTGCTCTTACACATGAATTTTAGAATCATTTCCAAAACCCTCTGGGACTTTCATTTAACTTGCATTAAATTTATAGATAATTTTTAAGACTTTATAATTCATGAGAGACACAGAAAGAGAGAGGCAGAGACACAGGCAGAGGGAGAAGCAGGCTCCATGCAGGGAGCACGATGTGGGACTCGATCCTGAAACTCCAGGATCACCCCCTGAGCCGAAGGCAGACACTCAAACACTGAGCCACCTAGGCATTCCCAAATTTATAGATAATTATATGTGAACCTGTCATCTTTACTATATTGAATCTTGCTACCTCTGAATATGGTAAACATGTATGTATGAATAATTTTAATATCCTCAAAGAAAGTTAATTTTTTTCCTACAGAACTTGAATATTTCTGTTGGACTTGTTTCTAGATTATACACATGATGTTATTCAGAAATGCAATGGGCTTCTTAAAAAACTGAAGCAGCATGTACAGAAAAATACACAAATCATAACTTACAACCCAGTGGATTATCACAAAATGACCTTGCCCATGTGACTACCACCTACATAAAAATAAAATAATAACAGTACCCAAGAAACCACCAGTACCAAAACCACTATCAACTTCCTCTCCAAGGATAAACACTTTTATCATCAATTTCTATCAACATTACCCTTGCCTGGTCCTCATGTTATATAAGGGAAGTCATATAGACTCCATTATTTCCTGCTTTCTCTAGTATCAGGATGTGAGATTCATCTCTGTTATTGCATGTAACTATAGTCCATTCTTTTTCATTTCTTTATAGTATTACACTGTGTGAATGTGTGAATATAATAGAAGTTATCCTTTCTCGTGATACTGCATATTTCAATAATATCCAGTTGTTGGTTATTACAAATAAAACCGCTATGAACATTCTTGTATGTCTTTTCGGTAAAATATACATACATACCCATATACTTTTTTTGTATTTACCAACTGGTTAGATATCCTATTTTTTTTAGTGTGTGTTCAAGCCATTTGCCCTTTTTTTAATCTTCATTATCTGTCTTAATCTTACTAATTAGTAGTAATTCCTAGTGCTCTAGCTACATACCATTGTGGATATCTTTTTCCACTCAGTGGCATGCCTCTTTACTCACTAAGTTATATCTTATGATAAACAGGGCCTTAATTGTAATATTGGAAAACTTACCAATACTTTTCTTTATAACAAGCACTTTTTGTGTTCCCTTTTCAGAAATCACTCCCTACCCCAAGATCATGAAGATAATCTCCAATGTTATCTTCTAGAAGATTTACTGTTTTACCATTTATACTTAGAAATAGATTTCACCTAGAATTGACTTTTAAATGGCATGTGAAGTAGGACTTGAGTTTTATTTTTCCCATATGGCTCTCTAATTAATTCAGAACCATTTATTTAAAAAACTGTCACAGTCCCACTGCTCTGCAGTGTCACACTTGCCATAAATTATAGGACGATGGTTGGTAGAACTTGTGTTTTGTTCCATTGAGCTACTTGCCCAGTCTTGTAGTAAGTAAAGCACCATATGAATTAATTTGGGATTAAAATCAGTAATTGTATCTAGTAGTGTCTCCTAACTTTGTTGTCCTTCAGTATTGTCTTATATTTCTATATAAATTTTAAAAATCAACTTGTCAATATAGATGCACAAACATACATACAACTTTGTGGGAATTCTGATTAAGATTGCACTGATCTGAGGCACCTGGGTGGCTCAGTTGGTTAAGTGGCCAACTCTTGATTCCAGCTCAGGTCATGATCTCAGCGTTGTGGGATCGAGGCCCCTGTTGGATTCTGAGCTCAGTGTGGAGTCTGCTTGTCCCTCTCCCTCTGCTCCTTCTCCTACTTGTGCGCTCTCTCTCTTTTTCTCTAAAATAAATAAAATCTTTGGAAAAATAAAAGATTGCACTGAATCTAAGGATTCACTGAGATGGAAGTAACATGATGGCGATAGTCTTCCAAACCACAAACGTATTATAACCCTTCTACTTAGATATTTTTTAATTTGTCTCTGCAAACATTTATAGTTTTCTATGAAAAGCATCTACATTCCTTCCATTAAATTTACTCCTAGGTATTTGTTTGCTTGTTTTCCCAAATGGTATTGTTTTTCAATTTCATGTTCAAATTGTTGCTGGTATTTAGAAGCATGATGACCCTGTTTGATTGGCTTTGTCAATGTCAGTTATTAATTCTAAAAATTATCTGCAGATTGTTTTGAATTTTCCATGTATACAGTTGTCATCATCTGTGAAAAACAACACTGTCTTTCTTCCTTTCTAGTCTTTATGCTTTTTCTTTCTTTCTCTTGTCTTATTTGTTGTAACTGTTTTCCATTTCAAGAAGGAAAATGGAAATATAAAAAAGGAAATATGATAAAAGGTAGGTTTCTGTTCTGAAGTAATGTGAATAGACTTTGAATATTTTGAAAGACCATTCTCATCCATTTTTTCTCTACTCATAATTAAAGATACCCAATGATACTTCCCGGCTAATATTTCAACCATTCCTCTAGGTACCTAATCTGGACTACTATCCTTGCCTGCTCCTCATGTTATATAAGAATAAGTATTTCTGGCATCTATAATTTTCCTCTTTGCTACATAAATATTTTTTCTGGTAGAGGTTATGATAAGGTCACACATACACAGCAAGTGAGAATTTTAAAAATTAAAATAAAAATTAAAAAGACAAAGATTAGGATGCCTGGGTGGCTCAGTGGTTGAGCGCCTGCCTTTGGCTCAGGGCATGATCCCGGAGTTCCAGGATGGAGTCCCACATCAGGCTCCCTGCATGGAACCTGCTTCTCCCTCTGCCTGTGTCTCTGCCTCTCTCTCTGTGTCTCTCATGAATAAATAAATAAAATCTTTAAAAAATAAAATAAAAAGACAAAGATTATCTGGTGCTCTGCCAAACCCTGGCTGAGTGAATTTGAAAAAAGCAACAGCTCTATTTTTTTCAATTATGATATAATAACATTGTCACTTACCTCAAAGAATTGTGTGAATTAATGCAATAAAATAATTTGAGGGCAGCCAGTGTGGCTCAGTGGTTTAGCGCCGCCTTCAGCCCAGGGCATGATCCTGGAGACCCAGGATCGAGTCCCACATTGGGCTCCCTGCGTGGGGCCTGCTTCTCCTTCTGCCTGTGTCTCAGCCTCTATCTCTCTGTGTTTCTCATGAATAAATAAAATCTTTAAAAAGAATAAAATAAAATAAAATAATTTGAGTTCCTTCAAAATAGACGCTCAAAAATAAGTCGTTTCACACGGTTCCATTAACTTTGGATCTCCTGGGGATCCCTGGGTGGCGCAGCGGTTTGGCGCCTGCCTTTGGCCCAGGGCGCGATCCTGGAGACCCGGGATCGAATCCCACGTCGGGCTCCCGGTGCATGGAGCCTGCTTCTCCCTCTGCCTATGTCTCTGCCTCTCTCTCTCCCTCTCTCTGTGACTATCATAAATAAATAAAAAATTTAAAAAAAAAACAAAAAACAAAAAAACAAAAAAAAAAACTTTGGATCTCCTTATTTTAAAAAGAAAATATAAGAAGGGAACAAATGTATAGTTTATATTCTCATTACTTGTTATTAAGAAAATGATTATTTTGGATGCACATCTCTATATTACAATCTATTACTTCCATTTCTTGAGAAACAGCATTCAAAAATTAAGAATGTTTTTGCCCTAAGATTAAATGACAAGGAGACAAGCCATAAGTGACTCTTAACTACAGGAAAGAAACTGAGGGTTGCTGGCAGGGAGGTCGATGAGAGGATAGGGTAACTGGGTGAGGGGCATTAAAGAGGACACTTGATGTGATGAACACTGAGTGTTATATGCAATTTATGAATCACTAAACTCTACCTCTGAAACTAATTGCTACTCATTATTATTATATTATTATTATTATAACACTATGTTAAGTAATTGATTAATTGATTTTAAATAAAATGTTTAAAAATGTCTTTGCCTTTTGGCCCAGAAATTCTACCACTGTAAATTTTTACTAAGAAACATGTCAAAATATCAAAAAAACAAAATTTAAGCAAAAATATATTTATTGCAGCTTTACTAACACAGAAAAAAAAAACAACTAATGATCCAATAATGGATGAATATTTAAATAAATTGTTATTTACATAATGAAACATCATTAAACACTTAAATAAATGTGCTTTAAAAAGAATTTCACAATAAGAAGAGAGCTTATGTTATAAATGAATGTATGATAACTATACTGGAATTTTAAAACCTAATAAAAATAAATAAATAAAAATAAAATTAAATGAAAAAAAGACAATGGAATTGTTTATACACTCCATAGCTGTACACTTTGGTATAGAGCTCAACCATACCAAAAAAAAAAAAAAAGGATTAAACTGAAAAAATGTTAACAATGCATATCTTAGAATGGTTGAGTTATAATTACACTATCCTTTTAATTTTTTGAATTATCATGAATTTTTATTATGTTCATAACAAGAAAACTGGAAATCATATTTCAGACAAAATGCTTTCAGGATACATTTTAAATTCAATGAATTGAGTTTACCAAGAAAGGGAAGCAAAGCAATGCATAAAACTCTGGTTCTAATAGATGGACACTACCAGCGGACTCATCCGCACTTTACACATTTTATTCATTCAGGAGTAAAATTAATAAACTAGTGGGCCTCGGGCAGCCCCAGTGGCCCAGCATTTTAGCGCCACTTTCAGCCCGGGGTGTGATCCTGGAGACTGGGGATCGAGTCCCATGTCAGGCTCCCTGCATGGAGTCTGCTTCTCCCTCTGCCTGTGTCTCTGCCTCTCTCTCTCTCTCTCTCTCTCTCTCTCTCTCTCTTTCTGTCATGAATAAATAAATAAAATCTTTAAAAATAAATAAATAAACTAGTGGGCCTCAGTATTGCAAGGTCCCATGATCTGGTACCACAAAAAACTCTGCAAAAACAGTACTTAGCACACCACAGCTCCACTGCTCACTTCATTGCTAACACTAGACCAGATACCTGGTTCATCTGGAGCACAGGCTCTGTTTATCAAAATTGGCCTAATGGGCAATTACTGCCCACTTCTGTGACATAGAGCTAAATTATTTATCCTTCTAAAGTATACATGTAGATTATTTTAGTCCTGAGGCCACTAATAATTTATTCTGAGCATAAAACTGTGACAACTAACCACAGTGGCTAAGTTAACTTTTTGAGGACAACCTCTTCTCCTTGTTCATTCTTTTGCTTTGTTTAGTTTAGGACAGGCACAGCTTTGCCCATCACAGGAGCCACAGCCTCAAAATGTCCATAAGCCATGATCCATAAGCCCCAAAATGTCTTCTGCTTTCAAGCAGGCTTTGTTCATCAGACATGAAGTGAGTAACTGCTTGCTCGCTGACCTCAGCAAATGGGAGATACACGGAAACCTGACATGCGAGCTTTTACATCTTCACCCCATGTTTTGTGGTCACCCTCAAGTCACACATCTGACAATCCTATTTGGTCCAAATCATGGCAGTCATTTACTTGTCCTACAACTTTGAGCAAGTTACTTGACCCATTGAGCCTTAATGTCTTCATTTGTAAAATAATGGTAACCATTATTAACCTTTTCATGTTTATAGAAAGATTACTTGATACAGATAGAAGGCTTAACACAGTATTTGATATCAATATTCATGAAGTCATAGTCAAAGTAAATGTACAGGTGCTAAAATAAAAAGTTCATTTGGAACACTTCCTAAAATGAGGAACTAGAGCAGGTCCAAAACTGTTCAAAGAATCCAAGGACCAGAGCAAAGATCCTGGATTGATAGGATTGAAGATGGGGTGGTGGAGATGAGGAAGGAGGAGGTTTATTGTATATTTTCAGCAACTGGATGATATCATTTGGACAATTTTTCTTTTTAATGAACATTACTGGAGTCTAATACACAGAAAAGTTACAAAATGTAAACGTAATGCACAATGAATTTTCATTAAGCCTCTATATTACACTCAACACCACAGGTCAAGAGACACATCACTGCTGACACCACAGAAACCCAGAGAAGGATTTTTAAAGAAAGATTTTCAGAGAACTGTCAACCCTTCACCTCAAGCCAAGAGGCAGAAGCTTTAAAGGAGGCAATGTCCTCAGCTGCTAGGAACTTAGGGGAAAGAAGCCAACTGAAGTAGTCTGTGCAGGAGAGTAACTGTTTTCTGGGGTTTATCAGTGCAAAGAATGTATGACTGTTTCTCTTGGATCCAACATAGGTCCCCTATAGGAGAGAGAATCCTATGGGGAATTTGAGATCCTAAGAGTGCCTGTAGGACAATAAATAAGCATCAACAGAAATAAGCAAGGGCTTTCATTCCTAGAGACGACGGAAGAAATGAGCAACTAGACTAAAGAAAAATGCATTTGCCTTTGTCAGAGGAATTGTAACATAGGGATCATCTCTGAAAAACCCACCTGCACCCATGCAAGCAAGAATCAGCTTTAATGTCCACCATATCCAGAGCATGTCACCATCGCCTCCATGGTACCAGTCAAACAAAATGTCCCCTGTCCTCTCCTTCCTCCCCACCCACCAACAAGTTAGCAAGGAGAGGAGGAATTAAAAGCTAGGCAGGCATGAAAGCAAGAGGCCATCACATAGCTACTGATATGCCATGTGTCTGGGGACACAAGTTTTCAAGAGGAGAAGCTTCAACTCTAAATCAAGTTGTGGCTTTTAATGAAAATTGATGCCCCTATAGGGGACTGGACATTTTGCTTTTTGAATTTAGATTCTTTGTATTACTTAAGATTGTCCTGAAAGTTCTTTGATTTGCATACAGTTTCAGGGTCAAGAAAAGAACCAACTTCACTGAATAAACATGAAGGAACAATGAAATTTTTAAAAAGAAGTTTTTTTCTGACTCTACCATTCAAGTGTTGTGTGTACAATACACTGAGTTTATCATTCTTATTTTCATGGTAGGCTTCAAGACAGGTGTGGGAAACAGCCACATTATCATCCAATGTTGGCATAAGTTAGACCTCCAGGCCCACCAGCAAGATATACAATTACACAAGAATATCTGCCCTGGTGAGGTAGCTGCCCCTGAATACATTTTTTAAGTGTTTTCAAAAACAACATTAGTTTTATATAGAAAGAGGAGAAAACATCCTCATACCTCCATGTTACTCACCTGAACTATACGGTATTTGTAGAGCAATAATGTGGAAGATCACCTGTGGACCAGGTCTCTAGGTTAGTGGTCAGACCCACAGCACATCCATCTGCTCCTCACTTTGGAGTGTTTCCAGACTATTTCATTGTACGACCTCAATGAAGCACACGATGGAAAGGTTGATTCAAGAAAGCATCTCTGCGACACTCTAATACTGCTTGCATCTGTCATAGTGACACTTAGAGCACTGCATCATATCAAAATGCACGATTGTTAACCAAAATGAAAAAATAATCAAAAATGTAACTTTATTCTTCTGTTTATCACCTATGACATAAAATTTAAAACTCAATGATTATAAAAGAAGTTTAAAATATCAAACCTGAAATATGCTGTCAATTAACTCCCACAAGCAGTAAATTAAAATCGAATTCTTAAATATCAAAGCTGATAACCTGGTTTATATTTAATAGAGTTTTACCATTCTAGAACTGAAAAACTGAATAAAAAAATCATTCCCTAGATCTTTGTATATTGACCAATAAATTAAAATTTAGTTTTGCCATAGCTATGACCTGTTAGCCAAATTCTAGTTTCAACCTAATATTTTATGTACCTGTCTTCATTAAGAGTCTTAGTCCACAACCCAAAAGTATCAGAATTATTTAAAAAATTAAAATTAAAATTAAAAAAAAAACTTAGAAATCACTTTATTTCTACACCATTTTCTACACAGGGAAAACAACAACCCAGAGGGATAAAGTGACTTTTCTAGAATTGCCTAAGTAATTGATTATTAAGATGAGTCTAGAACTCCAACTAATATCCTTTGGGATCTCCAGAAAATGGTTAGCAATTTGCTGCTGACACCAGACCCATTCTCCTTTCCCTACTTCAAACTAAGCAACTCCACTGTAACTAGTTTCACCCATTGCCTTCCACATTAGATTTTATTTGAGCAATATGTTTTTCTAAAATCATTTGAAAAATCATTGCTTTCTATGAACACCAGTGAATTTATTTTTTTAAAAAATGCCCTGTGAATAAAAAAAAATAACCTTTATCATTTTGCTATGCTGTACAAAGTAAACCTGAATGGCTACTGGCCTTTAAAAAACAACAAATATCAATTAAACAGCCTTTAGATTGACACTCCCCTCCCAAAAGTGCTTTCTTGCAAATAAGTAATTAATTGGCTGTTACTTGGAACTGGACTAAATAACAAGTTTTAGCTACATCATACTTGTCCCTTCTTTTATTTCATTTCACAGAAGTAATCCACTCAAGAAAAATACCTTTAGGACAGGACTTTATGTGAGAGGTTAAAAAGATCAATATGTGTACAACAGGCATTTCCACAAAATGTAGACAAGTTATATCAGGGATACCAGCTGTAGTCATCATTTCAAAATTCTGTCATTTTTTTAGAAACCGTGTCTCAGAATACCTTTATTCAGATATATCCACCCCCAATTATTCTAGTTGCACAAGAAGGAGCTCTCTTTAATACCAACAGAGAAAAAAAACATCTATGTTATGGCAATGCCTAAAATATCCTACCATGTTAACTCCTTATCACTGATCATCATGTATTCACACAATTGGTTTTTTAGTTAACTGAAACAAGATGATGGGTAGAATTAAAGAATAGGAAAAACAACCAAAAATGCAATTTTTTGGCATAAATTGTACTGATTCCTCCAAGAATAAGATGGAAATCACATAAGCCAAGATGAATTGAATCTGAATGGGTAATAAGTTAGTTTAAGGAGTTCAGTATATGTCTGAGGGCAAAGAGCTACCTTTTTTACTTTCTACATGATAATCTGACCCTAACTTTCTAGCTCTGCTCCCTTGGGAGCCCAAGAAAAGTTAGCATGTCGTATATTTTGGAAGGCAACTTCGCTTATAGTAAAATTGATCTCTGACTGGTAGTCTGCATCTGGCTGGAAGAACAATAAATACCTGACTGGGATCCCACCTATCGGGCCTGACTTGTTCCACTAGGCCTAATGTTTTCAAGGTTCATCCATGTTGTAGCATGCATCAGCATTTCACTTTTTTTTTTTAACAGCTTTATTGAGATAAAATTCACACATCATGCAATTAACTCATTTAGAGTATACAATCCAGGGAATAAAAGGCACAGCATAAGGAAGGCAGTCAATGATAGTATAATAGCATTATATGGTAACAGATAGTAGCTATGCTTGTGAAGCAGAGCATAATTTACAGAGATGTTGAACTACTACGTTGTACCTGAAACTAGTTGTACACCTGAAACTAATGTAACATTGTATCAACAATGCTCAAATTTTAAAAATTAAAATAAAGTGTACAATTAATTGGCTTTTAGTATTTGCAGTTATCCAAACATAATCACCTCCTAAGAAACCCTGTACCCTTTAACTATCACCCTCTTTTCTGTCCACCTCCTCTAGGCCTAGGCAACTACTAACCTACTTTGTCTTTATGGAGTCACCTATTCTGGACTTCCCCACGATTGGAATCATATACTATTATGTGGTCTTTGGTAACTGGCTTCTTTTACTTAATATAATGTTTCCAAGGTTCTTCCTCACTGTAACATATGTCAGTACTTCATTCTTTTTTATGGTTAAACAATGTTGCATTGGATGCATATATACCACAGTTTATCACTTGTCTACTGATTGACATTGGGTTGTTTCCGCCTTTTGGCTATTATGAATTACGCTGCTGGAACATTTAGGTACATGTTTTCTTATGAACATATGTTTCCATTTCTCTTGAACATACAACCAACCACTTACGGAGTCATATTGTAACTCCATATTTAATCATTTGAGGAATTGCTAGACTTCAAAATTGGGTACATTATATTTTGGTGTACATTTATATTTTGGGTACATTTATATTTTTACCAACAGTAAAAAACAGTAAGAATTAGGGTTATTTTCTATATCCTCCCCAACTCTTATCTGATATTTTTATTCTATATGCTTATTTTTAATAATCACCTTTTCCTTCTCTAAAGCCCTTACAAACTTTATTCAGGGATATTTTCAAGAACTTTGCCCAGGTTTTAGTTTGTAAAATTTTTCTTCCTATTTTTAAGAGGCACTATTAACAATTGCCTTTGTCAATCTCCTGCATTCAGTACCATCCTCCAAGCTTGCTCAAATATTGCCATTTCTCAAATACCACTTTGCATTAAGGGAAACAGAAGACTGCATATCTATTTGTGTCTTTTTCTTCAACACTGAGAAAAAATTTTGCATAAAAACAATCCCAAAATATAGACGCTTTCTTTAAAAAAGAAAAAAATTAATTTTGGTTATTTGGTACTATTTTATTTTTTTATTTCCCTATATTATTCCTATTTTGAATTACATAATAAGTAATGTCATGAAATAAAAATCAGCATTATAAAAGATTATTTAACCACAGAGCTGGATAAAATATATTCAAATGATAAGTGAATACCTACAGTATTTTAAATGCAGGATATAACCCTTTTGAAAAAATCCATTGGTCCCAAAAAATAATTCTTTCTCCAAAAGTTTTTAATCAAATCCAGTTTTTAAACAGAAAGATTATTAACATTGTATTTTACTACCAAAATCTTATTTAATGATTCTGATTGTTTCAAAACAGATAGTATAACAAGGAATCTCATTATTATTCTAACCCAGTCTTATGATTTCATACAACCCACACTGCAAAGACATTTTGAATCAGAACACCGAGTTACTCCCTTTCCTTCGCACGTAAACTGAGAACTAAACATTAAACAAACTTATAAAGAAATGAGATCAGGTTTAACTAATATGTCACATTGTTCTGGCAGCTAGCATGGTTGATCTTTGTCAAGTACGAAAAACAAAGAAGAATTATGAAATAAGCTCTAATTCCCTTGGAGATTAATATCATATGTATGTCTATTAATGAATATTCAAAACATATACAAACTTCTTTTATTACTGTAATTTTAAATTATCTTCCATCTTGGTTATCTAATTCAAACCTAAGCCTCTCCACATTTTAGCATGCTTAATTAAAATCTGTCTGTAAATCCAAATTATATCTGTTGGGATTCTCATATTTTCCAGGATGAGTAGTTAATATGTTTATGTTTAGACCAACGTACAAGCCTAACTTTGTCCACTTTATGTTTAGTTCAAGTCCTGTCTTGTCCTCTGATATTAATTCTCCAGAAAAAAAGGGAAAAGCATCTGGTCAGTACCAGGGTGCTAAAGCAGAGCAAGTAGAAAGGCTTTAAGAAGAGCAAACATCCCTCCAATTTTGTTGGCATCCTTTTATAGCCTCTCAGGTAGAAGGGACATTTATATAGAGACATCTAGTGGCAAAGAGGAATCAATACAGGACCCAAGTCCCTGACAGTATTGGAACTTCATCTCGGCTCAATCTTCATACATCAAGAGGAATAAATTCCTGAACTCTAGATATTGGCCATTTCGAGTACTTATGATAGTATATTAACAAAAAAAAATTGAAAATTCAAAGAATTTGAACTGAATCTTATTTTTTTCATGATAATGAAACTAAGCTTGTAGTCAAGTTGGATTTGTTCCCACCAGGTTTCTCTATTTTTTCAAGCCATAGTACTGTTAAGAAGTAAAGAATGATTTTACCGAAATTAATCTTTCCAGAAACATTGAAAGCCAAAATAAACCAATTCCCCTTTGTGTTGTTGAACATTAGTTTAATAGCATTATTTTATAAAGCAATATGACTATAATAAAAAAACTAATAGAAAACTAATGACCTATATTTCAATTAAAAATCATGAAAATAAAATAACAGCAAATCTTAAGTAAACCATTCAGCATCCTTAAGATATTTTCTTATGTGCTGCTTTTACAAACATCTTTTTGCTTCTGTTTTTAAAAATGAAATTAAAAATTAGGCAAAAACCTATTTCAGTGCAAATAACAATTTTTCCATTAGCTTTCTTTCCTACTAAACAAGAAAAGTAACTGCTTTTCTGGTACTCCTGGAGAGCAAAAGATAAAAAAAGAGTGAGCATTTAGATCTGGGTCTCAAAAGAAGTGCGTTAGTAAGGACTACAGGTAGAATGTTTTGATTTTAAATTAATACTGACCTTCATTTCAGTGACCAACTTGGAATCTTATTCAGGCTAAACTCCAAAATGGGCATTTAACTGGCAAGATGTTTTGTCTTCACCTTGCCTTCAACATAAATTATCTTCTACCTGCAGGGAAAGTAGCCTGCAGCACTTCTGGCTTATACATGTACTAGCTCTTCTACTATCAATGCCAGTCCTTTAGTTTCTTCATAATTAACCATAATTTTCCCATTTTTACAGATAGAAGAGTGGACTTTAATATTTTAATGGCCAAGTCTCATTCATATAAGTTAAAAATATTAAGGTTGTATTTGGAATTGTTAGCCGGTCATCGGGCAGAGCTGATATTTTCATTATTCTGGGTACCTTATTTCTGACTGCTTAAATACTTGCTGTCTTCCTTCTCAACTGCTTGGCATTTACCAGATATAAAATGATTTGGCATTGATTTTTACTGAGGAATCCTACAACTGCTAAACATCTCATTTTACCTATTCCCGGATCATAAGTTGATCCTACTTTTACACAACTATGTCCTATATCATAAACAAATGATACATACTTATATATAAAATAAGCAAAGTAGTCAAACTTTAAGAGCATTGAGAAGCTTATCCTTAGCTTTAAAAAGGCAGCAAAATCATAAATAATGATTCTCGGAATTCAGATTGTATAAATAGGAAATAGTATTAAATTATGAACTTTAACAAAAAGAATATGATAGTTATGAATATTTATCATATATTCACTTAATGTTTAGTATACACTTCTTAACATATTCCCCTATGCCTTGCCCCAGGATGTCCTGTCCACAGCTTTTCTCAGACAATGGATACAATGCTCATTATGGAATTTTATTTTATTTTATTTTATTTTATTTTGCAACTGAAGATCAGACCAGACTTAGGGTACAGTTAGGCTGATAAAGTCATCAGATATAAACTCACCCAAAGAGATAGATTAGGATATGATGAAGACTGGAACTGAAGGAATTGTGTGAACTTAGATTTTTCACACAGATTGATATTGATAGAGAAAAATAAATGTAGGTACAAATATGTATATTAGATGTATTTTTATTCCTTAGATCTGCCTATTCGAGGGCCTGGAAGCAATGACATCTCAATAACAATGAATACACCTAGAGTCCAGACCTTGGCTTCTAATTACCATTCTCCATTAAAAGAAATTAGGGCTCTTCAGGGACATGGCTGATTATAAACAAAATGAAAGCAGGGAAAATATAAGATACACCTGGAACATCTTATTATGCCAGAGAGCAAAGATGCATGCATGAATGATGAAGATATGTCAAAAGGACACAGAAACTAGCTTGAACAAATTTCTACTGGTTATACTGGGGACAAGTTGAGCAACTTTTTTTTTTTTTAAGATTTTTATTTATTTATTCATGAGAGAGAGAAAGAGAGAGAGAGAGAGAGAGGCAGAGACACAGGCAGAGGGAGAAGCAGGTTCCGTGCAGGAAGCCTGAGGGGACTCGATCCCAAGTCTCCAGGATCACATTCTGGGCTACAGGGGCAGTAAACCGCTGGGCCACCAGGGCTGCCCGAGGAACTTTTTAAATAAAGATAGCAATGGAGTATAACACACTGAATAAAATGGGAAGTAAATACATGTAATTAAATGGATAAATTGATAGTTTGAAGAAACAGAGATATTTTGTAATGATATTTTATAAAGTGCCTCCCTATAAAATACTTATTACAAAGGAAGTATTTCCACTTTATAGTGGAAAAGTGTGACAGAAACCATCTTAATAAAAAAAAAATCAATGAAAGGAATTTAGCATCACTTCTGGTATGTTCCTGCCAAAATTCACAGTTGAGTCTAATCTTGAGGAAAGATCAGACAACCTAAATTAAGCGACATCCTTCAAAATAATTGGCCTTTTGTTTTCAAATGTGTCCAGACTGTGGGAGTCAAGAAGACTAAGAACTGTTCCAAAGTGAAGAAAGCTAAAGGGAAATAACAACTAAGTGCAACAAGTGATTCTACCGGATTTGGGAGGGTGGGGGAGGCCTACTATACGTGGCATTATTGGAACAACTGATGAAACTTGAATGGATTCTGAAAAATATACCAGAGTAATGTATCAATGTACATTTCCTCATTTGGTGGTTCAATTTAGTTAAATAGGAGAATATCCTTTAGCATGAAACGCACATAAAAATATTCAGGAATAGGGCAGCCCCGGTGGCGCAGTGGTTTAGCGCCGCCTGCAGCCCGGGGCGTGATCCTGGAGACCCTGGATCAAGTCCCACGTCAGGCTCTCTGTATGATGTCTGCTTCTCCCTGTGCCTGCATCTCTGCCTCTCTCTCTCTCTGTCTCAATAAATAAATAAAAATAAAAGTAAAAAAAAAATATTCAGGAATAAGTATCGCACTACCAAATGATTCAGGAAAAAAATGGTTCTGGTATTGTACTTCTACCTTTCTGAAAGTTTGTCTTATTTCATGGGACACCTGGGTGGTGCAGTAGGTTAAGCATCCAAGTTTTGGTTTTGGCCCAGGCTGTAATCTCAGGGTGGTGAGATTGAGCCCCACATCAGGCTCAGTGTGGAGTCTGCTTGAAATTCTCTCTCTCCATCTCCCTCTGCCCCACCTGTTCATGCTCTCTCTCATTGCCTCACTAAAATAAATAAATAAATCTTTTTTTTAAGTTTATACTTATTTCAAAATTTTAGAAATCATATATGAAAATCTTCCCAAGTATTTGAGTAAACTCATTTTCAAAATATTCATATAAAATAAATTCAAACCCAACTTCCACATCTGTCCCATTAATTTACTATCTGACTGGGAAACATCACTCTATTTAGAAAGTGGTACAATCATTTTTTTCTGTTTGACATGATTCATGCAATAAATCACCCCATGAGTACATATTAAAGAAGGTAATAAAGTCACAGCAAAGAATAAAGTAGATACTTAGTCTTACTGAGTTTACATTCTGTGGAGGAGATGGACAATAAACAAGTAAACAATTTCAGATAGCAGTGGTGATCAGAAAATAAAACAAGGTGATATAAGAGACAGTAGATAGGATAAGACAGGGTGGACTATAGGGTCAGAGAGAGTTTCCCTGGGAAACTGATATCAAATAATGAGAACCAATCATGAGAAAATCTGGGCAAAGACAGTTGAGGCAAGGGAAACACTGGGCACAAAGGCCTGAGGCAAGAACTACAGGAAAAGAAGGGCAACCAGTGTGGCCAGAAAGCAACAAGCAAGGGGAGATGATAGGAAATGAGGTCCAAGATGAGCTGTAGGACAAAAGTCATGCTGGACTTTGTGGGCCATGCTGAGAAGTTAGGGTTTTGTTCAAAGACAGTGGATAGCCATGAAAGGTTCTGGACTTTTAATAATCTCTCTTATGTTTAAAAGATCATTGTCCATAGCGCATGACAAATGGACTGGTTGCAGGAATGCAAGAAAAGTAGCAAAGCGGTAACTTAGGAAATTATTACAGTACAAATGGCAATTGATTTGGTAAAACACACATACACGCAAACAAATAGAGTAACAGTTGAGACAAAAACAAGTAGACAGACTGGGAATGTACTTCGGACTTCATAATACAACACAGTTTTATAAGATATTATGTCTTTCTGATTGAGCAAATTCTATGTATTTGAATTAACTTTTGGCCATTTCAGTACTTAAGTCTCTAATTCCGGCATGCATAAAGTAATTAGGACCTTGTGAGCCTAGTTAGACTTTAAACAGAACAATACAGGGCAAAATAAAAGTGCAGGAAAAAAGGACTCATTTCGATATGTGCTTCTTTCAATAAAATGTCTGTTCTTACACCTTACGTGAGAAGTGCTAAATAGTCCTAGTTTTTTAAAGAAGTGTTAACTTATACAAAAGAAGCACAAATTTGTCATTTGAAGCAAGGAGGGAGAATACATTTACAACTGGAAAAACGGAAAATGAGATGTTTGGAACTCCATAATCCTGGAGATGTGTGTGGTGAGTTGGAGAAAAGAGAGTTTGAGAAAATCAGAATGTAAGACATGCATTCTGGAAATTTTGTCAGAGGATACAACACCAAAACTAGCTAAGAAAGGGTGTATTAAATTATCAGATTTGCCTAAAACCTACAGAAACACATGCTTGGAGCCCACTCTAATCCACTAACTTTGCAATGTCAAATGGCCTACCCAAATTAACTTCCCTTCCTAAGGATGGTGATCTTTCAAAGTAGAGATCCAGAACATACCACTGTGAAGAGGTCTTTGTTTTTTCTGAACTCCCTTTACCTGCCTAAAAACAGAGCCTTCCAAAAAAATTCATCTGATATAAACCCTCTTCCGAGGACCTGCATAACCAGGGAAGAAAGACTCCTATCACCAGAGAAAAGAAGTTGGCACCAGCATAAGGAACTGCCTAATCAGACATTATCACAAAACTATCATATCTCCCATCTATTCTATAGATCCATTTATCTTTCCTGAAAGTCATTTATTTTCCCATAAGGACCTTTCTCCATTAAGATGGTATATACGCTCTAAATTCTAACTGCCTCCTGAGTCACATTTTCTGTGAACACTCATATACATTCACAAATTAAAAATCTGTCTTTTCTCTTGCTAATCTGTATTTCATCAGTTTAATTAGCAGACCTCCAATCAGCAACCTAAGAGGGTAGAGGAAATATTTTTCCTTGCTAATGAAAGATTAAAAAGAATTTCTTTTATGAAAAAATATCTGGTCTCCTAGGTAAAGGACAAAACCCATTCCTCACCCAGTTGTTATTCTCACAATTTGTAATTTTTTTACACTTTATAAATTTTAATAGATATCTTATACATCAACTAGATTTGGGAAAGAATTTTAAGCAACACACAAAAAACCCCACATCTAATAAAATAATTATTATTATCAATAATAATAATAAATCATTCCTAGGAAAATTTAAGACGTGTAGGGAGGGAGTAAAGAGAGTATTCAGATCATAAGTGTTTATATAATTCATTTTTCTAAGTTAGCCAGAGAGATAAGAAAATTATTATTGATTTTTATTGATAAAAAGAGAGAACCAAAGATACAATGGTTTGTCAGAGAAAGCAGGACTTTTCTTTGCACTTAAAACTAAATGGGAATTTTCACGAGACTTACCTAATGGGGCACTGAGCCATATTATAGGCAACTTCCTTAATAACATCTCCCTTAATAACATGCAAATGTGGTATCTGATTTCATAAGGATGTTTCTTGCAGCATTCTTCCAAGAAATGTAGGAATAACAGCTCAATGGAGGTAATACAAAAGGTCAAGGTGGACAAATGAGCTAATTAGCGTCTCCATTTGTCAAGCTTTCTTTTTTCTGTCTTACTAGTGTGACTCAGCTGTTTAAAGCTTTATCATCCCTGGTTATACTGATCAACAGAGTTGGACAGAAGCCAGAGCAGGAGTTCCTCAGGTTCTCAGAACATGGCAGGTCTTGTATTTAGTACATTTCCAAAGATATATAGAAATGACAAGCCCTTTAAGAAGCATGATGCTTGAAGACACAGTTTTGTCCTTGACTAGAATCTACAATGATTAAAGAGCAATCAAGATGAGAGAGAGGTTGAAACTTAGCTGGAAATGGTCTAGGCTAAGATAGTGACTCCAGCTCTGGTTCTCTAAACACATAAGCTTTGAGTCATTTTTCTTCTGCACCCCATCCTTAAAGTATCTAAAATATGCTATGGGAAAAGTCATATTTATAGAAAGAAACATCAAGAACTAGAGGAAGTGTATTCCTTTCATCATTAGCCAGCACTAATCCACTACTTGGAGGAGCAAAGCTACATTCCTAACAGAGCAGAGCATGTGAACAATGGGCAACCAATTGAAGCAACTCATTTGAAAATTTGTCACTTCCTAGAGAGTGTTACAAGTACGAACTGGAGATTTAAAAAAGAAGAAGAAGAAGAAGAAGAAGAAGAAGAAGAAGAAGAAGAAGAGAAGAAGAAGAATGAATGAATGAATTTGTCCTTGAGACTCAATGAAGTATTTTCTAGGAGTATATATAGTAAAGTCAAAAGTAAGGAATATGGAATGTTCAACAGATGGTTCTATTTTTTATTACAGGCAAAGTGAAAACATCTCAAGAATCAAGAAGTGAAAGAAATAAAATTTAACAGGTAATTTTGTCCACATGTTTAAAATAGAGCTGTAAAATTTATTTCTCTTTCTCTAATTGCTTCCAGGAAATTATTTCTCCTGGTTTGCCTTTTGGTAATGAGACACAGAAAACTGTGTCACTATCACTTTAAGACTGGTTGACTAGTTAGTTGGTCAAACCAGTTACTGGTTCTAGAAAAGAAAGAAATCACTAAAAGGAAAACCAATTAAATAGGTTACTTCCCTTTGACGGAAGATACTTGAGCATTGTGATTTAAAGTGTTGATCTGATTTAAAATACCTGGGTTTAAACACTGGCTTGGAAGATGACAAAAGAGCAATTTACTCACTTCTCTATACCTTTGTTTCCTTGTCTGCAAAATGGGTACAGCAACTACGAGCACATCATCAGGCCATTCTGAAGATTAAATATCATAATACACATAAAGTGTTTGAAATAGGCTCTACCTTATAATAAGTGTTCATAAATATTCAGTGCAATGGTTATACCTTTCGCAGAGTGACTTGGGTTTCTAAGCTAGGCATCTATCCCAAGAGGCTGCCCCATTAAGTAACTGCTGAGCAATAAGAAAGGGGAATCTTATGCTGACATAGTCTAAATTAGACTCAGAAATTCAATCGTTTCCATTCCCAAACACTATTATTTATTCTAAATAAGTTTTCTCCAAAAAATGTGTTTTACCCTCAGATGGCTATATGGCTCAGTTGGTTAAACAGTTAAGCATCTGCCTTCAGGTCAGGTCATGATCCCAGGGTCCTGGGATTGAGCCCCACAACAGGTCTCCCTACTCAGAGGGTAGCCTGCTTCTCCTTCTCTCTTTCTCTGCCCCTCCCCTTGCTTGTGCAAACACTCACATGTGTGCACTCTCTCTCAAATAAAATCTTTTTTAAAAAATTAAAATTAAAAAAAAGTTTTCCCTTCAAAAAATTCAACATTTCAAATATAGCTTAAATTTACTTTACTAAAGAACATTCCATCTGACATAAACAAATTTTTAAAATATAATTAAAAGAAACAATGAGATTCCATATGGGGAAAGAAGACAATGGAAATGTGTTCATGATCTGAACTTCATAGATTATAGCTGGAATGTTTGTACAGCTGCACTATATAATTGGGTTACTATCTTCCCAGAATTATGAGCAATACAAAGGGAAGACTGCTAAGCTGTTCTTTTTATCCTGTGGGAAGTCAGGGGAAAACTGTTGCAGGAGCAGCTTAGTTTAGAGACAGAGGCAACTAGTTTACCATGAATTTGGTTGAACTGGGGGAAAGAGAAGAAAGCTCTAGAACACAGAAGGCAGGAACCTTCACTTAGTCTGTTTATCAAGAATGTGGCTATTGTGTCCAGAAAATGATGAGCCAAAATGCACAAGATGAGACAATAAAAAGAATATAGAAATAAAATCAGAGTACCAACTCCCACCGATAGGTAATCTTGAGCCATTCAACCAGATTAAATTGTCCACAGAAACCCTAGTCTCCCAAGATAAGACTTCCCTCCCTTGAACTCAACAGTTTTTTTAAATTTATTTTTTATTGGTGTTCAATTTGCCAACATATAGAATAATACCCAGTGCTCATCCCATCAAGTGCTCCCCTCAGTGCCTGTCACCCAATCACCCCAGCCCCCCACCCACCTCCCTTTCTACCACCCCTTGTTTGTTTCCCAGAGTTAGGAGTCTCTCACGTTCTGCCTCCCTTTTTGATATTTCCCACTCATTTTTTTTCCTTTCCCCTTTATTCCCTTTCACCTTTTTTTATATTTCCCAAATGAATGAGACCATATAATGTTTGTCCTTCTCCAATTGACTTATTTCACTCAGCATAATACCCTCCAGTTCCATCCACGTTGAAGCAAATGGTGGGTATTTGTTATTTCTATGGCTGGAACTAAACAGTTTCTATGTACCTCATCCACTTCCAGATATAACAACAGAAACCCACAACTCCCCATGTAGAGTCAATTCAGGTGTATGCCAAGTCACTATTGCATCTGGGGAGAGTACAGCATTGCGTTTTCTGAATCCTTGTGCGTGCGTGTGTGTGTGTGTGTGTGTGTGTGTCAATCTAAGGAAGAGCTAATGGAATTCCAAAACATAAAGACCATTCACAGCAAGAGGCATAGCAAAAAGGACACTGGATTTTCAATCTGAATATTGGGTTCAGTTCCTAGCTCAGTTACCAACTAGATCATCTTGGGCAAATAGTGAATCTTCCCTGATCCTCAATCTCCTCAGCTGTATAGTAGGTATAATAATACCCTGACCTAAGAGTTTCTTGAGAAGATAACAAGAGGTAATAGATGTTAAAACTCTTTGTAAACTCAAATATGCTGCCAGAGTTTGTTACAATGGTTGTTTGGTACAGTTTCTAACAACTGTGGTTTATCCCCCTCAAAGATATTGTGACTTGCTTCTGAGAAGGTATTGCTTCCTCACCTCTTCTATACTTACCAATTTCTTCAGAGGGACCTCCATAGAGTGTGCAGGAAGAACAGCGAACTGTAAGACTTGGCTTTTCATTTCTTCCATGAATCATTTAATCTCTCTGATTCCAATTTCCTTGACTTAGAAGTTTATTTTCTAACATAAATGGAGTCCAAAGGTAGGGCAAGTTTCAGGTTAACTGATTAAATCACTGAAGGATGACATCAGAGATCATATTCTCTGCTTTACCGTCCAAAGAATCACCTTCATCCTAAGACTGGTCATGAGATGACAGCCAGCAGTCACCAGAGCCACACGTTTCCTCGTTCACTTGCCTTAAATTTGAATATGCTTCCTTACCATAGGAAGTTCACCAGTAACAGCCACCAGGGAAATTGTCCTAATACACTGATTGGCTGAAACTATAGTTCTCTATCACTACCATACTTTAGAACCAGTCAAGAAGTAATTTTTAAGTTCCCAGTTCCCACACTTCAGAGATTCTGATTCAATATATGGGGTGGGAATGGAACATCTCTCTTTTTTTTAGCAGCATCTCACAGGATCCAGATATGTAGCCAGGGATGAGAAACACCACTTCAGAGTAATTAGGATGCTCCATAAAGCTGAGGATGGGGGTGTTTAGAAGGCAACCAAGAAATGCATACTATAGTGGGTACAGTCACATAGTATAATCCCTTGAAATGTCCAAAGTGTATATGTGCGTATTAAACATTCAACAGTAAATAAAGTGAATTAATGTTGTTTTTGCTAGCTACTTAATAAAGATCATAACAAACAGAACAAAAAGAGCAGCCTAACCATTGAATGAAGCACTAAGGACAAAATCCCCTTTACTAGTCTCAGACCAATATTCTCATAGGAATTCTGAAATAGACAAGACCAAAATAAAACAGGAGGTTCAAAAAGTCCAAACTTAAGGACTATATAGCACAGGGGTCAAGAGAAAGTTGCCATTTAGGAATCTAAAGAGCTCTAAAAAAAAATTAGTATCAAGGGACCATGAGGTGACAATGATCTGAGGCAGAAGCTCTTTCTATTAAGAAAGTAACTGATTCCAGCAAATAGGCAACTCAGAACCCATGGAAGAGAACCACTGTAAAAAATGTAATTACCTGGAAATGGTACAAAACAGGACAACAGCTGCAGAAGGACCCCCCCCAGGTCCAACTGGCTCTTCGTTTTATAGAAGCACAGAGAAGAGGAACTTTCCCAAAGTAACAGTGAGGCAGGCAGATGAACTATTTGAGACCTCTTAATAAGCAATACTTCTCATTATTGTGCCTTTGCAGTGTTTTTCTTGCCAAGGTGCAAGGCTCATGACCTGGCAAACCAAACATTTAGGTTCTAGCCAAAAGGGAATTAAAAGTACCAGAACACTAACAACTCAAAACCACCCCATCAAGCAAATATGTGGCAAATGAAGGATGTGGGGAAATGTAGTACAGACATTCCATTATGTGTCAAGAATAAGATATAAGACAAGCAATGATGTAAATGTTTTATCAAATGGCATTAGTAAGGTCATTAATGATGTCTGAATATTGGCAACTCGGAGAGTCTTGGGTATGCAAGCAGAATCACACAGGACACAGTCCTGGCAAAGTTACAAATAGGAAGCACTTGTGCAAACATTATGTGACAATGTCGCTTTGGGAAAGGCATGAGTGTAGTCCAAAAAGAAATGTTTGTCCAGTCTAAAGAAGCAGTTAGCTTATTCCTGACCACTTGTACCACAACAGTTTCAGAGTCAAATCACCAACAGATTCTATCTGGCAGCCACTGACAGAACAACCTTTTAACCTATATAACTTAAACACAAATGAGCATCAGGAAGCCATTCTGTCTGAATTGAACTTTCTATCTTTCACAAGGGTGAGTCTCCTGTCTCAGAACTGCATTTCATCCAAATCTCAGAAAGGTTGTCAGAAATGCCTCCCACTCTTCTCATTCTCATTAACAGTTCAATGTTACATATTTTTCCTCTTCTCAAGGGGAGGAGTAGAGGGAGTTTGTAATGAGAAAGTCTGATTAATAAAAATAATGTAGCTTTGAAAACAAGAAAGAGACTTTAAGACAAAAATGAGACAATCTTTCATTGTAATTCATCCAACCAGGATCTGTAAAAACCTCTGATAAGCCAGACACAATGATAAGGGCTAAGATCATGAAAGTATTCTGTTGACCAACAGCAAAAGGGGTGACAAATAGGAATTTGTGGGCCAAAGCTTGGGGTGGTGATGGTGGGAAGGCATTTAAGCTGCAATGACAGTTCATGAAAATGCTGGCAGTGGTGCTATGATGGATTGGATAAATGAAGGAGTGGAAAAGGGTGATGAATTACTTGTGCCTGTAAATTTAAGTTAACACATGTACTATTTGCTCCTTCCAAAATTTTAAATGATCTTCAAATTTGTAAATCTATGCACTTTAAGTTAATATATCCAATGGCATTAAGCCACAGGAACATATGTCAAAGACTGATTCCAAATTTATGTCTTTCAAGAAGTCTTCCCTTCTCTGATCACTCTGCAGCTATCCCCCAATGCCCATTTATGCTATTTTGTACCATGTGATAGATGTATTGCAAAGGGTTAAGCCCACGTACTCAGACAAGTTGTGCTCATATCCTGGCTCGAAAACCTACAAGCTGTGTGATCCTAGGTTTTCTCCATGAAAGATTTCGTAAAAGCCCTTGTCATGGCTCGTGTCACAGGAAAAATGGACTGTAAATGTTAGGTATTAATATTTATAGTTTCTTTGTTGCTTCACATTTGTCTTGATTCATTTCATATATGTATATTTGGTCTCAATAAATATCTGTTAAATAATTGCCCTCATAAATAAATTCCAATGCATGAAAATACATAGATCAAACCCAAATATCTTAACTTAAAAAACTATATGTCAGAAAATCCAGAGCATTATTCTTATAACGTGTCAGAACTTTTGAGAATTTCTCTTATATTTTGCTGGGTTAGTAAGATTAGAGAATTATATTGGCCTAATGATCACATGTGCCTCAATCTACAAACTTTAAGATCTGACATGCTCAGGCTCACAGAAAAACCCAGAGAGCAATGGTGACTCTAACCATCCAATATCCACAATTTTATCCCTAATAAGATACAATAAATGAAGGAAAACTTCTTGATAACCATTTTAGGGAGAGATCTAAGAAGATTATTAAGTATAAAGTACATAAGTTTTTGGTACTCTAATCAAGCTCTGTCCCTAGAGGGACAGAGGATGGAAGCCACATGTGTAGAGGTGCACATCTATAGAGCTCCCTCAGAGCTATGGATGAAGGCTCAGGGCTCCAGTCTATCTGTGGTTCACATTGGATCCTGAGATATTTGAATAAAGCCAACATAAGATTTTCTAAAGTCAGAAAACTATATGGATGACTTCAGGGTTCTGGGGACATTGCTTGGTGAGTCCATGGCTCTGTAGCTGAGAATCCCTGAAGTGTGAATATCAGCAATTACAGTGACAATCACATCAGCAAGGATGCAGGGTTCCACATCTCAGGAAAGGCCTTCTACTGTTTTACTTAACTCCCCATAGAAGACGCCCCCGCCCCAAACAATAATATCTGATACCTGAGCTTTTTGGAGATTTAACAGAATTTTCAACTAAAAATATATATTATTTAGCAATCCTGCTATGAAATATGATAGCAATATACAGAAAATCATTTCTTTTCCCTTCATCATGGTTCTAATGAAAATAAAGACACACTTGATAATAAGGTACTACTGAGTCAAGCATGGGATTGTTTTTGTTTGTGGAGGTGGTGGTATAGAGAAAAGGGGAATTTTTTTTAAATACCACAATACTTTGCAGTCACTAACTCATTCCATTTAATCCACCTTGGGTCCGCTGAGGTTTAGCACAAGATTCTTTAAAATCTGTGGTAACTGCCAAAGTAATTTAGGTTTAACAGATTATACCCTGACAGGGCTGGGGGGGCGGGGGGAGAAATGCTGGGGGTGTGTGTGTGTGCAGGGGATGATAAGCATTAAGGTACAAATAGCTCTTCATAAAGACAGAGGTTACCTGCAATGAAATTCAAATGGCACTCCCTGTTTTCTCTCCATACACCTTTTTAAAACATTGATTCAATAGATTTTCTTGCTTGCTTTCTTATATTTTTCTTTTTAGAGAGTGAAATTATGGTACACTCTAAAGATATGTTGTCATTGGCACATATTTTACTTTTATTAAACAAATACAGTGGTGGCATTTTCAATTACAATGTATGCTGAAGAGGAGGTGATGAATAATCCTTCCATTATGAATCACCCACAATCTCTCTGGAGACACTCTTTTCACATAACGTTGAAGGGAAAAACCTCTAGGTCTTCCCAGGCATTTTTTTAAACAAATTATTTCATTAAAAAAGTCCAAACATGGTTTTTAGGCAGTAATGTGTTGATAAATGTTATCAATCAGCTATCATTTGTAGTCTTCACCCTTCCTTTTAAGTACTCCCACAGTGGCTAATCTCAAGCTACCAACAATGATGCCCCCACCACGGTGTTGAAAAGTGATGCACACAGCTGCCTCTCAGAAGCTTGGATGAACCCACTCCAATACACCTGAATACAGCCACCGACACTGATGGAGAAGATGAAGCACACCCCAAGGTTCAGCTGTTTTACCAACAACTGGGAAGGAAGGAGGGAATCTGACATGTTTTGGGGTTTTTTTCCCCCCTCTGCCTCACTGGGAAGTTTTCTAGTAGTAGACATTTTATCTCAGATCCTGGTCTAGGAGATCTATCAAGAACAACTTTAAAAAGAGGGAGGGGAGGTGCTCAGTAGTCCACGTGACATCTTAATAGCCCTTATTAGTATTATTACTAACTAGGAAAAAAAAGCACTTAGCACAAATTATCCCTGGGAATTCTCAAGGATCCCTGAGGAGTAAGTAGGCAGTAAGTGTGAATTCCATTTTATAGGAAGCTCAGAGTTTCTGAGAAGATAAGAAATCAAGTTGGGCAATAGAACCATTAAACAGCAGTAATCCTTTTCAGCAGCAGACTAGAAGAGGCCCACTCCTCTGGAGGAAAAAATAACTAATCTTTATTCCCTCATACACTCCAGTCTTACTTCAGTTGTTCCACTTAAACTCAACCTATTTTTCACCCAGCAGGTGCTTGAAGACCCGGTTAGTATAAACTAGAAGAAGCAGCCTCTGTGAATTTGAATTTTCTTTTTGCCTCCTCAGATATTGTCACCAATCCTAAAATGTTTGGTTAGAATAAAATGTAGCCTTATGAAATATGCCTTATTATTGAGAAGTTAAAATCTGTCTTATCCTTCTTGCTGAACATTCATTGGCCAAAAGAATTTTTTTAAAAAATTATCTTCTCCTAGATCTACCTTTGTATTCCCCATGCCCTGAGAAGGAAAGGAACCAGTTTTGGTTCAGATCCACTGGGATAGAATAAGCTCTATGGTCTCAGAGGTGAGTGGCTTGGAGGGTTTTGCCCCAGAAGACCCTGAAGAGAACTAGATATCCCTGGACTGGAGGCTTAGGGGTGATGATGTCAAGCGCAGGTGAGAGGTCAAGAGTATAAAACACCTGCATTCTGATCTCTCAAAACACTGAGAAGCTACAGTGCTTGAGTGTGAAGGCCTGGATGTGGCACTTTGGAAAGCTCAGGGGCCATGTTCATGTCCCAAGTGAAGAGTAATGGGGAGCCAGTCTCAAATGGGTCACACAAGTCTGAACAGCAAACCCTCAGCAACTATCAACCAAGACAGAACATAGAGACCCCTTGTCCAATTTTTCTGGTTGATTTCAAACCCCTTGGCTCTTTTGTTGTTCTAAGTAAGGTAAGAGCAAGGAGAAGAAGGTCTCTTGAAAAAAAAAAAATAGCTTGAGTTTGGTTGTCCTGCTAGGTAGGTGACTGGAGCCATCCGTATTTGATTTGATTCAGAAGAGAGAAAAGAAATGTTTTTTGCATCTCAGTGTCATACTGAAAAATTTGAAATTCCTGTACTGTGGCAGGAAGGGCTTTTTACAGTCTCCCCTTGCCTCAGGCTAATTGGAAACCCTACCCTATTAATCCTGTACTCCTTTTCTATGAATGCTCTTTGGCTTCACAAATATCTCCAATGCAAATGAAATAACTGAAGTTAAGCTTACTTCACTGGCTCCGGGTTTTAACATTTTATACCTGAAACATGTAGGTTACCCTAGGTTTTGGGATGGCCCTCTTTGGTTAGATTAAATTTGATTAGATGTACACAGCCCTCTTCAAGTTAGTAATAGCCAAGAGCAAAGTTTGCCATACCTTTCTGCCTGATTTGGACACAGATATACCTCAAGTACACTTCTAGAATCTTAGCTACATCGTGCAGAAATTTTGTGAAGCAAAACAGAAGTGGACAAAGCATGGCAAACCCATCAATCTCTACCAGTAAATCCAGTAGCCAAAGCTTCACTCTCTTCCATGCCATTAGAGAATAGCAGAGAAATATGCAATTATAGAGCATTAAGTTATTGTGCCACTTTGGTGAGAAGAAGGGTGAGGTCCATTTTCTGCTTTTACTTGAAAGTATCTCTACCTTCATATTGAACAAATCATTTAACCTCTGTGGACCATGGGTTCCTTACCTAAAAGTCTGTGTATTCAACTAGATGATCTCTAAGATTCCTTGCAGCACTAAAATTCCATAATTCTAGTATATTATGAAATCCCAAAAACAAAGGAAGAGAGAAACATTGTTCTCATTCTATTGTCCACCCAGCTGAATTTATCAGATTCCGATTGTGAGTTATAAATAAAGGAAGAAAAGACACTGATACAATATAGAACTTGTATCTCTAGGAAGTATACTTTTCATCCATCTGGATCTTAATTCTTTCACATGCTAACAAATAATTGAACAGACTATCTATAGAAACGATTTTATCCATTCATCCACTTTGCTCTATAAAGTAAAAATAACTTTATTGTTATAAAACTGCTCAAATAAAAATAGAGAAATGCAATCCTCAACAGTTTCTGACATCTAGCTGCATGAAGTCTCCATGAGTCCCAACAGCTCTTCACATACACACCAAGGTAAGAGTGCCATCTGCTGGCTCAAGTTGTCTAACCGTGTCTTTCTAACTTGATACAATAAAAAAGTTACTCTCCAGATAACTTAAAACTGGAATCCACATCCTGCTTGGTGAAAACTCTGAACTTTCTATAACATGATGTATAGAGCCTAAAGAGAAAAATTATTTGTCCTGATATCCAAAATACACAAAACATGAACAAAGTATTACTCCTGAATTACATAAGTACTTATTTATATCATATCCTACAATATTCACATCAAAAAGCTATAAACTTAGGTTTGAAAGTAAGTAGTGTCTTTCTTTGAAAGCTTTTAAGAGAGCTAGACTATCTTGAGTGTTTATACAGTAGGATACAGTGTCAATTGTCAAAAGTTTCATCAATTTGATAGCAACAAACTAAATTGGCAGGGAGTAGCTCTCTTAACACGTTCAAACAAAGAAAAATGAAAACACGGTTAGGTTGAAGAGTCATCTATCACAGAGAACCATCATTTCGTGGTTCCATACTAGTATCAGTGGGCAGATGAAGGCCAGAATGAAGCACTTACTCTCTCCTTTATGAGGTGCTGTGATGTTAACATCAGAGCCACCAAAATTCACTCTTATTCGTCTTAATCCCACCAACATCTCCTTCAGAATATATTCTCTTTTAATACAACCTCTTACAGCAATGGAGGTGCTCAGAGAATGTTTCACAGAAAAATGAAACATTTCAATTACTTATACCAGTAATGGTGTAAGATCCCAGGAGAACTTATTCCATTGCCTAAAATGTTGGATAACTACTTAGCACAATCCTAAAATCATCTAAGGAGTTGTACGAGGTGACTGGAACACTTTATTCAAAAAAGTACACCAAACTTCTAATACACAAAGCTTTAACCAAAAGAAAACAATCGTTCTAACTAAATGAGGTTATCAAGAAGTATTACCAAGAAGCCAAGAGATGAACTAGCAAGGGTCTTAAGCATCCTGGGCATTCCTCTTAATTTTCCGCCTTATCTGTATGGTAAAGATTATCTCATAACAATTCACTGATTTTTGGTATTAAAGGTGTTTTATTTTCTCATTATGCCATTCTGTGAGGTTGTTTGGAAAAGGCCAATTATTAAAATACTAAATCAAGTAACTAATATATTTTAAATGAATTTAGTCATGGACATAATATATGTATTAAAAACCAATATACCCACTGATCTTTTGCTGAAAGATGATGTTAATCATGTTGTTTCCTCCATGTATGAATATGAACGGATGTAAGTAAACTACACCAGATTACTCACAGTTTGTATTTGGATCAAAACGATTCCAGGATCAAAGTTAGTGTTGGTGACCTATCATCACACGGTTTTCATCATTGGTACCAAGGTCTAAGAACACGGCTGCCTGAAGTCACATACTGCTTCTGGTTCTCTGACAATGTCTTTAGATCAGTTTGTGAGTGACCACCAAACTTGCCAAAGTACTAATGTTAGAGTTCTGAAACCACATCCACAAGAGTGCAGGAAACCAATCATGAGTTTACCCCAAGTTAATGACAATAGACAACCTGGAGAAAATTACTTCCTATAACACATGCCACTCCTCATATTTAATGTTGAAAGCTACCACAGATCAACTACAGTGACAATATCAGACCAGGAGCGACCACATTCCATAACAAATATTTCCTCAAGTACTATTTCATTTGTTTTTTAAAGACACCCTCTGAGATAGGCAAACTATTTTATAAATCACCTGAAGTCATTTATTCAATTTTTCAGTAAACAGCAACAGGTTTTCTCCACTAGAATAATGTTTACCATAAGACTAAAACCAAAAACCCAGTAGAGCTTGTCAACAATAGGCTAGTAAACACTAAACCCTAAACTACAGATTGACATAACCCAGCGAAGCATAATGGTGGTGTCTGCTGGAACTATCACATTCTCTGTTGATGGAATTCATCTATCAAATAGCCACATGGCTAACACTGCCACATATAGCAAGAAATGTCAATGAACAGGTGCCCAAAGTAGCCATTCCCTCTGGACTGGAGGATGTTGGTAAGGAGCGACAAAAATTGAATGACACCAATCAAATCTTTGTTTTTTGAATATATCAAACTGATTTATCAGCATAAAAATATATTTGAAATTATCTCGATGAAGAAAGAGACCCCAAAAGGTCATGGTCTATCAAGTTCACAGAGTTAGTTAGCCGAGTCAAGACTGGAACTTGGCTCTACTGTGAGTCCAGAAATTAGGGTTGCAGATTGAAACAATGTGAAAGAATACAGGATAATTCATTAAAATGGTTTTTTAAAAATGTGGCCAATACATTAGTAGCCAACGAATTAGTAAAAGCATGAGGAAACTGACTACTTACATCAACAGCTGGTGGGAAAGTAAAGTGATCCAACATTTAACTTTAGATATAAAGATTTAGATATAGGTGATACAGAGATATATTCTTAAAAATATATAAATATCCACACCCTTTCATCCAATAATCCCATTTCAAAGATGAATGCAGATTTATAAGGCTATTTCTCTCAAAGTTAATTGCAACAGACAAATAATGAAAATAATATAAATGTCTACCTCTACTAAATTAATAAAATTAAAATTAATGTTTGTCTCTCATTGCAGTGGAGTACTATGTAACCAAGAAAAATTGTGTTTCAGAAAAATAGTGCATGAGATGGGAAAATGCTTTAGCTATATTTTGATGTCTTAGCGTATGTTTTTGATATATATTGGTATTAAAAGTATCTATAAACTATATGATAGCTATGATTCTAGTTAAGACAATATTTGTGAATAAGCATATTCAGCAAATATACAGTCAATAACACATATACAAAAAGACACTGAAGGACATGTAATAATACCAATTATCCTTGGATTAAAAATTATGGATTTTTCATTTTATGCTTTTTTATATTTTCCGCAGTGAATACACATTTGGTCTTTCACACAAAAAAAATAATTGTATTTAAACTAACACAGTGCAAGCTGAGACACAGGAATAAACTAGGACTTTGAGTTATTAGCAGCTGCAGGACTTCCAGGCACCTCAGTTGGTCAAGGATTAGTGCTTGGGCAATTTATCTGGCTCTTAATTTTCTAGAGGTTAGGCAAAAATAGAGTAGGAAGTTCCAATTTCTATCAATAGAAACACATTATTCACAGTCCTTTTTTCCTGGAACTATAGCTAAACAGGAATTTAGCATCATTCAAACTCTTACATAAAAGACCTCATGACATATATTGAGCAGGAACTTCAACTGTGATCTTAAAACTCAGTAGCTTTCTTTTGACAACTTTCAGGCATCAATTCTCTGATAAATCATATCCTACTATGTGAAATTAAATATAAATACAATTAAATTCAAGATCTGCATAATCTCTGGCAAGATCTGGGTCCCTATAACTGTGTGTTTTGGTAGCAAGTGTTTTTAGTAAAACCATAATAATCTATCCTATAATGCTCTAATCTAGAGGATCCATGTCACTGGTTGTGACAAAGTCTGAGTTAGAATCAGAATGCTTCCTTTTATTTAAAAAGAATGTCCTGGCAAATTGAACACCAATAAAAAATAAATTTATAAAAAAATGTCCTTAATATCCCAATATACTTAATTAAAACAAACATTTCAATCATTTCCCAAAGGGATAATAGGTAGTCTATGTGCTTTTGTGTGTTACGTACTGGAACATGTAATGTGCTCTGAATCACATCAAAACCTTTTTACTACAAATTTGAAAAGGTGTTATAGTATGCGACTGCATTCTTAGAAATGGCATAAAGAAAATTTTCTAGAAGATTGAGGTAATCATGTCAACTTTACCCTAGCATTCAGTAACCATTCCACCAGTCATCCAAATCAGAGCAAAACAAAACCAAGCACTGAGTCTTTCTCTTGGCCAGCCTAGATATGCCAACCTCTCCTTCACCTTAACCCTGTCATACAGTGTAGTTGCCCTCACTTCGCCTTTCTCCTATCCACGGCCAATTCACTGTCTCCCACCAACTATAACACCAAAAGATATGTTTGGGAAGAGCATTGGTCATAATTATATCTGCTCCCAAAAAGTTATGAGCATACCCAAACATTCCTGTTTGCAATCGGATACTATTATTTTATTCAGCAAACATCTTTTTACCATATACTACTACTGGATAATATATGATGCAGATAGGTGGAGAAATATGTGGAACACAGTGTCATAATTGCTATGGTAGCATTATGCACACAGTTCAACAAAGAGCAAAGGAGAAAACTGTCAAGTTTATCCATATAGGAGTTGCGGTTTCAATTCTGTAAACTATGTGTTCATATTCATCTCTTAATGATCTTCAAAGTGTTTTTGAAGTGTTGATATTCTGACATTTGGGGATTTAAGGAGCAAGTGAACAGTTTGACCATTTTTCTATCTCTGTTCCACTCTCAGCACTCTCGATATAACCTAAAACACAGACCACATATTCATATTGCAGTATTTGATTAATATAGTTAATAGATACAAAATAGCATTAATTAAATGATTGGTATACAAAGGTGCTAACACTCTTCTACCACTTTGGGGAGTCCAGTGAATATTTGTCATGTTTGTGGCAATCCAGCATCTTTTGTACATTCTTCTTTTCTGTCTGAACATTTTCACACATTCTGAGTCCCAGCTCTTCGACATAGAAGCCAGAACTCCAAGCTAGCTTGCAGCTGGGTAAAAGCATGTGATACACCCACACAGGACTTCAGTCTGGGAAGCTGGTGACATGAGAAAGCAGATGCAGATGTAATCCATCTTTCAGTGAGCATGGCAGCAGATATATCTGGCTCTCCAGGGTCAGAAGTCCCAGAACTTCTGGGGCCCAATCCAATATCACCAGTGAAGTTGCAATATCCAGGACAAACTGCAATGTCTGCACTCAGTGGTGGCAGCACTGGTGCCTTTGCTAGAGTAGCCACTAAATCTGTTTTGGGCATTGTTTCTAGTAGTTAAGTGGCTGAGCCAGACATCTCAAGTCTTTTGGGAGATCCTTCGATGGGCCAAATATATTTGAATAAGCTTCTTTCCTGCACAATTAAGCTAAGGTGGATTTTATTGCTTGGAACCATGACACACTTCCAATGGCTACTGATCAAGGAGGGAGCCTTCCCATTAAGGATATCTGAATCTAAACCTCCCTAATGATCACAGAGCAATGCTCTTGGAGTGCTCCACTTCCTAGCCCTCAGGAATACAGACGATGCATGAGGAGTTGCAAACTCCCTTAGCAGCTTACTGCCCTACTTACATGTAGCTCAACAACCAGAGTCTGCTTTTGGAAACAGACTACATTTCTTTGCTTCTTGGTATGTACACCCTTTCACTCCCTTCCTCCAAATCTTAGTACACAACACTATTAATTTTCTTTACCTAAAGAAGTGTCTGTTTCTTCCTATTTCCCTTCAACCTGTAAGCCACTTGTCTCTACATCATAAACATTTTTTCCAGTTCTACAATGGCTAATATGTTAGCATTCTATATTTTTAAAAGATTTTATTTATTTACTCATGAGAGACAGAGGCGTCCCAATAGCTGCATTCGAAAATATTTTCAAATTGTTTTTGAAAGTCTTTGTGAAGAATTTACACTTTCCCTTTACCTATTAATAGACCTGGTAATTCCATTCAGAAAAAAATTCTCAGAGGGAACTCAAATCACATTTCCCTAACAGACTTATCCTGTTAAAGTGTTTATTCATCCACTAATATAGATCCTACAAGCCTATCTGACATCCAACTGGTTCCTTCTGGAATATTAGCTTTAGTGGCTTGTTTCTGTACAGTATATTTTTTAAAAATAAAAGGAGTTTATTAGCGTTTTCATCTACAAAGACGTCTCCACAGATTGTCACTTGTTAAGTATATGTATGCATATGCGGAAGCATACAAATACTAATATTTACTCTGAACTCTTAAAATTTATCAAGTTCATCAGGACAGGGCTGAAACTTGCTTTCATGAAATATATGAAAGTCGGTGTTACTGGCCAAGTGTAGTATAAACAAAATGGAGGAAGGAGCGAATCATACAAACTAAGAAAACAAATTATTCTGAAGCCCTTGAACAGCTGCTCTTCACATATAAAATACTTACCAGTTCAAGCCTATGACATCTCAAACCACATCAAGAGGGCACATGGGATTGTAGGAACCCATTCTGATATTTTGTATTAGGTTTTATAATACAAGCATTACTTCGTGGATATTTACTTAAAATATCTTGTAGGTTGACCAATTAAAATCTGTTTTTCTATTTGAGGTTGCCATGAGTTCAAATTTTAAAAATGCTACTTAGAGGGACACCTCTAGGTAGCTCAGTGGTTGAGCATCTGCCTTTGACTCAGGGCATGATTCCGGGATCAAGGATCAAGTCCCACATCAGGCTCCCTGCATGGAGGCTGTTTCTCCCTCTGCCTATGTCACTCCCATTCTCTCTCTCTCTCTCTCAGTCTCTCTCTCTCTCTCATGAATAAATAAAATCTTTTAAAAAAATAAAAATTAATAAAAATTTAAATGAAACCTAGAAAAAAATTCATGTAATGTAGGAATTAAGCAGGACATTTAGAAAAAGATACATTCCTCTGCTAGCCATAAATACTTCCTTTTGGGTGAAATCTAAAAGTTGTGTTCTACAATGGACATAGGGATTACAAATACTAAGAAGCATTAACCAAAGCACACATGGGGGAATCTTAGCACTAACTCTTTTTTATGTTAACTGATATGAATGTAGGTCAGTACGATTTCTGCTGCATGGGGGAAAATGAAGTTTAGCTTGGAAAAAGGAACAACACTGCTATTTGGCCTCAAGAGTATAAAAGAATAATAGCAATAATTGCTTATGACATGCTAAGCATTTTTCAAGAAATGTATAGGTATTACCTCATTTAATCCTGTAACAACACTAAGATACACCTTTATAACCCTTTCACAAATGAGGTATAGAAAGGTTAATTAACTCTGCCAAGGTCACACAGTGCCACTGAATTTGGGACTCAAACTAAGGCAATCTAAGCCCAGACTTGTGCTTTATATGATTTAGTATATTGCCCTATTTTCTCTCCTCAGTCCTTGAAATTATCTGATACTCCACATTGTAGATTTCTAAGTATGTGATTAAAGATGTGGGGACAAGGGCACTTGGATGGTTGGTGGAGTGTCTGACTCTCAATCTCAGGTCTTGATCTCAGAGTCATGAGTTAAAGCCCTACATTGGGTGCGGAGCCTAGTATTTAAAAAAAAAAAAAAAAAAAGATGTTGGAAGGAAGGAAATTCTTAGAAAAATCTCGAGCATAAAGATTCCTCTCGGGAACCCTGGGTGGTGCAGCGGTTTGGCGCCTGCCTTTGGCCCAGGGCACGATCCTGGAGACCCAGGATCGAATCCCAGGTCGGGCTCCCAGTGCATGGAGCCTGCTTCTCCCTCTGCCTATGTCTCTGCCTCTCTCTCTCTCTCTCTCTCTCTCTCTCTGTGACTATCATAAATAAATAAAAAAAAAAAAAAAAAAAGAACAGCCTTGTAGTGATCACTAAAGACAAGTGAACTGCAGTGCTGGTTTACAAAAAAAAAAAAAAAAGAGTCCTCTCTAAGACTTGAGTATTACCCTCAGTAGAAAAAAAAATTTTTTAATTTAAAATTTAAAATTGTGAGGCAATATTACTCAAATGTTGGTAAATACATATCCTGGCAAAATATGCTTCCAGCTGTTCAAGCTAATTGCTTTCTTTCTTTCTTCTTCTTTTTTTTTTTTTTTTGACTCGCTTGTTCAGATCATTAGTGATATTTTTAGCTGTGTTTTCCATTTGCATTATCAACAGAGATTGAACAAGAGGCCATTGCTTTAATAATCAACCACGTCTCAATAATTAGCCACTTACTTCAACATACAATGTATTTCACCTGCAGGATATAGAATTGCAACTCTCTAAATTGCGCTTGCAAGGATCATCAAGCTGCCCTGTGCCACAATAACATGCACGTGCACATGCACTTGATCCTTTATACATGTTTCACATAATACATGTATTCTCTGCAGGTTTTTTCCTGATCACTACAGTCCATGGAGTAGCTACAACTATGAAGAAAGCATCTCCAGCAAGGCAAACTTCCTGAAATAAGGAAAACAGATCACTTCCAAAAGTTGGGTTCCTTGTCATCATTAATTCAACAAATGTGTATTGAGTGCCTACTTTGTGATACCAGGGATAGAGACACAGTATGAATAAAGACCCTGTCCCCAAAGAGTTCAGTCTAATTTATAGACTAGGCAAGAAAACCAAATATTATGATACACAGATAAATATTATAATCAAGAAAGCAAAAGACATTATGAGAGCCCAGTAGAGGCATTTAGATGGAGAATAAAAAGAGTATGTGATGCACACCCTGGGGTTGGATATTTCCAAAATAAAGGGCACTGGAACCAAATTTTAGACAGTGTGAGATTTTTAGCTAAGGTGAAGGTAATTCCAAGCCCAGAGAAAACTGTATCAAACCACAAAAGTACAAGTAGGTTGGTGTGATTGAATGACAGTGTGCATGTGGAGGTATGGCAAATGACAGAACTGAAAATATTCCAAAAGCCACTTGCCCTGAAAAATATATGATGTGATTTATTCTCTGACACTTGCATATCCTCTCAAAGACAAATAAATATATGCCAAAGAGCATAATTAGAAAACCATTGCACAGGTTCTCACTAAACAAGTAGACTAAACAAAGAGAAGGCTGAATAAATGAAACCCCACTAGGGTAAATAGTTAATAAAAAGAATGATCTATAAGACAAGGATAGAATGGATACAACAGCAAATGAGAGATGTTATAAAAATTTTAAGAAGATGGAAAGAAAATGGATGGATGGTAACTGACTTAATAGATATGAGAAAGTTGAGTGCATTCAGAGGATAAACAAAATGACCACTTACTTGCACTGCAGAATCCAAGAAAAACATATGAATTAGAGGCAAAGATTAGCTAAGAAAGTGGGTATAAAGGCTGCAGCAAGTACCACTCATGCACCTTGGAAAAAGAAGGGAATTCTACTATGGGGAATGTAAACCAAAAAGGCTCTGAAAAGGCAGAGCATAGAGAGAAGAATACTATACAAACAAACGGATGAGTTATACTCCCAAATGCAAGTTAAAAGGACTTCCTTTTGGAGAAATTACCTACAGCAAGAAGGATCTGATGTTTACAGTGAGCACTAAAAAGACAGGTACATCTTTGAGTATCATGAACAGGACATCCCAGGCAAAAGATATAGCTTGTGCAGATACACAGTCATGAAGGAATGTGGCAAGTCTGAGGAGTGGCAAGAAGCTCAGTCTGTTTAACAAATGGCATGTGCCAGCTGGAGAAGAGTGAAAAATCACACTGGGGAGAAGTTCAAGATCCACCCATTAAAGGCCATATATGTTAGAGAGAATGCATTGCCCATTATATACAAGAAGGGAGTTTCCAAAGGAGAATGACATGGTCAGATTTAGAAAGACAAATCTGGTTGTGGTGTAAAAGATAACCAGGATTGAAATAAAATATAGGAATGAAAATCCAACTAGACTCCAGCTGAGATTTTATCTCTCTGAGAAAAATGAGAGACTGAAGTAAGGCAATGGTAATGGGAAAGAGGAGAGTTGGGATTCCAGCTATGTTTCTAAGGTAGGACGGGTGGGATGTTTTTATCAAATCGATGTAAGGGGGGAGGGGAAGCGAAGGAGGCAAAGATGAAGCTTAGGTTTCTAGCCTAGGAATGACGGTGGCACAATAACCAAAGGAGGGAACATTATAGAAAATTCTTCAGCTTGTTTTTGTACCATTAGCTTTTCCCCACCATATTCTTGCTCCCTTCCACCACTGGCTTTTGCAGGTGCTATCTTCCATCCTGAGCACTCCTGCCTTTAGTCTTTACCTTGAAAACTCCTACTAATCTTCTAGGTCTCAGGCTTAATGTCATTTCCACTTCCAGTAAACCTCCCATGAATGCTCAGATGTCATCACAGCACCACATACCTTCCCTATATAACATTTATCAATGCAGTAATTTCATATATGTCTATGAGTTCTGTTGTTTTAAGAACTGACTCTCCTATTAGATACTAAGCTCCATGAGTTCAGAAAAAGACACGTTTCCTTGGTTTTCCCAATTCCCAGCTTCATATTTGGCACATAGTAGGCACTCAATAAATATTTATTTAATCTGGTTGGCTTTTGTGACCTAGATATTTTTTAAAGATTTTACTTATTTATATATTTATTTATTTATTTATTTATTTATTTACTTACTTATTTACTAGAGAGAGAGAGAAAGTCAGAGAGCACAAGTTGGGGAGGGGGAGGGCAGAATAGCAGAGGGAGAGAGAGAAGTAGGCCTCCCACTAAGCAGGAAGCCCAATGTAGGGTTGACCCCAGGATCCTGGGGTCATGACCTGAGTCAAAGGCACTTAACCAACTGAGTCACCCAGGCGCACCTTGGTGATCTAAATTTTGACAACACATTATATACTCCTGGAAAATATGCCTAAATAAGGCATTTGCTAAGAATTTAGTTTTACTTTAAAATGAGTTAATAGACAAGAAATAACAGTTAGCAAATAGTATGACATATACTTCAGTAGCTATTTTTATTTCATCAGAATTATTCCATCAGTTCCCAGCAAATGTGCAAAGTATTACTGACTAGTCCACATCACTTCCTGAAATTACCATGTAGCTGGAAATCCTGCTAGTTCCCAAAATAAGAAAATGCAAAATCTTTTCTCATCCTTCATTAGATTTTTAGGCTGCTTTTCAAAAATATTACAAGCCTTATTGTCCTCAGTATTGTCTCAACAGTCATTAAGAATCACTTTCTCATTTAGTTTAGCTAGCTGTGTGGAACACCTCTTACTTCCCACCTCCAAGATATCTTCTTTATAATAGGTTTGAAATTAAGACCACGAAGCTATACTGACAGCTTAGATGAAGCAACAACATTCATAAAACACCATTTGCTCCATTTCTTCCCTTAATTCCTCTTTAAGTGAAAGAGGGACACTGTAGAGAAGTGGGTACTTTCATGGTGATACATGATTGGGTGCATCCTCTTAGATAATGAATAATGCACAGTACTGGCCATCTAATGCATTTCCAGCTCAACCTCACAGCAGAATTATCTGGTGCCCCAGGAAATGAAAGCACTACATAAATTGAGTCTTTTAGCAGCCAAATCCAAAGAGAAAACACAAGTTTCACCTGGGTGCTATATTTCTGTAGTTAAAATGACAATTCTTAGATATGAATTGTGCTTTAGGCAAAGCTGTGAAACATGCATGGGCACATACACACACACATGCACACCCAGTTTTTATATGTTAGCTGAAGCTCCTTAGCATTCTGTTTACCTCTTCACCCCCATCGACCCAGGCCTTGGCCGGCTATCCTTGCAGAAGAAAGAAATAGCTTCAGTCAAAACAACCTACCTGCCCCAACTCTACTTTCTTGGTATATGTTCCAGAATTGGGCCCCTCTAGCCATGGCTGTTCAATGAAATAACAATGACAGGTTATTAGATTATGTGTTTCCCATATCATAAACATTTGAAGCTTATTAGGGGGAGCTAGAAATTAGTGCCTCCAGCTCGGTAACCACTGGTGGGAATTTGGAGGAAAGAAAAATCACTGGCATAAGTCAGCTTTGGAGTTGGTTATACATCTATCCTACCCATGCATACATATTCACCTTTTCAAACATTCACTAAGCTGTAAATAAGGGATGTCAAATAAGAGTAAATTCTGGTTATTCGAATTCCATTCGATAAAGTACTTTAATGTCATAGTCCCTGGATATGGTCCCTACTTTCCAGAATCTTACAGTTCTGTGGGGCCCAGCTCTATGTCAGTCTCGAAGTCAAATGTTGTATAACTTATTACCCCTAGCATACAACCTCTATTAGAGTCAGAATCTCTTTTTGACAACTATAAACTCCATGTCTAACACTGAGTTCAGTAAATATTTGGTGGATGAATGGATACTAGTAGTACAGTCTGGTAAATAGCAAAATCTTTTATTCGATTTTCTTTTCTACAAAATAAGAATGACAATATCCACTTCATAAAACTTGTGTCGAGATTAAGTGACATATGTAGAAAGCTCCTAACAGACACCACCTCACATCAGTGAGAATGGTGAAAATTAACAAGACAGGAAACAAGAAATGTTGGAGAGGATGTGGAGAAAGGGGAACCCTCTTGCACTGTTGGTGGGAATGTGAACTGGTCCAGCCACTCTAGAAAACTGTATGGAGGTTGCTCAAAGAGTTAAAAATAGAACTGCCCTACCTTATGACCCAATCATTGCACTGCTGGGGATTTACCCCAAAGATACAGATGCAGTGAAATGCCAGAACACCTACACCCCAATGTTTATAGCAGCAGTGTCCACAATAGCCAAATGGTGGAAGGAACCTTGGTGTCTATTGAAAGATGAATGGATAAAGAAGATGTGGTATATGTGTACGATGGAATATTACTCAGCCATTAGAAGTGACAAATACCCACCATTTGCTTCAATGTGGATAGAACTGGAGGGTATTATGCTGAGTGAAGTAAATCAGTCAGAGAAGGACAAACATTATATTGTCTCATTCATTTGGGGAATATAAAAAATAGTGAAAGGGATTATAAGGGAAAGGAGAGAAAATGAGTGGGAAATATCAGTGAGGGTGACAAAACATGAGACTCCTAACTCAGGGAAATGAACAAGGGGTAGGGGAAGGGGAGGTGGGTGGGGAGTTGGGGTGACTGGGTGACGGGCACTAAGGGGAGCACTTGACGGGATGAGCACTGAGTGTTAATACTATATGTTGTCAAATTGAACTCCAATAAATAAAATATACAAATAAAATTTAATGTAATATATGGGAGGTGAAAAAAACAAAAAAGAAAGCTCCTAACAAACCTTCAGGAAACAATAAGTACCTCTGGTTTTTTTTTTTTCATTAGGTAGACTAATTGCTATTACAACAACAAAAGATGTAACAGAAGGAGAACAAGTCAACCCTCAAGCATTCCTAACAGAGAGGAGTTCCATGGCACAGAGAGTTTACAACAAATAGATAATCTGGGCCCTACATACATCAACTAGGATAGAAAAACTAGGAGTGGAACAGCAGACTTGGAATAATCTACTTTGAGAGAACTATTAATTAACTATATTCTCATTAAATAGGTAACCAGGGAGGTGGTAAGAAAGTGAAGGACTTGGTCTTAAATTCTAGATATTCCACTACAATCCCACTATGGTAATTCTGCATTGCATGGTATTTGATAATACAGTATTCCTGAGGACCCACAACACTGTTTTGTCCCCTGCTCTCACAACACTAACAAATCATTCATCAGTTCTGTGTCCTGGTATCATTAAAGCAGTTCTAATAAACTGAAGAGTTGTTTGAGACAGTAAATGTGAAACATGAAAAACAGAAATGAAATGAAAATGATTCTCCAGGGCTGTGCCTAACTTCAAAATACATCTATGTTGTTACCATATGCCATAAGTATCCCTCTCCAGTAAAGACCCGTGCAAGTAAGATTTCATTTTCAAGGCAATTTAATAGTTGGTGAATATGCTGTTTCATTAGATACTAGGTCATAAAATAAATTATGTTATTTTGTTTGAGTCGTTATCTTACATAATCTAGTCCTTTATACGAAGTCCCTCCCTTTAATATATATTTTAAATTCTTTCTCCAATAGGAGTAAAAAATTGTACTGAGTTACTACTTTCTTTCAACCAGTCCACTTTGGGAATGAGTAAAACACTGAATCAGGACGTGGTGGTGCAGTCAGTACCCCAGGAGAGCATTTTCTCCCCAAACGACAGACTATTTCATGGAAAGAACAAACCTCATTAAGTGCCAGAGTTGAAACTTGTGGTTAGTGGTTGAACCCATCAGATTTACGACTTTGAAACATGTCGCTAGTTTTCATCTTGAAAACTGAGAACAGAAGGAACATATTTTAGCATAATACCTACTGTTTGACCTTTCAGTCTTCCTTCTGGTTCTTTAATTGCAGCCCATAGAATACAGTACACAAACCAAAGCTATCTGGTTCATCATAAAATAGAGCCATTTGATCATTCAACACACATTAATTAAGTACCTATTATGTCCAGGAACTAGAATAGTACAAAGATGAATAAGATAAGATTTGTGTGAGAGACTAACATGAAAACAACTGATCTCCAGCATTCAAAGTATGACCATTATCGAACAAAGTGGGATGGAAACAGACAGAAACCATGAGGGAAGGAAACTAATCACAAAAGCAGTGGCAATTGAGCTGAATATTAAAAGAATCAATGACTGTTTCTCAGACACATAGGACAGTTATTCCAGTCAGTAAGGAAAATATTTCAAAGGCATGTATTGAGATAACCAAACTAACTCTGGGAACAGTGAGCAGCCACCTGTCCCCAATAGGTAGAGCTAGGGGAGACAGGTAACTGGAAAGGAAAATTATAAATAAAAAGTGAAGGTAAAAACCAAATCATAAATGTCCATTATTAATTCATAACCAAATACTTTGAGAGCACTTAACTATGTGTGAGAAATCATCCCAGGCAAAGAGGCACAGCAAGGAACATGGCAGACAAGATCCTGCCCCAGATTCTAGTATACACCAGGCTAATGTATTTGGACTTTAGTCTACAAGCATCAGAGCTAAGCAGGAAAAGCAGCACAAACAGATTTAGAAAGGTAATTCTTCTGACAGTATAAAAAATGGCCCAGAACAAAACAAACTAGACATCACAAGAGGAGTCTGAAGGCTACTTCAAAAGACCAGATGAGTCCTGCTTCTGCTCTGTCTTCTATGAAATATTATGGTCTCCTCACTTATGCATCTTCATCAAGAATTTGTAGAGGATATGCATTCCAAAATATCATTATTATGTGACTCATTTTTCACAAAAGAAGTGTTTGTTCTCAAATCTTAACAAATTTCTACATCAAGAGTATATTTTTTTTGGATCCAGATCATGTTAGGCCACTAGCTACTCTCAATCATTCTGACTCATTTCCTGAACTTTCAGTCATTCCAAGGGAACTCAAGAGACAAAGCCAAACAGACTAAAGCCACCTATATGGCCCCAGTGAATTTTCAAGTTCCAGAGGACTTCCAAAATAACAGATGAGCCAAGACTCCTAGAAGCTACAAAAAAGAAACCAAACCCGTTCCCCTCCTCTACACCACACTTTCCAGGGTAATTAGGACCTCCAGGGTCTATGATCTTGCAGATTTTACCATCCATTTCATATGTATCCCAGAGTGTCAAGAATTGCCAAAGTCTTAAAATTCATGTGAGAGGGCCCCTGAAATTTATTCTTTTTCATATGGAGCTTCACACATTTATATCTATCACTTGCTCCCAGTAACAACCAAAGAAATACGGCAAATCATATATAAACAGACTAATTGTAAAGATGAAGAAATTAAACCAAAAGAGAGCAAGACTTTTACCCAAAGGTATGTGCTGGTAAACAGTAGAGTCAGAACTAGAATCCAGAGCTTTTGACTCCTACACCATGTTCTTGGTTTTACCTTCATCCTGTCTCTTCAGCCATCCATCATTCCCTCTCCTACTATACCTACACAGGTGCATAACAACCCCTAGCTCTCCTGAGGTTAATCAGATAATCTCTTTTAGGTTAAACCAGACTTCATGAAAGCAACCACCCTTTCTTTATAAGGCCCAGGCAAGGCTTTACGTTTTCTGTTACCTTCTAAAATAAAATATCTTTTTCTTTAATGATTCCTTTCATCTTCCTCTCCCAACCTCCTCAGAGTTGCAGAGAATTGGAGCCCTGGTAAACCCACAATGACCCCAGTAGGATTCAAGCTATTTTTAGATCAAGACTGAAATATTCAGGCAGCAAAAAGAGCCAGTGAGACGCCAAACTCAGTATCCACCCTGGAAATGAACAAAAATGGGAAGCAAGCTGGCTGGTGCAGCGTCCCTTCATATTTATAATAAATTGTCTGAGAAACCTTGGTGAATTAGCAATGACTCCATGCCAGGAATTCTGTGCCTCAGCCAATACTGGAGCTTACTCTGCTAAACCTAGGCCACCTGAGGTTTTTCAAAAATATTGCTTTCACATGAAGTCCACACAGCTCGGCCAATGCAGCCAAGAATAAGGCCTAGAGAGCACACTGGTAAGCTTGGTGCTAGTCTCACTATAGTCATATGAGGCAAGAGGCAGCATATAAAGAAGGAAAAACCTCCTAAGCAGGGATCAGAAGACCTAGATTCCTTACTTTTAAGTGATGTTGAGAAAGTCACGAGGAAGCTCACCTGGCCCCAGCTGTAGAGTGTGAAGCCTTCACTGTCAGCCTCCTCAGGGACTGTCTCTGCCTCGGCCACAGAGGCCCCTTCCAGGAGCAGTCTGCATACAAAGACGGATCAAGGCATAAGGGCCTGGAAATCGTAGCCCAGCATGAGACATCCTGATAGGCCAGAGCTCCCCCACGGGGTCAGCAGAGGCTGCTGGGCTAGGCCTACAGCAAAATTGCACTCCTCCACCCAACCCCCGCTTCTCCCACCTCTCTTTCACAGATCTGGACCCAAGGAGACTCCCTAATGCACATCCTTAACCAGCAATACTGTCTCAAGAGCGTGCATCCCAGGAGAATGAAACGCGCAACCAAAAAAGACATGTCTGACATTATTATGACTCCTCAAATAAAAATCTTAGGAAAATAAAAAAATAATAATAATAAATAAAAAATAAATAAAAATCTTCAGAAAATAGAGTTCTGCTATTTAGGCTGAGAAATGTTCCCAAGCCAGGCAAAGTCATACTAGTGTTGTAAGGTTAGACAAGATCTCTGCTAAGCAACTAAGGACAAAAACACCAATGATCACAACAATAATACTAATAGAGCTGTTTGCTTCCATTTTTTCACAATTAAACAGAAGCAAACCAAGATGCACTCACGGAATCGGAAAAGGGTTTCCTCTCCCTCAGCTTTACCTTTCTCTGTAACTGCATCACGTGCAGTCCTGTGCTACCTTTAGCGCCTAGTACCACCCTGCTTGGATTCCTTCTTTCACGTTAATGGGAAAATTAAATGATGCCAAAAGCCTGCAACTGTCTTGAACATATTCTTAAAATTATGTTTGTTAGTAGACTGATTATTTCCGTGGGTTCTGTGAAAAGCACTCAGATCCCCTTTTAGGACTGAAGGGCTCACACTCCAGTGGCTGGGAATGTTACTGGCAGATGGTTCTCAGCTCTTGGTTCTCTCCAGGAACTGACTTCAGCTGAAGACAGCTGCATCACCCATGAACGCAAGCCCATCAGATGACTGGTCCATGCACAAGTTTAATGGCCTACTCCCTCCAACTAAGGACTCCTGGGAAGGGCCACCCTGGCTTCTGAGCTCCCTGTGAAGTTGGCTGAAGCTGTGTGTAGACTGCAGCAGAGCCTTGACTGCAGCTGCTACACCAGACAGGCTATCTGCTGAAGCAGATTAACATGTCTCAAGCACCTGCTTTGCAGCCATGGATCTGGTGAATATGTTCTCTTTGTCTTTATTGGAAAGAGAGTAAGAAGTTCTTCTCATTGGCTCAGAATTAATATCAGTGCATTTACTGTCTTGTCCCGGAGCTAGATAGAAATGGTACACTCAGGACTGGGCACAGTAGGGCCAGTGGACACAGTACTTGTGCCCCTGCTTCTCCTATCATTCACCTATTTACTGAAACTTCAGTTCACCCTATGGCTGTGTGATTGTCCATTAAAACCACTGATGGAGGAATAAAACTTGAGCCAGGTTCACAGATGATCAGTTCACTATGTGGAAACACGTAAAAATATATATATATACATATAGGATACAGGTGCACCACAAGGTGATCTTGAAATACAGCAGTGTAAAGAAATCCTAATGAGCAGAGCTGCAGAAAGCAGGCCTGGTCACACACTATGCAGAAACAAAAGTGGGCAGTGGCAAATGGCTTGGCCAGTTGGTAATATAACTGAAAGCAGAAAAACTGAACAATAGGGAACAGGAGGTCAAGGGAAAAGGTATATGGCTAAATCTATGGGAATGGGCAAGAACTATGATATATTTGCATTTTATGTCATGCCCTCCAGAGAATATCCAACATAGAAGAAACCATTCAACAACTAATTAGAGAAAATTAGTCAACCAGTTAATGTCGACCAGCCTGTTACTGGTCAGCCCATGCTGAATTATGGGTGAATTATAAACGAAGTGGCCCTGGTGGCAAAGATGTAAACTATGAAGGTCCCAACATATGACTGCCATTCCTGAAAGCTTTCCTACCTATTGGCACCACAGAAGGGACAACCTTCCATCAATATTGAACCCCATTCCTCAAAGAAACAACCATTTGATAGCAAGTTGACCATATTGAACCCCTTCTACTTTGGAAGGAGCAGTGACCTATCTTGAACAGAACAGACACATAACAAGAGTGTGGGTTTGACTGCTCTGTCTATGGGGCATCAGCCAGTACTAGTATATGAAGATCTTCAGAGTATTTGACCTTCCCATCCCCAACGTGCACATAAAGTGCAGACCAGGAGACCTATTTTACAGCAAACAAGGTGTGGCAATGGTATCCATCACACTATCACATACTATGCCACCCAGAAGATGCCAGTCCAATAAAGTAACCAAACAGGCTGTTAAAGTGATAGATGAACCTCCAGTTCAGAGATAATACCCTGTAAGGATGGTGTGCCATCTGTGAGGATATTTAAAGTCAATGACCATTATATGGTGCTGGTCTCCAAAAGGAAAAACCTACAAGTCTCAAACCAAAGGGCTGAAGCAGGAGTGTCCCACTTATCCCTACTTCCAGTGACCTATTTCTAGAATTTGCTATCTTCCTATCCCTGCAGCTCTGGTTTCTGTCAATTGAGAGAGGTCTTGGTTCTCAAAGAAGACCCAGTAATTTTTCAACCTATGGTTGATGCTCAAGTACTTTGGTTCCCTTTGTCAGGAAAGGATGCAAGAACAATTATTATCCTGTCAAGAACTGATTCTGATCATCAGAAGGAGGTAGGGCAGGGAGGAACATATCTGGCATCCAAGTGATCTACCTGGTGATCTCTGGGTATCCTTTTTGCCCACATAAATTGATGAGTGCAGCAGCCATAGCCTGAAATGGTGACCAGAGCCTCAAATATCTCAGAGATGAAGATCTGGGTACCTCAAAAAATAAGCCACCTGGACCAAAAAAGATGCAAGCTGAGGACGAGGGGGACATATCATGGATAAAGAGGAGGGAGTTAATGACTATCTTAAGCCTAGCTTAGTACTAGGGACCATGATTTATCTCACCTACTGTCGTCTTATGAGACTCTCTCATAGAAAGTGGTCCAAAAGAATCCTGGAGGACTCACTCCCAGAAGTTATATGAAAGAGCAGATTTAAGTAGCAGAAGGGGTTGACTGAAGTAGATATTGTGATGTGGAGTCTAGTCCCCTCAGGACTGAAGACTTACCTCCTTTGCTACAGAAGTACTGTCAGCTAAAAACCCTCAGCTGTCAGGATTTTCTAGAAATTGTGCTCAGCTAAAGACAACCTCTTTACCTAACGTCACATCCCCTTACCAGGGGCTGTCTGCATCAGTGACAGAGCAGCACAGAATTATAGCAGCTGGCTCCCTCACATCAGTGCAGAACAGCTCTGCAGGGCACCCACCTTATAGAGTTAGCAGTGGCCTTGCTGAGACTGTATCAAAGCCTATAAGCTCTTTTTGCCCAATCCTGTATCCTTGTCTTTCCCCATAGGTGTTGATCCCCAGAGCACTCCTCCAATAAACTTCCTGTTTATAAATTTCTACCTCAGAATTTGTTCTCTGGGCAACCTGACCTGCAACATTTATAATTACACAATAATGGAAATAAATTTCAGAAAACACTGCATCTTATGCTTTATCCATAATGTTCTTTCAGCTCATCTCTTAATTCTGCTAACTTATCTTTTAATCATTCATGATTAACTTATTATCAAACATCCCCAAAGAAAGTTTGATAACTTTTCCTACATTTTTCAAGCCTCTGAAAGTGTACTCACACCAACTTCAGTGTCAATAATGATGTTACTTCACTGAAATCAAGGCTAAACATTATTTCCCTTTACCTCCTTCCTCCAGCTCCTAAATTTATGTGCTCACGTGTATTTTTCTTCCTTTCTCAAAAAATAAAGTGACTCTATATCAAGGTTAATTTTTACTACTTAGTTCTTTGTGTTATGATTTTGTGATTTCCACACAATATTTCTTTCATTAAAGTCTTTAATCTCTCCATCTGAAAGTTTCCTTCCTTTGAATTTATTAATATCCAAAGCATTATTCCATCAAAGTCTTTAATCCCTCTATACAAAAGTTTATTTCCTTTTTGTCTATAAATACCATTACTTACTTAAAAAAACAAAAACAAAACCTCAAAGTCTATTTTTTCTTTAATGTGCCATCTTGTTTCTCTCCTATTCTTTACAAACAAGGTGGAGAAATGTATACTCACTATATCTATCCCCATTTTGAATCCATACATAATAAGCTATAATCTGTATTCCATCTGTAACTCTCTACTGAAATACCTCTCTGAAAAGTCAACAATGATTTCCTAATAGTCAAACCCAATGACTTTTCCTTACTCTTTTTCGTTTTCAACCATTCTATGGCATTTTACATTATTTGGTCTTGTCTTATTCTTAAAATTCTTTCCTCATTACATTTTCCAAGAAGCTGTAATGTCCAGGTTCTCAATCAAACTTTTTAACCACATGTCCTCAGTTCCTACCCACCCATTACAGGCACTCCCAAAGTACTGTTTTCGTTCTTTTCTCTTCCAACTCTGATCCTGCTCTCTTTTAGTGATCCCGTTTTTCCCTACCTTGGACTATAAAAACTATGATTCTGAAAATGAAATCACCAGGAGAGGTTGGGAAGATGGCAGAGCAGGAAAACACTCAGCTTACCTCATCTCACGGACACATCTAGATAACAGCCACATCAGTTCAGCTAATCCAAAAACCAAACTGAAGACTGGCAAAACAGTTCATCATAAAACAGAGGCCAAATCAAATAGGGTAGGAGACCAGAAACTTGGTCAGTCAGGAACCAAATTATTGATGAGACTAACCACAAACAGGAGGGGCACCACAAGCAGAGAGAAGGGAGAGGTACAGATCCCACACCAAGCACCCCAGACACAGGGATACTGCATAACAAGTCCCCATAACATTTGGCTTTGAGAACCACTGGGGCTTGGGGCACCTGGGTGGTTCAGTGGTTGATCGTCTGCCTTCAGCTCAGGTCATGAATCCAGGGTCCTGCGATCAAGTCCTACACCAGGATCCCCATGGGGAGCCTGCTTCTCCCTCTGCCTGTGTCTCTGCCTCTCTCTGTGTGTCTCTCATGAATAAATAAATAAAATTATTTTTAAAAAAAGAAAAAGAAAACCACTGAGGCTTAACTTTGTGAGTTTTTATAACCAGCAGGGCTTAACTCCAGATACTTTAAAAATCAGTGGGCTTAGCTCTGGAAAAGCTGGAGGGCAATAGGGAACTGAATCCTCACTCTTAAAGAAACCACAAAACAAACAATCCAGCATAGAAGCACCATTTTGAAAAAGTCTAGGATATAAATGAAAATTTATTTACTAATCTCAGAACATGTGCTGGAGGGGCAGGGATCTTTAGGATACTTCTCTAAGAACAAAGAGGTGGTAGCCTTCATCTCTCTCCCTCACCAGCCTAGATAGCAGGACAGTGCAAACCAGGGTGAACACTCTCCACCTACCTCGCTAAAGTACACCCCACCCCTACAGTCTTCTGCAGATCTGCCCATCCAACCCATTCCACTTGTCAGAAGTACCTCCAAAGTGGCTCCTGCCATATCTCATCCTGCAAGCAGCCCCAGGAGGGACCAGCACCACTCCCAAGTGACATCTGTCCTGGGGAGAAGAGAGGCTAATGACACACCAGTCTGACTGCAATCTCAGCAGCTGAACATTATAACTGGAAGAAGAGAGAGTGCCCTGCCAATCAGTGCATCTGCAGTCCCAGGAGACACACTGAGGGCAGAAATCTGATCTGACTGCCAGCCCTGCCCACCAACCAAAACTTCTCAGGAGGCAGCACACGCAGAGATCCCTGCAGTTTGGGGTCACTGCAGCCCCAGCAGGCATCTGGTCTGACTGCTGACACCACCCAACTGCAGGCCCACAGAAACCCTAGACTGTACCCATAACAGCACAAGGACCAAATATGACCCAAAACAGGCAAATTAGGTCATTTGGGCCACTAGACTTAAGGCAAATGAGGCTCAATGACAACAGCAGGTTCCACACAGCCCACACAGGAGACATCCCTGAAGCACAAGGTTCTGGTGAACAGGGGACATTATAGTGCAGGGTATTAGACACTTCTTTACAAGGCCACTATTTTCAGGATTAGGAGACAGAATGGACTTTTTCAACACACAGAAACAGAAAAGGAGAGTTAGACAAAATGAAGAGACAGGAATATGTACCAAATGAAAGAATATGACAAAACCACAGCAAAAGACTAAATTAAATTAAAATAAGCAATATCCCAATTGAGAATTTAAAGAGTCATAAAGATACTTACTGAACTTGAGTAAAGAATGTAGGATCTCAGTGAGACTTTCAACAAAGAGACACAATACATAAAAAGAATCAATCATGGATGAAGAATGCAATAACTAAAATTTAAAACACAGTAGAAAAGGGGTGCCTGGGTGGCTCAGTAAGTTTAGTGCCTGACTCGATTTTAGGTCATGATCTTAGGGCCATGAGATCGAGCCCTTCATCGAGTTCCACACTGGGCATAGAGCCTGCTTGAGATTCTCTCTCTTCCCCCTCCTCCCAACTAGCTACTCATGATCTCTCTCTCTCTCTCTCTGAAATTTAATTAATTAAAATAAAAAAACTTAAAATGGGCAGAAGACCTGAATAGACATTTTTCCAAAGAAGATATGCAGGTGGCAAACAGACACATGAAAAGATGCTCACTGGTAATCACAATGCAAATTATACCATAAAGAGATATCACTTTATCTCTTTCAAATGGCTAGTATTTGAAAAAACACAAAGAATAACAAGTGTTGGCAAGGATATGGATAAGATAGCATCCTCATGCACTGCTTATAGGAATACAATTGGCATAATCACTATGGAAAACAGTATGGAGGTTCCTCTAAAAATTGAAAATTGCCATATGATGCAGTAATTCCACTACTGGGTATATACCCAAAGAAAATGAAAACACTCATGTGAAAAGCTATATGCACTTCTATGTTTACTGTAGCATTATCTACAATAGTCAAGATAGGGAAGCAATCCAACTGTCCATCTATAGATGAATGGATAAAAAAGAGGTGGTATATAAATGCAATGGAATATTACCCAACCATAAAAAGGAATAAGTTCTTGCCATTTGGAAGAACATGGTTGGAACTAGAGGGTATAATGTTAAGTGAAATAAGTCAGAGAAATACAAATATCATATGATTTCACTCATGTGAAACTTAAGAAACAAATGAACAAACAAAAAAACCAAATTCTTAAATACAGAGAACTGATAGTTGCCAGAGGGGAGGTGGTTGAGGGGATAGATGAAGCAGATAAAAATATTCACTTATCTTTTTTCAATTTTATTTAAATTAAATTTGCCAAAATATACTATAACACTCAGTATGAATCTCATCATGAAGAATACACTTATCTTGATAAGCACTGAGAAATGTATCCAATTGTTGAATCATTATATTGTATACCTCAAACTAATATAAACCTGTTAACTATACTTGAATTTTTTTTAAAAATCGCCAATTTAACACTTTCTCTTTAGCTCTAAGCCCAGGTTTTTTACAGTAAAATATATTAATTATTGATTTCATAACAACTATAATTTATTATGTTGTGAATGTTTCTATTTCCAACTTACTAAGTGTTTATGCTAAATGTGTTGTATAAAGTTGATACCTTCACAGGATTTATTGAGATGATCATATAGACTTTATCCTTTGACATACTATAAGATTTTCTGAAAGCCAACTATCTTTATGTTCCTGAAATAAATCTTACTCTAAAATGTTATTTTTTAAACACACTGCTTGATAGTATTTTATTCAAGATTCCTAAATCAATATGTACAAGTGAGTCTGACCTACAAATTTCACTGAAACTATCTTTATTGGGTTTTATGTTAGAGTTATTATTTTCCTATGCTCTAGAAATTTTTATAAAACAGAAAAAATTATCAGTTCATAACAGTTCAAGTACTCACCCATAAAATCTTCTGAGTCTAGTATTCATTTTTTAAGGTAGTTTTTTAAAACATTACATTTCTTGCATGGTTTCTCATCTATTCAGATTTTTTATTTTTTCCATGTCAACTTTAGTTAGATAGAATGCAAACCATCTTGAGGTGCCTGGATGGCTCAGTTAAGCATCTGACTCTTGGTTTCAGTTCAGATCATGATCTTAGGATCTTGAGTTGGAGCCCCATATGAGGCTCCATGTTCAGCAGGGAATCTGCTTGAGATTCTCTTCCTTTTTCTCTCTCCCCCACTCTGCTCACACCTACCCTCTCTCTCAAATAATCTTTTTAAAAAGAAAAAAAAGAATGCAAATCATCTTTTTTTTTTAAAAAAAATGCAGGGCTCAAACTCACGACCCTGAGATCAAGACCTGAGCTGAGATCATAAGTCAGGTGCTTAGCTGAGCCACCCAGGTAGCCCCAAACCATCTTTTAAAATACATGACTGAAAAACAAAAAATAAAAATAAAAATAAAAAATAAAATACATGACCAAGCTAAACCAAAAGAAAAAAAAAGTTCCTAAGAAGCCAAAACTCATATGAAAGTTGGAATCCAGCTGGATTACTCCATGGTAGCCTGAAGACTGGATTTTAATGGACTCATAGACAAGTGAAAGAACACAAAGCCCAGATTCTTTACAAAGTAGAGAATCAGACCAAAGAATCTTACATAAAGGCATGAATGAGTAAAGTAGGGGAAGAGCATTACAGGGAGATATAATAGGTATAATCCTATAGCCTTGGCTCTGAGAGAAGAGGGATAGAATTTATTATGTTAGGCCTTCCTTTGGGTAGGATCACTATGGAAATTCTTAATACCTCTGTCACTGGAAAATCTCCAAATTGAAATTGGTCCTATGTATAACCTTAAAGTAGTCCTAGGTCAGTTGTGGCTCCAGGCTCCTGTCAAAAGTAAATACATGGGGGCACCTGAGTGGCTCAGTTAAGCATCTGCCTTCAGTTCAGGTCATGATCTCAGGGTCCTGGGATGGAGCCTGGCATTAGGCTCCCTGCTCTGCAGGCAGGGAGCCTGCTTCTCTCTCTCCTCCCTGCTCATGTTTTCTTTCTCTGTCGTTATTTCTGTATTTCTCAAATAAATGAATAAAATCTTAAAAAAGAAAAAGTAAATTTTACTTTTTACACGTGTACCCGACCTGCAATAAACCCTTCTTGAGAAAAAAAAAAAAAAAAGCACATTTAAACCCACTTCTCAAATAATTTCCCAAACTAAAACTCCAAGTTCAGGAGCTAAACAATGGAAACAATTGGAAAAGAGAGAGAGAGAGAGAGAGAGAGAGAGACATGCAACTAAGAGCAAAAATCAGCAAAATCCAAAAGATAAAGGATCACACATACAACAATTACATATATTAAAATAATCAGATACTGAATAACTATATAATGAGAATATAAGTAATAAGTATAAGTAACATTTTGATATATTATTATATAAATAATAAAAGAGTGCACTGAAAGTGTAAATGAAGAAATAAGAGACTATCAAAATTGATCATGCACGTTTGACGATAGAATCAGATAAAATGCCTAAATATGAAAACATAACTGAAATTAGAAACTTAATGTTGCCTTAAATATATGAAGTTGAGGGGCACTTGGGTGGCTCAGTCAGGCCTCTGACTCTTGATTTCAGCTCAGATTGTAATCTCAGGGTGGGGGGGATCAAACCCCATGATGGGCTCTGCACTCAGTACAGAGCCTGCTAGAGATTCTCTCCCTCTACCCTTCTAATATTCTTGAAGAAGTTATTCAAAAGAAACTTCTTAGAAAATATGAAAAAAAATGATTTAAGAGCTAAGAAAACATAATGAAAGAATACAATGAATATATCACAACAGAGACCATGAGATGGAAAATAAAAAAGAGCTTAAGAGGCAGTAAGATGCCTGTAAGATGATATAATCAGAGTTTCAAGAGGCACTAGAGAGAACAGGAAAAGCAATATTTAAATAGATAAGACTGATAATTTTCTAGAATTTATTTGTAAAGTAAAAAATAAAGGGTATAAATCCCCAAAATTAGGAGGCAACAAACCCAAGGAGAGTAAATAAAAAGAAATCCACAAACACACTGTTGTGAAACTAAAGAAGACTAAAGACAAAAAGATCTTATAAGCCACCAGGAGAAAAAACAGATTCCCTGCAACAGAATGGCAGACTGATGACTCATCTCTCAAAAGCAACAATGAAAGCTACAAAATTTATGGCGTATCTTCAAAATGGTAAGTGATTTTCAGATAGAATTGTATTTTCATCAACTGTTTTTCAAGAATCAAGTTGAAATAAGGACATTTATAAAATAACAAAAATTCAAAAAGTTTATTACCAACAGACATCTCTAGAGACATGTGTAAAGTACTTTGTGAAAAAAGATAAATTCCTAGGGAGGTGCTAAGATGCAAGATATGCCAGCAACCAAAGGAAATGATAAACATGAAATGAACTGAAAAAAGCATTGCATAAACCAGTAATAACATCTAATGTAGTGGTTAAAATATTAAAATAGAACTAAAATACTGATTAAAATTTGAGCATTCTAAGTCTTTATGTTGTCCAGGAGAAGGGTAACTGCTGAAAGATTAGAATGTATATATCCTTATTAGAAGGGAAGAAATAAGAATGAAGAAAAGCATCTTAGACAAGAACAGAGAAGGAAAAAAGTTTAAAAAGCAAGTTAAATAAAAAGTAAAAAAAAAAGGTAAAAATGAATTCAAATGTACTAGGAATTATTATAAGTGTAAAGACAATTATCTATTCTATTAAAAGAAAATCAGCCATTTATACTTCATATTAAAAATATTGTAATAATATAAAATAGAAATCATATTTCTAGTGATTAGGTTATGGGATTAAAAATTAATAGAGAAACAAAATTTGGCATAAACTAGACTATTACTTGGAAGAAAATTAATAGAAAACATGAATGAGGGGTGCCTGGGTGGCCCATTCGGTTAAACATCTGCCTTCAGCTCAGGTCATGATCTCAAGGTCTTGGGATCAAGCTCTGTGTTTGGCTTCCTGCTCAGAGAGAGTCTCCCTCCCCTTCTCCCCACTCCATCCTCCTCCACCCCCAACTCATGCTCACTCTCTCTTTCAAATAAAATTTTTTTTAAAAATGAAAAAAACATGAATGATCCTGCAATCATTAAAGGTATTAAATCAATAAAAGAAGGCAAGCATGTACCCCACGTTTGTTATATAATTGTACTTCAGGATAATCAAAAAATTGCCAAGGAACCATTCCTTTTTATAAAAGTATTCTAGCCTGTAAGGAGAAAATAATTTCAAAATAAACTTATCAAAAAAAAAAAAAATGCTTTCCAGAGAGAGAGATAAAATGCTGGAGGACTAGGGGACCCTAATTTGATCTGGCCCCTGAAACTCAGCTAGATAGCTATGAAATCATTCTAAATACCTTCTAACTCAACCAGAGATCTAAGAAAAGAATTGCTGCAATTGTATAAATAAAAAAGCAACCACTTTTTGCAAGGCAGGTACGGAGACATGAATATGAGGGGATATATGGGAAGATAAACCGTGGGCTGAGGGAGCCTCCCGCAATAAGCTGCCAGAAAGTGATATAGCAGTGGAGTGTAAAATCAGAACTTTTAGAAGTCTGCTTGGGTGAGAGACCTCCCTGCCTGAAAGGTGCTCAGGAAGGCAAACCCCAGGTGGACAGTGCAGTCTTAGGACCCCCAGGGTCACAGAAAGAATGGGGTACCTGAGTACAGTAAGTTCCCAAGTATCCGAGCAGGGAAGCTGACTGCAAATGGAGTCTAGGCACCTGCTTTTTGCTCAGTGTTGCCATAAACCATGAACAACTACACAGCTGCAAGAGCACTCTCCAAGAAGGGGCCCAGCAAGTAGCAGGACCACAGTGTGACTCCCCTCCCCACCCCAGGAGGAGTGGTGCATGTGTGCACCACAGGAGTCTGTAAAGTTGAAAAACTCCAAACAGGGTCACATGCCTGAGATAAAATTGCTCAGTCAGAGGCTGAATGAACACAGAGTGAGGAACAAAAACAGAGAGATAAGAATGACTGCTTTTCTGTGAGGATGCATTGAAGAGTGGGAAGGCCTAAACATTCAGCTTCAAGGATGGAGATGGGGCATTACCATTTTCATCCACCAAAATAGTGCTGAAAGCCTTCAAGGAACAAAAGAGCAATAGAGCAATCCAGAGCCACTTACACTCAGCCCAGCCCCCTAGCAAGGAGGGTACAATTCCACCCAGGGAAAGACACCTGAAAATCAGCACAACAGGCCCCCTGCCCAGAAGATTGGCAGGAACATCCAGATAATACCAAGTTCACCATGTCATACAGAACTACAAAATTTCAGGACTAGGGAAAAATAATATATAGAATTTGTGGGGTTTTCTCATGATTCTTTAGTCTTTCAATTTTAATTTTTTTTTCCTTTTTTGGCTATTTTCTTATTTTATCAACTCTTTTTTTAAGTCTTTTTTAATTTTCATTTGTACATTTTATATTTTTTTTTCATTTTTGGCTTCCTTTCATTGTATTCAATTTTATTTTTGTGTATGTATAAGTTTTTCTTTATTTATAATTTGGGGATCTAGTTTCTTCTAAAAAAAGAGACCAAATTACACGCAGGATCAAGTTTATTGCTCTGTTTGGTTCATCTTCTGTTTGACTTTATTCTCTTTCTCTTTCTTTTTCTTTTTTGGTTTTTGATCTCTTCTGATTTGTTCAATACATATTTTTCTGATGTTGTTACAATTTATGTATTTTGTTCTATCATCTATTCTTCTCTGGAGATAATAATAAGATACAAGAACTCACCCCAAAAAAAGAGAACAAGAAGTACTACTCACTGCCAAGGATTTAATCAATATGAATATAGGTTAAGATGTCAGAACTAGAATTCAAAATGATTATAAAGATATTAGCTGGGCTAGGAAAAAGTATAGAAGACACTAGAGAATCCCTTACTGGAGAAATAAAAGAACTAAAATCTAATCAGACCAAAATCAAAAAGGCTATTATTGAGATGCAATAAAAAATGGGGGCTCTAACTCTAGAATAAATGAGGCAGAAGAGAGAGTCAGTGGTATAGAAGACAAAATTATGGAGAATAAAGAAACAGAAAAAGAAAGATAATAAACTAGTGGATCACGAGGGGAGAATTCAAGAGATAAGTGATACAATATAGTGAAACAATATTAGAATAATTAGGGTCCCAGAGGAAGAGGAAAGAGAGAAGGGGGCGTGCAGAAGGTTTCTTTGAGCAAATTATAGCTGAGAATTTCCCTAATCAGGGGAAGGAAACAGACATTCAAGTCCAGAAGGTATTCAAGTCCAGAGAACCCCCTTCAAAATCAATAAAAATGGGTCAACACCCCAACATACAATAGTGAAGCTTGCAAATTTCAGAGACAAAGAGAAAATCCTGAAAGCAACTTGGGACAAGAGGTCCTTAACCTACACGGGTAGAAAAGTACAGCTGGTAGTATACCTATCTACAGAGATCTAGCAGGCCAGAAAGGACTGACACGATATATTCACGGTGCTAAATGAGAAAAAATATGCAGCCAAGAATACTTTATCCAGCAAGGTTGTCATTCAGAATGGAAGGAGAGATAAAGAACTTCCAGGACAAACATAAACTAAAAGAATTTGTGATCACAAAACCAGCCCTGCAAGAAACATTAAAGGCGATCCCTTAAGGGAAAAAAGAGCCCAAAAATAACATGGACTAGAAAAGAACAGAGACAATAAACAGAAACAGTGACTTTACAGGTAATACAATAGCACTAAATTCATATCTTCCAATAATTACTTTGACTATAAATGGGCTAAATGCTCTAACCAAAAGACAGAGGGTATCAGATTGGATAAAAAAGCAAGACCCATCTATATATTCATGGAAAAAACTCATTTTAGACTCAGAGGCACCTCTTGATTGAAAGTGAGGGAGTGGAGAACCACTTATCATGCTAATGGACATTAAAAGAAAGCTAGAATAGCAATCCTTATAACAGACAAATTAGATTTTAAACCAGAGACCATAATAAGAAATGAAGAAGGACTCTATATCATAATTAAAGGGTCTATTCAACAAGATGATCTAACAATTTTAAATATTTATGCCTCTAACATGGGAACAGCCAATTTTATAAACCAATTAATAATAAAATTAAAGAAACCCATTGATAATAATATAATAATAGTAGGGGACTTTAACACCCCACTCACTGAAATGGACACATCACCTAGCAGAAGATCAACAAGGAAACAAAGGCTTTGAATGACACACCAGACCAGATGAACTTCACAGATAAATTCAGAACATTCCATCCTAAAGCAACAGAATACACATTTTTCTTGGGTGCACATAGAACATTCTCTAGAATACATCGTATACTGGGTCACAAATCAGGTCTCAACTGGTACAAAAAGACTAAAATTAATCCTTGCACATTTTCAGGCCATAATGCTTTAAAACTTGAACTCAAGGGATCCCTGGGTGGCGCAGTGGTTTAGTGCCTGCCTTTGGCCCAGGGCGCGATCCTGGAGACCCGGGATCGAATCCCACGTTGGGCTCCCAGTGCATGGAGCCTGCCTCTCCTTCTGCCTATGTCTCTGCCCCTCTCTCTCTCTGTGTGTGTGTGTGACTATCATAAATAAATAAAAATTTAAAAAAAAAACGAACTCAATCACAAGAGGAAAACAAACACATGAAGGTTAAAAAGCATCCTATTAAGGAATGAATGGGTAAACCAGGAAATTAAAGATTTTTAAAAATTCATAGAAACAAATGAAAATGAAAACACAACTGTTCAAAACCTTTGGGATGCAGCAAAGGAGGTCCTAAGAGGGAAGTACATAACAATACAAGACTTTCTCAAGAAACAACAAAAGTCCCAAATATACAGTCTAACCTTCCCCAAAGGAGCTAGAGAAAGAACAGCAAATAAAGCCTAAATCCATCAGAGAAGAGAATTAATAAAGAGTAAAGAAGAAATCAATGAAATAGAAACCAACAGAATAGTAGAACAGATCAACGAAACTAGGAGCTGGTTCTCCAAAAGAATTAATAAAATTGATAAACCCCTAGCCAGTCTTACCAAAATAAAAGAGAAAGGACCCAAATAAAATTGTGAATGAAAGAAGAGAGATCACAACCAACATCACAGAAATATAAACAATTATAAGAACATATTATTATAAGCAACTATATTCCAACAAATTAGGCAACCCATAAATAATGGATACATTCCTAGAAACATAAACTACCAAAACTGAAACAGGAAGAAATAGAAAATCTGAACAGACCCATAACCAGCAAAGAAAATGAAGTGGTAATAAAAAATCTCCCAACAAACAAGAGTCGAAGGCTAGATGGCTTCCCAGGGGAATTCTACCAAACATTTAAAGAAGAATTATTATCTATTCTCTTCAAGCTATTTCAAAAAATAGAAATGTAAAGAAAACTTCCAAACTCATTCTGAGACCAGCATTACCTTGTTTCCAAAACCAGACAAAGACCCGACCAAAAAGAATTACAGACCAATATCCCTCATGAACATGGATGCCAAAATTCTCACCAAGGTACAGCCAATAGGATCCAACAGTACATTAAAAGAATTATTCACCATGACCAAGTGGGATTTATTCATGGGCTGCAAGGTGGTTCAACAACTACAAATCAATGTAATATACTACACTAATAAGAGAAAGAATAAGAACTATATGATCCTCTCAATAGATGCAGAGAAAGCATTTGACAAAATACAGCATCTTTTCTTGATTAAAACTCTCCACAGTGTACGGACAGAGGGAACATACTTCAATATCCTAAAAGCTATATACAAAAAGCCCACAGTGAATATCATTCTCAATGGGGAAAAAGTGAGAGCTTTTCCCCTAAGGTCAGGAACAAAACAGGAACATCCACTCTCACTACTGTTGTTGAAGTCCTAGCCCTGGCAATGAGACAACAAAAAGAAAAAGAAAAAAGGCATCCAAATCCACAAAGAAGAAGTTGAACTCTCACTCTTCATAGATGACATGATACTCTCTGTGGAAACCCAAAAGATTCCACTCCAAAATTGCTGAAACTCATACAGGAATTCAGCAACGTGACAGCATATAAAATCAATGCACAGTAATCAGCTGCATTTCTACACACTAACAATGAGACAGAAGAAAGAGAAATTAAGGAATCTTTTCCATTTACAATTGTATCAAAAACCACATGTTACATATGAATAAACCTAACCAAAGAGGAAAAGGATCTATACTCTGAAAACTATAGAACACTTATGAAAGAAACTGAGAAAGACACAAAGTAACATAAAAATATTCCATGCTCATGCATTAGGAGAACAAATGCTGTTAAAATGTCTGTGATTCCCAGAGCAATCTACATATTCAATGTTATCCTTATCAAAAGGATTATCAAAATGCCATCAACATTTTTCACAAAGCTAGAACAAATAATCCTAAAATTTGTATGGAACCAGAAAAGACCCTGAATAGCCAAAGAAATGTTGAAAAAGAAAACCAAAGCTTGTGGCATCACAATTCTGGACTTCAAGTTCTATTACAAAGCTGTAATCGTCAAGACATTATGGTCCTGGCACAAAAACAGATACACAGATCAATGGAACAGAATAGAGAACCCAGAAATGGACCCTCAACTCGATGGGCAACTAATCTCCCACAAAGCTGGAAAAAAAAGACAGTCTCTTCAACAAATGGTGTTGGGAAAATTGGACAGTCACATGCAGAATGAAACTGGACCATTTTCTTACACCAAACATAAAAATCAACTCAAAATGGATGAAAGACCTAAATGTGAGACAGGAATCCATCAAAATCCTAGAGGAGAACACAGGCAACACCCTTTTTGAACTTAGCCACAGCAACTTCTTGCTAGACACATCTCCAATGGAAGGGAAACAAAGGCAAAAATGAACTATTGGGACTTCATCAAGATAAAAAGTTTTGCACATCAAAGGAAACAGTCAACAGAACCAAAGACAACAATATATCTATAGGAAAAATAACAGGAAATGGAATCAGAATGTGACAGAGAGTCAAATTATAAGCAACTGGTTGGATGGAATTTATTATCAATTGAATGGGGGAATACTTGGTGAAGCAGGTTTACTGGATGAAACCAGGAGTTTAGTATTGAAAATGTTAAGTTTAAGATGTTTATAGAAAGTCCAAACAAAGCTGTCATATACACAATTGGATATATAAACCTGGAATTGTGGACCAGTGACAAAAACATGGGAACCATCAGCATGTAGGTGGTATTTACAGCCAGCTAACTACAATGAGATCACTAAGGGAAGGAGATTGACAGAAAAATGAAGCCAACTAGGACTGAGTTTTGGAGAGTGATCCAGGAGAAGACACCACTTTCTATTTTCTTATATACTATATAATTCATAATATATTGTGTTTATTTTTATAAACTTGAAGAATGTAAAATCCCATTCAAGTAGAGATTTTTGTCTTTTCTGTTGCATCCATTGATACAACACAAATACACAGAGTAGTGCCTGACTTTCATAGGCATTCAATAAACACTTGTTGATGAGAATGTATGGATTATGCTTTTTATATTTATTTTAGAAATTTTTCCATACATTGAAGTCAGAAAGATAGCCTTTCTTTTCATTAAATATATTACATATTTCCCTTTCATATTGACTCCATAACCCATATAGAACTGAATAGTGTAAAGTAAGGCTCTAATTTCATTTTCATACATATTTTCATTTCTCTAGAATGAAGTACAAAATTGTTAGCATAACATTCAAGGCATTTCATAATCCAAATCTACGTTATGTACCCCATGTTACCTCTCACTGCCGGCCTACACAATCCTAGTTCAACTACATTAAATCCCTTCTAATTCTTGAGCACTGGACAATGCAATATGATATGCTAAAGGAATAAGAAGAGAATGTGAAATTATGAAAAGGTAAATATTGACATTTGTGGGTAATATCGTATACCTAGAAAAATCAAAATATCATTTGAAAAACATAAAATTAATAAAAATTTAGAATAGTTAAAATATTTGTGAGGTGCCTGGGTGGCTCAATCATCTGCCTTCAGCTCAGGTCACAATCCTGTGGCTCAAGCCCCGAGACAGGCTCCCTGCTCAGCAGGGGGTCTGCTTCTCCCTCTCCTCTCCCTCTGCCACTCCCCACAGCTTATGTTTTCTCTCTTGCTATCTCAAATAAATAAATAAAATCTTTAAAAAGAAAAAAGAATAGTTAAAATATTTATGCCCATTAAAATGTTTTTGTAAAAATATCAAATTACATGAGACATGCTCATAATATAATATTAACTTGTAAAAACAGAATTCTAAATTATTCCTACCATAATATTTATTCTAGGTTTAGAAAATTTAAATATGGAATAAGTAATTTAAGAAGCATACTAAAATGTTAATGGTCATTGTGTTTTTAGGGTTGAATTTTTCCCAAATACTAAGTATATATGGTAATTTTATAATGAAAAACTACTAAAAAAATTTTATATCTTATCCCTGATAAGAGAAGTTCTACCAAATTTCAAATAAGTCCTTGAAAAATGAGGATCTCAGCTGAAATTTTACATCAGTCATAACTACCAAAAAAATTGAAACATCCATTTATGCTAGAAAATAAATCTTCACTGTCACTAAGATTAATAAGCCTAAATAACACAGATTTGGAGATGAAATATCTAGTCTAGTAACTTCACAACATGGATATTATCATCTCCAATAGTTGTTAAAAGCATGGATCCTTGGCGTTTCATCTACATGTAGTAGAACCAACAAAATAGCGTTGCTAGTAAATCCTAAAATTCAGATGGTATGAGCTTTAATTTTACAACTGGAAGTGTCCTTGAAAGTCAACTATCCCAACATTTTAGAGATAGAATTCCAATACTTAAGAAGAAAAGAGATTTACTGATGATCACACATCTAGATGATGGGAATGACATCAATACCAGAATTATCACTTTACCATTCTTCCTACAGTAACACACTTCAATTCCTAATCACTGAACTCAAATCAAAATGATTGATATTTTCCTTCAAAAATTTCCCTAATGCATTCCTCCCCAAATGGTTTCTTTCCTGAGAAGAAAAATATATAAATATTATATATAATGTGTATTTGTTACATATTATAAATGTTATACATATATATGTGTGTGTGTGTGTGTGTGTGTGTATGTATGTGTATACACTTACGTGCCCATTCATGTAATTCCGAACATTGGAGCCCTTTAAGGAGAATGTTTTGAAGCCACATACTGATAGACTATCTGCTTTTCGGAAACATCCACAGAATAATTCCTTTGAATAAGCAGCATTGCTTTTCAATATATAAATTCTCTATTAAAATGTTTATAATGCAATTCTCCCTTTTGTTATAGTAAATGAAAACACTATGTCTTCTATAAAAAATTCATTAAGAAATGCCATTCGTAAAAAGATTCAATTAAGTATATGAAACTTTATCCCACTGTGACCTATATTGAGTTGTTCTATAAGACAATATAATCTTATTTTTGTTCTGAGCTCATCTCTGGAGCAAAGATTGAATTTCATTAAGAAAAACAGCTCTGCCCTTCCAATTAGAGTCCCAGAGGAATCTGACTGTGAACTTTCCAAGGCATAGGGTGGGTGAAAGACCACGCATGCTTCATCTCTCTCTCTCTCTTGCTCTCTCTCTCTCTCTCTCTCTCTCTCACACACACACACACACACACACACACGTGCAACATTCCTATTATCCCTTCCATCTGAGACTGACCAGAGTTAATTTTTTTGTTTTTAACAGACAGGGAAAATACCACAGCATTTATTCATTTTTGACTAGAAACCCAGCAAAGGTCATGCCCTAATCCAAACCAAACACTCAGGATTTATTTTAGCAATCCCTCTGAAATTGTCCTTTCTTTCCTCTGAAGATACAAATTCCTCATCTGCTTCTTGCATGACAGACACTTCTAGACTATCCAGCTAAACTTACTTCTCTGTGGAGAAAGCCCCACAGCAGAAACAACAGGCCATTCTCCGCTTGAATAGCCTCATATGATGGAAAACTATTCCTGCAGTAAACTGAGCTGGGGGGTGGGCAGGGCAGCTCTAGCTCTAATACTGGTCACAGAGAGTCTGGTAATGTCCACCTAAATGTCCCATGGGTTATCAGACATGTGCACCTTCACAGAGTTGTAATCATTAACTCCTATGTAGATGACAAATTTGTCCTCTCATTCATCTCATTTACCCAGAACTTTCTACATGTTCTCATATTCTGTACAACTTTGATCATCAGTCATTAAAAATAAATACAGTAAAATTAGGGCATTGGTATTTGAGATAATTTTTTGTCATCTAAAAATAAACTATTTTTTTCTTGGTTAGTCATTTTTAAGTGCTGATCTATAGACTGGTTTCATCAGAATTACTAGCGAAATATTTTTTTTAATCCTGAAGATTATGATCCTAGAGATTATGACATAGATCTCAAGTGTAGGACCCACTGGTCTAAATAATTTCTGAAGTCTCTAGAGTCTCTCTACTCTTCTACAACTCAGAATTACTACTGCATGCAATATTAACACCCACTGTGTATGCTGATTGTGATTACCACTCCACACTATGAGAATAAGCCATCTCAAATCCCCACTGTTTCAGGTTGGATTCCATGGGAAACAGGCTCTAAATCAGAGATTAGCATTCAGAAAGTTTACTGGGGAGTGGCAGCCTTGGGCACGGAAATGAAGCAGGATTGGGCAGTAAGAAATTGGATTGAGATACCAACTCAAGAAAGACTTCAGCTGATGCACAGGGACCTCTGAGGCTGATTCGTGCTCTTCAGAGTTGTTTGGAGCTGGGATGAGGGGCTTGGGTCTTTATACCTGGTATGAACATGTCACTGCATGCTATCCCCCCAGGAAAGGATCATGAACTTGGCAAGATGACTTTCTTCACCAAAGGGCAGCTGATGACTGAATAGCTTCTCAGTCCTCAAGTGGAATCTGGCATCTGTCACTCATCCATTTCACTTACTTTCACTACAAACAAAACAAAACAAAACAAAAAAGATGGGGAGAGTTAAGCCAGAATATTTCTCAGTAGAAAATCAATAGTTTTTAAGTTAAGGGGGGGAACCCCACAACATTATTATCTCTCACTTCCTCCCATTTCAAGCACTGGATATTTATGTAATGATTCATCACTAAAATGAAGCATGAATTTCTATGTGGAATTATTTCTAGTCCTTTAAATGGCACTTCTTAGGATTTCTTCATGTTTAGAGTTTCATCAATCAGAATAAACTGCTTCCAAACAATTGGTTATTTTTGTCTGTTTAAAAAATTTGTACATGAGAATGATGTGACATCAAGAATGTAGAAGTCTTAGGGACATCTGGGTGGCTCAGTCAGTTGAGCATTGACTCTTGGTTTGAGCTCAGGTTGTGTTCTCATGGGTAAGGAGATCGAGTCCCACATCAGGCTCAGCAATCAGTGTGAAGTCCGCTTGAATATTGTCTCCCTCTGCCTCTCTCCCCACTTGTACATATAAGAGCACGCTCTGTCTCTCTAAAATAAATAAATAAATCCTTTTTTAAAAAAAGAATGCAGGCATTTTCACAATGAGATATCACCTGACATGGGTGAGAATGGCTGTTAACAGAATCACAAGAAATAACAAGTGTTAACAAGGATGTGTAGAAAAGAAAAACTTTGTTCAATGCTGGCAGGAATGTAAATCAGTGCAATCACTATGGAAAACACTGTGGAAATTCTTCAAAAGGTTGAAAATAAAACCACCATATGATCCAGCCATTTAACTTCTGGGTATTTTTGTTAAGAAAATAAAAACACTAAGTTGAAAAGAAAAAAAATAAAAAATAAAAAATTTGTAATTATTACATGTATTTTTCCCTTAATAATGTTTCTTTGGAAAACCAAAAGAGAATTCTTGACTCTTGTGACAATCTCACACTGTACATGGCCTTTTCATAGAGGGTTGTAATCAATAATCACCACTGCAAATTCTCAGGAGCCCAAGAAATGTGGGCCCTTTTCCCCAACTTGCCTCATTTAATAGGAATATTGGACAGATAAAGTGAGATCATATCTCAGCATCTCCAAACCAGATGGGGTTCCCAAGAGTGTATAAAATCAATCCAGCTAATAGATGAAGAGGTAGATGAAGCTGTAGAAGGAATGCTAATACTACATTTAGAGTCAAATATCCTTGGCCTGAGCTCTGTCTCTGCTGCTTTTAACTTCTGATAGTGAAAATGTCACTAAATCTCTAAGCCCTAGTTCTCTTGTCTAGTAAAATGGGAGCGAGTTCACCTCCATCAAAACTGACATAATGACACAGAAAGATATAACTGAAAAAGCTGTGTACACACAGGCAAAGTCACTGCCGCTGTCCTGGAGTCCTCTATCATTTCCTTGCTCTATACTATCTTCAAAACTAACACATAAGCTACTTGAGGCAGGCATTTCTTTAATGTGATTCAGACACATGACAAATCTTGCATACAATAAAAACTACTACTTACCGTGTGCCATGCATAATTATTTAATTCTTCCAACAACTCTATAAAGTGGTTTCTTTCTTATTCCCATTTTGCAAGTGAAGAATTTGGAGCTTAGTGGGCTGTGAGACATTCCTACCATCTTACAGTGAGTAAAAGGAAAGCCTTTACAGCCCCTCACTCTGCTTCCCTTCCTCTTTTTTAGTTTTAAGACTTTATTTGGGGTGGCCTGGGTGGCTCAGCAGTTTAGCGCCGCCTTCAGCCCAGGGCCTGATCCTGGAGACCCGGGATCAAGTCCTGCGTCGGGCTCCCCGCATGGGGCCTACTTTTCCTGCCTATTTCTCTGCCTCTCTCTGTGTGTGTCTCTCATTAATAAATAAATAAATAAAATATTTTTTCAAAAAAAAGACTATTTGTTTGAAAAAGAAAGTGAAAGAGAGAGCATGAGTGGTGGGGAGAGGAAGTGATAGTGGGGAGGGGGAAGTAAGAGAGGGAGAAGCAGGCTTCCCTCTGAGCAGAGAGCTGAATGTGAGACTCAAAACAGACTGTAACAAGGAACAAAGAAAGGCATTCCATAATGACAAAGGGATTGATCCAACAAGGGGATGTAACATGATCATCATCTTAAGAAATGCAAAAAAGTATTTGACAAGATTCAACTTCCATCTATTCATGACAAAAATTCTCAACAAAATGGGGTTAGAAGGAATATACCTCAACATAATAAAAGCCATATAGTGAAAATCCACAGCTAACATCATCTCATTGTTGAAAAACAGAGCTTTCCTAAGGTCAAGATAAGATAAGAATGTCCACTCTCACCACTTTTGTTCAACATATTAGAAATTCCAGCCATAAGCAATCAGACAAGAGAAAGAAATAAGAGCCATCCATATAGGTAAAGAAGTTTAACTGTCACTATGTGCAGATGAGACGATGCTATACATATAAAATTCTAAAGATTCCACAAAAAAACTACTAACAGTAATAAACTAATTCAGTAATGTGGCAGGACACAAAATTCATACCAAGAAATCAGTCGTGTTTCTGTACACTAACAACAAAGTCTCAGAGAGAAAATTTTAAAACAACACCATTTACAACGCACCAAAAAGCAGAAAATATCTAGTAATAAACTTAACCAAAGAGGTGAAAGATATGTACTCTGAAAACTATAAAACATTAATGAAAGAAATTGATGAGCATACAAAATAATCGAAAGATATTCCATGCTCATGGATTGAAAGAATATTATCAAAATGTCCATATTACCCAAAGCAGTCAGCAGATTCAATGCAATCCCTATCAAAATACCAACAGTATTTTTCACAAAACTAGAACAAATAATACCAAAATTTGTATGAGCTCACAAAAGACCTCAAATAGCCAAAGAAATTCTAATAATAACAAAGCTGGAATTATCACAATTTCAGATTTTGAGATATACTACAGGGGTGCAGTATGGTACAGGCACAAAAACAGACACAAAGATAAAAAAAAAAAAAAAACAGAATAGAGACCCCAGAAACAAATCCCCACATTCATATGGTCAATTAATCTATGATAAAGGAAGCAGGGAAATACAATGGAGAAAAGAGTCTTTTCAATAAATGGTGCTGGGAAAACTGGACAGGGCATGTAAAATAATAAACTGGACCATTTTCTAACACCGCACAAAAATAAACTCAAAATGGATTAAAGACCTAAATGTGAGACCTGAAACCATAAAATCCTATAAGAGAACACAGGCAGTAATTTCTCTGATATCAGCCATTGCAACATTTTTCTAAATGTGTCTCCTGAGGTCTCCTGACACAAGGAAAAAAAAAAACAAAAAATAAACTATTGACACTACATCAAAACAAACTTTTGCACAGCAAAGAATACCATCAACAAAACAAAAAGACAACCTACTGAATGAGAGAAGATATTTGCAAATGGTATGTCTGATAAGGGATTAATATCCAAAATATATGAGGAACTTACACAACACCAAAAAACCCACAAATAATCCAATTTTAAAGTGGGCAGAATAGACATTTTTCCAAAGAAGGCATACAGATGGCCAGCAGACAGGTGAAAAGATGCTCAACATCACTTAATCATCAGGGAAGTGCACATTAAAACCACAATGAGATATCCCCTCACATCAGTTTAGAATGGCTAGTATCAAAATGATAAGACACTACAAGTGTTGGTGAGGATGTAGAGAAAAAGAAAATCTCATACACTGTTGGTGGAAATGTAAATTGGTACAGCCTGTGGAAAACAGTATAAAAGATCCTCCAAGAAATTAAAAATAGAAATACTATATGATTCAATAATTCCACCACTGGGTATTTACCCAGGAAAAAAAAATGATAACACTAACTCAAAAAGACATATGTTTATTGCAATGTTATTTACAATAGCCAAAAGAAGTAATTAACCTAAATGTCCATCAATAGATGATGAATATAAACATGTTAGAATATTACTCAGCCGTAAAAAGTTTGAGATCATGCCATTTGAGACAACATGAATAGACCAGGAGGGTATTATACTAAGTAAAATAAGTCAGATTGATAAAGACAAATACCATATGATTCCAGTCACAAGGGGAATCTTTTTTAAAAATGAATAAACAAATAAAAAGCAGAATCAGAACTACAAATACAGAGAACAAACTGATAGTACCAGTGTTGGGGGGAGGGTGGGGTTGAGCATAACAGGTGAAGAGAAGAGGGAGATACAAGCCTCCAGTTACAGAATGAGTAAGTCATGGGAATAAAAAGTAAAGCATAAAGAATGTGGTCAATGATATTATAATCGCAATGTAATAGGACAGTTAATAGTTATACTTTCTTTTTTTTTAAGATTTTATTTATTTATTCATGAGAGACACAGAGAGAGAGGCGGGGGCACAAGCAAAGAGAGAAGCAGGCTCCATGCACGGAGCAGGATGTGGGACTCGATCCCCGGTCTCTAGGATCGCGCCCTGAGCCAAAGGCAAATGCTCAACCGTTGAGCCACCCTGGTGTCCCGATAGCTATACTTGTGAACATAACATGAAGCATAAACTTGCCAAATCACTAAGTTGTGCACCTGAAACTACTGTAACATTGTGTGTCAACCATACTTAAATTAAAAAAAGAGAAGATAACACAAAAATTTCAAGTCACTTAAAAATTAAAATCTTACTAAAAATGATCAGAAGATCTGAATAGACATTTTTTCCAGAGAAGCCATACAGGTGGCCAAGAGGCACATGAAAAGATGCTCAATATCACCAATCATCAGGAAATGTAAATCAAAACCACAGTGAGATATTTAACTTCACACCTGTTAAAATGGCTATAATAATTTTTAAAAAAAAAAGACAAATAACAAGTGTTGATCAGGATGTGGAGAAAAGGGAGCCCTTGTGTACTGTTGGTGGAAATATACATTGGTGCAGCCATTATAGAAAACAGTAGGGAGGGCTCTCAAAAAATTAATAATAAACTACCATATGATTCAGCAATTCCATTTCTTGGTATTTATCTGCAGAAAACAAAAACACTAACTCAAAAAGACATACGCACCCTTCTGTTCATTGCAACATTATTTACATAGTCAAGATACAGAAACAACCGAAGTACCCATTAATAGAAGAATGGATAAAAAGACACATACAGGGGCAGCCTGGGTGGCTCAGTGGTTTAGCGCGGCCTTCGGCCCAGGGCGTGATCCTGGAGACCCGGAATCGAGTCCCACGTCGGGCTCCCTGCGTGGAGCCTGCTTCTCCCTCTGCCTGTGTCTCTGCCTCTCTGTGTCTTTCATGAATAAATAAATAAAATCTTGTTTTAAAAAATTTTTAAATTAAATTAAATTTTTAAAAAAGACACATACATACACACATAATATGCAATGGAATACTATTCTGCCACACAAAAAAAGAATGAAATCTTGCCATGTGCAACAACATAAACAGACTGAGGGTATTATGCTACATGAAAGAAATCAGACAAAGACAGGTACTGTGTATGGTCTCACTTATATGTGAAATCATAAAAACAAAAACAAAAAAAGTTTGTGAATACAGAGAACCCACTGGTGATTGCCAGAGAAGGGAGTGGAAGTGGGAGAAATGAGTGAAAGGGTCAAAAGGTACAAACTTCCAATTATAAAATAAATAATTCATGGAGATGTACTATACAGGATGGTGACTACAGTTAATAATACTGTGTTGCATATCTGAAAGTTGCTAAGAGAGTAAAACTTAAATGTTCTCATCACAAGAAAGGAAAAATAAATTTTGTAACTATGTAAGGTAATAGACATTAACATAACATAACAAAAAATAGACATTAACATAACAAAACATAAAATACATTAAAATTAACATAATAAACATTTATATATATTTATATATATATATATAACATAATAGACATCTACATAAAACCTTTCTAGACTTACAGGAAGCATATTTAATAAAATTTCAAAAGCTTTTCCCCTTGAGATAAAAGAAATAAGAAACTTGTTATCACCATTTCTATTCAACATTATACTGAGGTGCCTGGACCTGGTCAGTTCAAAAAAGGCAAGAAAACAATAATAGGTACAAAATAAAAGGAATGAATATTTGAAAGAAAGAAATAAAATTGTAAATCTTTCATTATTGGCTGATAACATGATAACATAACATATATGTGCAAAATCCAAAAAATTACAAATTACTGGAATTTAACAAAATCTCTAGACACAAAACCAATATACAAAAATCAATTGCAATTGTATACACTGGCATCAAACAAACAAAATGAAATGTTTTAAATAGCATTTAAAGAACATCAACTACTTAGGAATAAATCTGTGATGTGTAACACTTATAGTCTAAAATTACAAAATTAATGGCATGGAAGATTCAATGCTACAAAAATAACGAATCCTCCAAAATTGATCTACAGGTTTAAAGTAACCTCAATCAAAACCTCAGCTGGATATTTTTAAAGAAACTTCACAATCTGATTCAAGTATTCAAAGAATCCATTTGATTTATGACAAAGGTAACATACAATGAGTTAGGGAAAGAATGGGTTTGGGGTGCGTGGGTGGTTCAGTCGGTTAAGCTTCTGACTCTTGATTTTGGCTCAGATCATGATCCCAGGGTCATGAGATCAAGCCCAGCATTGGGCTCTGTGCTCAGCAGGGAGTCTAGGTGAGAGTCTCTCTCTCCCTCTTTTTTCCCCTTCTCTGTGTGACCTTTCTCTCTCTAAATAAATAAATGTATAAAATCTCTTTTAAAAAAATATATAAAATCTTTTTTTAATTAAAAATACATTTTTAAAAAGGAAAAGAATGGGTTTCTTATATTCCCCGTATGAGTGAAACCATATAATTGTCCAATTAACTTACCTCACTCATCATAATACCCTCCAGTTCCATCCATGTCGAAGCAAATGGTGGGTATAGAGAAAAGGAGGGAAAATGAGTGGGGAAAATTAGAGAGGGTGACAAAACATGAGAGACTCCTACCTCTGGGAAACAAACAAGGGGTAGTGGAAGGGGAAGTGGGCAGGAGGATGGGGTGACTAGGTGACGGGCACTGAGGAGGGCACTTGACAGGATGAGCACTGGGTGTCATACTATATGTTGCAAATAGAACTTCAATTTCAAAAAAGGGGGGAAAAAAGAAAGAAAATAAAAGGAAAAAAAGAAAAGAATGGGTTTTTAGTCATTGTCACTGGGTCAATTGTACACCCACATACAAAAACTTTGAATCTTCAACCTCTACCTTACAGCATGTGCCAATATCAGTTCCAGATATATTGTAAATCTAAATGTGAAAGATAAAACATTACAGCTTGTGAAAGAAATCATATATGAGTATTTGATGACATTTGGATAAGCAAAGATCTCTTAAACAGAATACAAAAAGTACTGACCATAAGTGTAATGACAAATGCTAAATTGTTTCATATGAAAATTAAGAATGTCTATCCTTCAAAGACATGATTAAGAAGTGAAAAATAAAGCCCCATGGTGGAAGAAGATGTTTGCAACATCTTCTTAACAAAAGATCCAGAATTTCTAAAATCAGTGAGAAAAAGACAATCCAATAGAAAAAATGGGCAAGAAACTTGAGCAGGCACTCTGCAAAGAGGATTATCTGAAGGGTTGATAAACATATCTGAAGGTACTCAACTTTTTAAATCGAAACACAAATTAAAACCACCATGAGATACTACTACTATCTGCCATTATAGCTAAAAATAAAAATGACTAATAATACCAAGAGTCGGAAAGGATGAGAACCAAATGAAATGGAACTCTTTCAGAAACCACTTTAGAATAACTATTGAGGAGGGGCACCTGGCTGGCTCAGTTGGGGGAGCATGCAACTCTTGAGCTTGGGGTTGTGAGTTCGAACCCCATGTTAGGTGTACAGATTACTCAAAAATGAAATCTAAAAAAACAAAAACAAAAACTATTGATCAGTTTCCACTAAAAACAATTACCACATGCCCCCAGGAGTTCCACTCCTGATTATATACAAAAAGAAATATGCACTGTTCCCCATAAGAACACTTATAAGAATGTTCATAGCAGCAGTGACAGCATTAGGCAAAAACTGTGGGCTTTTCATAAAATAGAATACTACGGAGAACTGAGAATGAACAAAGCACTGTTATATGGAACAACAGGGATAAATCTCACTAACAGAACATTCAGCCAACAGACAGGAAGTACAGCTTCTGTAATCATATTAACATAAATTTCAGACAAAACTATTCTATGGCTTAGAAGTCAGAGTGGTGATTACATTTAGGACAACAGTGATCAGGGGAGTTTATGGGTTTCTGGTAATAGTCTGTTTCTTGTTCTAGGTACAACTGCCTTCACTTTGTGGAAATTGAGCTATACATTACAATCTGTGCATTTCTCTGTATGTGTGTTATACTTCAATAAAACATTTTTTTAATTCCCATAGAAACATTCATTTCGCTTTGCCCCTAACAAATAAGAGGTATCAAGAACTCCTAGCTCAGGTGTGAAGCCAACTAAACCATTGCCCATTCACAAATGAGAGATGTCTCAGGCTTAAATTTTCCTAAGACTAATTTATTCACAAGATTCAGCTGTCCCACTTATAAGTATTTTCCCATTCCCTGGTCTTTCTTTGATACCATCCTTTTAAAACTTTTGTTTTCACTCTCTGTAGTATGGCTCTGAAGCTGATGAGACCAGATTTTGTTGGTTCTCAGAAATTCATTTTCCATTTCTTAATCACAATAGTGGCCATAACACAATTGCAGAAACGCAATTTGCCATCCAAATCTACCAAGAAAACACAAAAATTAATCATTTAGACACTAGCCCATCTGTATCATTTTAAAAATTTAGCATGGTTTTACTTTGATTCCTGCATTCTCACTTTAAATTCCTGTTGATTTTCATTGTGTAATTTAGTATTTTGGAAAAAAACAACAAATTTTTATTCCTATTGCAAATTGGAATAATTGTTAGATATTTATCTCTTTATTCTTCATACTCCATTTTCAAGGTCAAAACCAGCATTAACTCAACTTCATATTTTATTAAATGTTATGTTGATGTTTCAAATCCCCTGTGGCCCCAATTCTAATTCTTCTCCCACTTTTGATTAGTCTATTCTGTCAGAATCACAGCAACTAAAATTGCCTCAGAAGAAAGGAGAAAGAATTAGAATTTAGTTATTGACTTTTCCAAAGGGCATGGTAATGAATACATAAAACAATCAGGTGGAAAATAATCACTGGTGCAAAATGAGCAATGCAAATGACTTCCTATTTAGAGTTTTTAAGCTTTCTCTATGATTAAACTATAGTAAAGAGCAGTGCCTAGCAATTATAATTTCTAATAACAAATATGGCTTAAGCAACTTTTTGCTTTCATTGAGCTATCCAGACTTAAGTCTCTATTTTTGATAGTTAATACAATTAACCCATAAATGTACATTTGTCATCTTCTTTAAAACCCATGCAATTCTGAGATTAAATTTTGTTTTACCAAGATTAAAATTTACATATAGAAAACAAAAACTCATTAGCCACAAATTATAATTTCATTCAGAAAAATTTAAAAAATGGAAAAGAATACTTCTAATTTAAAATAATACTAAATACCTGGATTAATTCTCTTCCCTACCAAAAAATTTTTACCAATGGAAATACACATACTTGTAATATATTTAGGGCACAATAAAAGCATTATAAAATCATAGACAAATAAAAAATATAAGGGCATGCCAACAACTGTTTTTATTACTGACAATTGAGTAAAGAAAAAACCCTTGCAAGTCTGACCAGTCCTTTGGAAATGACAGTGACTCTAAAGTAACATTTTCTTCCTCTACATGTAAGTGATTTCCATGGCAACTCTCCATCTGTTTCCCACTATTTTCACAGGCTATTTAAAATTAAGTTTACATATGTCAATGTTCCAAGATAATCTCTGTGTTTGCATAAACCATATGCCTCCTTGACAAAGTTGGTTATGCCAGTAACATTAGAGAAGTGTTTAAATGTCACATCTGTTTTGTAAGGGAAAAAAATGGGGGTAAAATGGGAATGAAGCTGGAATGGGAAGCACTACTTCTACAAATTTAATGGTAATCAATCCTTAAGCCAATGATTATAGAGTTCTCTTTAGTATCTAAATCAGAAAATTACTTACAATCTAGTAAGAAAGAATTCTAAGTAAAATATACCTGAGTTTATCTAATACTTAAAACCTATAGGAAATATACAAATTTCCCAACATAACTTTATATTAAGCAGCCTTCATTATATGAACTATATATATGTTATTAAGGATCGTGTAAAGGGGCAAGGTATCCCTTTAAAAAGATAAAATTTAGCAGGTGGGAAGTATAAATCAAACAAATTTGGAACTTCTTTTCTCAGTACCAAATCTTTCCCATAATGTTACTAGAAGACTGCTTCAGAAATAATTAGGTCCCTGAGAAGCATTCAGAATGAGTTTGTTTTTTTTTTTAAGTAAACTTTCACCTGAGATTTATTCTTCAATCATATGTAGCAGAAACTTCTGGTCACAAGCTCAACCCTTAATCCCTGAAACTTTGGTCCTAAGAAATGCAGTTATACTAATGGATACATTTCCTACTGAAATTAATTAATTAACTAATTAATAAATAATTTTAAAGAGACATTCTTGAAGATGCAAAATAAGTATTAGACAATACTAAATGGATGTTTCCTGTTTTGATTTTGAGTAGGCTGATCTGTCTTGCATGTGGAAAGTGTGTACATTCTGTGACCTACAAGAGCTGAGAAGGGCTTCTCTGTCACCATCTTTTTCACCACCGTAATTTGCTCTTATGTCTCAAATCTCCACTACTTGCTTTCCTCAGCTTCCATCACTGAAATTCCCTGTGGAAATATTCGTAGATGAGAAAGGCAAGTCATTACATCTGCACTCAATTCATTTTCATTTCCCTAACAAAGAGCATTTGCTGAGAAAATGGGACAAGTATATTTTCAAAGGACAGAATGGTAGTGTCTCTACTGGGACTCTATCTAGGAAAAGTAGACTGGAAAGGGCAGCTACAGAGCATGACTCTTAAAAGTTGGGGCAGAGGGACGAATGTTATGAGAATATTAATTATCTGGAGTAAGGATAATTACTCCAGATTATTCCAATTCGCATGGAGAAAAAGGAAAATTTAACTTATCCCAAGTTTGTTTAGGGTTAGGTTTGCCCTAATGCAGGTAGATATCAAATCCCTTTGAGAATGTGATATAAAGCTTCAAACTTTCCCCAAATTTGCCCTTAAAACATGGCTATAACCCATGTTGTGGCATATGTCAGGATTCCTTTTTTATGGTGAATAATATCCTATTGTATATATTTGTGCGTGTATCATCTCTACTCATCCATCAATGGACATGTGGGTTGTTTCTACCTCTTGGCTATTGAGAATGCTGAAACCAACATAGAAGGGCAAAAATCTCTTTGAGATCCTGACTTCAATTCTTTTGAATAAATAATCAGAAGTGGGATTGCTGGATCATATAGTAGCTCTATTTCTAATTTTTTCAGAAATCTATACCATTTTCCATAGCAGCAGATGCTATGCTAAGTGAAATAAGCCAGTTACAGAAGGACAAATACTGTATGATTGCACTTATACGAGCTATCCAAAGCAGTCAAACTCCTAGAAACTGAAAGTAGAATGGTAGTTGGCAGGGACTATGAAGAGAAAGAAATGGGTAGCTGCTGTTCAGTGGGGACAGAGCATAAATCATGCAAGATGAAAAAGTTCTAAAGATTTGCTTTACAACACTGTGCTTATAGGTCACAATACTGTACTATACACTTAAAAATTTGTTAAGAATGTACAAAAAAAAATGTCAAGAATGTAGATCTCATGTTACTTTTTAAGACAATAAAAAAAAACATAGCTACATTTTCATGGGGTTCAAGTCCTTTCTGACACACCAGGTTGAGTCTCTGATCTAGCAGATCCTCAGACCCAAGGACGTAACCCTGTCCTGTGACGACTCAGGAAGATGGGCTTACCTGACAAGACAAGACAAGACCTTTCCAAAAAGTCAAGACAGTAGTGTCAATCCTCCAGTGTAGCCAATAGGATTCCATCTATAACAACTTAAAATAACTAGTGCATTTCTTAGTAAGAGAAAAAATAAGCCTATTTGTAACCTTGTCAGTTATCAAACCCTATTCTGAGTCCTGCATCATGGGATGAGGAGCTGCTACAATAGCTCTTTAGAATTATTTAAAATGACTGTGACTTCATAAAGAAGTCTTACTTACTGATATGAAAGAGAAGATAAAGAAAGTGCAAGAGAGGGAGAAAGGAAGGGAAAAAGACTTAACTCCCTAGAAGCTATACTATCTATGACTAACAGATCTGTATATACATAATATATATACACACATTATGTATAATACATGTGTAATGCAATAGTAACCCGTATTCATTGACTTACAACTATAAGCCAGCTAAGGTATGTTTTACATACATTGTTTTTACATCACAGAGCTAATACTAGGAATTAAGCATAATTATTCTAATTTTACAAATTAGATAACTGAAGCTCAATGATATTAAATAACCTTATTAACCTCAACCTAAAACAATCTGAAACTGGGGGACAAATTAGAACAAACCTTTTTCTGGGGTTTGGGGGTGTTTCCTATATCACTTTGCACAGAACTGGGAAAGGCATAAATATTTAAAGACTCTAGCTTAGAAGTCTTATACATTCATAAAAAGTCTCTATCTTTGCATTGAAATACATGTTAGGATCATTATTCTTTAAGATGGTCCCATAATGTAAAAGTGCTGTGTATCTATTAGCTTTTTGTTCATCATGGCCAGTCCGATAATCACAACTGAAGTCAATCAAAGTCTGCAAAATAGCACCAGCAGCCACTTCCACCTCAGTATATGATAATGTACTGACTACACTGCTGGGACTCAGTAAATGTCAAATAACAGCTTTAGAGCAACATTATTAAATCTCTTTTGAAGCTCTTCATTCAGTTATGTGGGAGCACAGTAATTACACTGACAGGCAGCTTAATCTGTCTGTCATATTTCAGAACTGTCTAGAATCCATTAGTATCAACCACAGGACTTCAGAGTATCCCCAATCAAAATATTGCTGGGGAATCCTTGCTCCACTATTTATGAGCTGTGTAACTAGATTAGCTGTATTTTCTTATTTTCTATATCCTTGATGCTCTAGCACCTATGACCTAAAATGAGAGAGACTAACCATCCCAAGACTAGCCAATTCAAGTGTACCTTTTATATGAAAATCAACTAACCCAGTGTCCATGCTGGAAATTAACCCCTCTATCTGGCTCTTACACTGCAAGGCGTAATATTCCTCTGCCCTAATCATCTCATGACCAAGTACCAGAAAACTAGGCAAAGTCCCTATGCCCCAGAGCCCACTGAAATTATTCAAACTACTCAATCCTAAACTTGCTCACCCTGCCTTTCCCATTCCTTCCCACAGACACAATAAAGGCTCTTTGCCATGCTTTCCCCCTGCCCCCAATGGACCCCTGGTTCTTCCCCACGTGATGCAATGTGATGTGCTGTGCCTCCTATTTCTTGCAAGCTGTGAATAAAAACTTCTTCCTCATGACAATCATTTCCATGTCTGCACTTCTTATCATAGCTGATTAAAACAAATCCCAGGTACATTTTAAAACTGTGGCCTTGGAATTTCTAAACCTCCCTATAACTCAAGCTCCTTTAAATTTTTTTCCTTTATTTATTCATTCATAAGAGACATAGAGGAGAGGCAGAGACATAGGCAGAGGGGGAAGCAGACTCCCTGCAGGGAGCCTGATGCAGGACTCAATCCCAGGATACTGGGATCACACCCTGAGCTGAAGGTAGATGCTCAACCACTTTGTCACCCAGGTGCCCCTCAAGCTACTTATATACAATGAAATAACATTACCTACCTCAAAAAATTGTTATGAAATTTAAGTAATTAATACACAGAGAACATTAAGACCAGTACTCCATATACAGAGTACATTAAATAGCTGTTAGCTGTTATTATTGTGATTAATGCTAAGTCAAGAGTAATTGATTCTAAAATTAGCATTCTAACCAGCATACTTTGCCAACTCTGTATTACTTTCAGTTTTGACATTCAGGGATTTAGCATACATGGATTTAACTGTATGTGAAAAATACTGATGCTTCATTACAACTTAGTACTGTCTAATTTTGCAAAGGTAAGAATTAAATTAAATGCAAAGTGAATATGATTTTAGTGACTGGCCATAGAAAATGGCCCAAAATCCACAGATCAACATGGCCTCCTATAGTCTGCTCTCTGGAATTATTCTTGTTAAGTCAAAAAACTTTGATTCTCTGTGGAAAATGCCCTCCCACTTGCCCTGCCTCCCTCCTCAGAAAAACAAAGTTGGCTGATGATGTAAAAGAAGATAAAGTAAATGATTCAATAAAAAAAGAGAGAGAGAGAGAGAGTTGAAAGCCAGAGAATGTAAGTTTTGAATAAAGGGTGAAATGAGTTCAACAACAGCCAGGATAGATGATATAAAGTTCCCCATATGCTCTATACATAAACAAGAAAAAAGCAATTCGTTAGACTGCTTCAAGGAGTTTTCCAACCAAGAGCAAAATGATTGATGTATATGAGAAGTCGAACTGTACTAAAATAAGAGGTCAACTTATAAAATGAAGAGATGCATTTAAAAAAAAAAAAAAAAGATGACCTCTGAAATAAACATGATTAGAAAAAAAAACCAGAAGCATCTAAAGAAAAAAAAAAAAGAGTTCCAGGGTAGCAATAGAAAACAAGGACAATAGACTGAACTTTGCTATGAATAAAGGTGTATTCAAAGTGTTAACAAAGGGGCAGCCCTGGTGACTCAATGGTTTAGTGCTGCCTTCCACCCAGGTTGTGATCCTGGAGACCCAGGATAGAGTCCCACATCGGGGTCCCTGCATGGAGTCTGCTTCTCTCTCTGCCTCTCTCTCTCTCTCTCACTCTGTGTCTCTCATGAATAAATAAATAAAATCTTTTTTTAAAAAGTGTTAACAAAGCATTTTCCCCCAAAATATTAGGTAAGAGTAAGATACAGCTTTAAATGAACATGTTGCTATGGAAGAATTTTCTCCAGTGCCAAAGAACACATTGGGGTATATATTGCCACAAATATTCACTGCAGACAAAAAAAAATCACAATCATGAAAAGAGAATGATAGTGGATTTCCAGATCCACATGTAAGGAGGTTGTAAACTGTCACTGTGTTCTAACAACAAGGAAAAAGCTGACCAGGCTAAAAAATCAACAACTCTTTTTGGATCCATTCAAGAGGGGAGGACTTAGGGTAACCCTGTGTTCTAATGCTGGAGAGACAGGCAAATACAGGGAGTCACATCTTCAAGAGCAGAGACTCACTAGCAGAAACCAGTGTGGGATCCAGTGGGGGGTAGGTAAACCTGAACTGCAATTGATGAATTCTCAGGATCCCAGTGTCCACAAGTCTAAGTTAAAAATTTCAGGGGAAGTCAGTCACAGAGTGACCCCCACAACACTTTAAATTTACCTCAGGAGTATGCCTGGGTGGCTCAGTGGTTGAGCATCTGCCTTTGGCTCAGGTTCTGATCTTGAAGTCCCAGGATTGAGTCCCACATAGGGCTCCCAGCAGGGAGCCTGCATCTCCCTCTGCTTGTGTCTCTGCCTTTCTTTGTGTGTCTCTAATGAAATAAATAAAACCTTTTTAAAATTTTACTTCAGGATCTTGACCACATTCCCACAATAAATATGTGAGAAGAATCTCTTACTTCTGGCAGAGGGAGGGGAAAAGGAACCATTCTTAAGTACACAAAAGCCTGCCGTCAGGAGAAACTAGTTACCTACAGCCTAACCTCCTGAAGTATTATGAGAACAGAACTGACCTGGAAGAAGGAAATATCTCAATTCCAAGTGATTCTAATTTCCACATCGGAGAAGGAAAATACCCAACTCCAGCCTATTCTAACCATTTTGCTCCACCAAGGGAGGGCAAAAAACTGAGAAACACTTGTTAAGTTCACAGTCTAGAGGCAAAGGTGCACTAAAAGATTGAGATGCCCTCCTCCCAAAGGTTACAGCACTAAAGGACTATTTACAATAGTTCCTTTTAAATGGTACATCACATTCAGCTCTCAAGAAAAAATTACAAGACATACCAAAAGGCAAAAACACATAATTTGAAGAGACAGAGCAAATGTCATAACCAGATATGGCAGAAATGTTGGAATTACCAGACAGAGAACTTAAAACATCCATGATTAATATGCTCAATATTCTAATGTATAGACGATATGCAAGAACAGACAGGCAATATAAGAGATGGAAATCCTAAGAAAGAACTTAAAAGAAATGCTAGAGATTAAAAAAATATTGTAAATGAAATAAAGAATACCTTTGATGGGCTTATTAGGTAATTGGACACAGCTTAGGAAAAAATCTCTGAGCTAGAGGATTAAAAAAAAACTTTTATTTTTGTCTTACTCTTAATTGGTCTAACATAACAGTTTGTTCAAAATAATAGTAATGATGTGTTGAATCACAAAAAAACTCGGATGCCTGGGCAACTCATTCAGTTGAGCATCCAACTCTTGGTTTCAGTTCATGTCATGATCTCAAAGGTGATGAGATGGAGCCCCAAATGGGGCCCCAAGCTCAGTGGGGAGTCTACTTAAAGATTCTCCCATTCTGCCCCACCCCACACACACACTCTCTTTATCTTTAAAATAAATAAATCTTTTAAAAAACAAAATCACACACACACACACACACAAAAAAAAACAGAAAGAGTGGAAGACAAATAAGAGCAACAAATAGAAAACAATAACAAAAATGGTAGATATTAATCCAATATATCAACATTTCCTTTAATTTCAATGGTCTAAATACACCAATCAAAAAACTAAGATTATAAGAATGGATCAAAAAACATGATCTAACTGGAATGCACAGCTGGCTCAGTAAGTAGAGCATGCAACTCAATCTCAGAATCATGAGTTTAAGTCCCATGTTGGGCCTAGAGTTTACTTTGAAAAATAAAAATTAAATTAAATTTTAAAAAATATATGATCCAACTATATGTTGTCTATAAGAAGCTCATTTGAAATATAAGGATATATATAAATTAAAATTCAGTTGATGGAGAAAAATATACCACGTTACACTAATCAAAAGAAAGCAGGAGTAGCTATGTCAATTCCAGACAGAACAGACTTGAAAGTAAGGAAAGTTATCAGAGATAAATAAGGGCATTACTTAATGATAAATGGGTCAATTCTCCAAGAAGATTTAACAATTCTTAATGTGTATGCATCTGACAACAGAGCATCAAACTTTGTGAGGCAAAAAGTGATAGAACAGAATGGACAATTACATGAATCCACTATCATAGTTGGAGACTTAAACACTCCTCTCTTAGAAATGGAAAGAACCAACAGGTAGAAAATAAGTAAGGACATAGTTGAATTCAACAACACCATGGATCAAGTGAATATAACTGACATCTACAGAATGTTTCATTTAATAACATCATAAGACACATTTTTCTCAAGTTGATGAGGGACAGATATTATATAATGTCTGCTCTTCGATTTCAGCAAAATTGAAGTAGGAATCCCTAACAGATATAGCTGTAAAATGTCAAAGTACGTGGAGACTGTACAATACACTTCTAAATAACACAGGGTCAAAACTCAAGAGAAATCTTTAAATATTTTGAACTAAATGAAAAATGAAAACACAACTTAGCAAAATTTGTGAGATGCAGCAAAAGCAGTGCTTAGAGGGAAATGTATAGCATTGAATGCATACATTAGAAAAGAAGATCTAAAATCAATAGTCTCAGTTTCCACCTAAGAAACTAGAAAGAAAAGAGCTAATTAATCTAAAATAAGTACAAGGAAAAAATAAAAAGAGCAGAAATCAATGAAGAAAACAGACCAATAATAACACCACCAAAAGCTGGTTCTTTGAAAACATAAATAAAATTGACAAGCCTCTAGCCAGGCTAACTCAAGGGAGTGAGAGAGGAGACACAAAGTACTAATATCAGAGATTAAAAAGGGGATGTCCCCTACAGACCCCTTAAAATTAAGAAGATAAAAAGAAATAGTATGAAGAACTGTGCGCATATATTTGATAACCTAGATGAAAGTAACAATCTACAAAATTCACACACACAAAAATCTGGAAAGCCTATATCTATTAAAGAAACTGAATCAATAATTAATAACCTTCTAAAACAGAAAGCACCAAGCTCAGATTGTTTCTTTGATTAATTCTATCAAGCATTTAAGGTACAAATTACATCAATTCTCTATAACTCTTTCAGATGGAAACAGAGGGAATACTTCAGAATTCATTTGATGAGGCTAGCATTACCAGAAAAGTCATCACAAGAAAACTAAAGACCAGTATTTCTCATGAACAAAGCTCTAAATATCCTTACTAGAACACTAACATATCAAATCCATTTTTAAAAGACCTGTGCACCATGACCAAGTGGGATTCTTCCAGGAATGGTTCAACATTTAAAAAATCAATTAATGTAATCCATTGCATCAACAAGCTAAAAAGGAAAAATCACATGAACATATCAATAAGATGCAGAAAAAGTATCTGACAACAATCAACATACATTCACGATAAAAACTCAGCAAATCAGGAACAGAGATTAATTTCCTCAATTTGATAAAGAATATCTACAAAAAACGTATAGCCAGCATCATACTTAATGACGAGAAACTCAAAGCTTTCCCACTAAAATCACAAGGCAAGATGTCCACTCTATGCCTTTTCAACATCATACTATAAGTTCTTACTAATGTAGTAACACAAGAAAAGGAAATAAAGGTATACAGACTGGGAAAGAAGACATAAAATTGTTTTTGTTCACAGGTGATATGATCTATGTAGAAAATCTAAAAGAGTCAAAAATAACTTTAAAAAAAACCCTCTGGGAACTATTAAGCAATTTTAGCAAGGCTGCAGGTTACAAGACTAATACATGAAAGTCAACTGCTTTCCTATATACCAACAAGGAACAAGTAGAATTTGAAATTAAAAACAATATCATTCACATTAGCACCAACAAAAAGAAATACTTAGTGGTGCCTAGATGTCTCAGTCAGTTAAGCATCCAAACCTTGATTTCAGCTCAGGTCATGATCTCAGGGTCATGGGATCAAGCACCAAGTCAAGTTTCATGCTCAGCAGAGAGTTTACTTCTCTCCTTCTCTCTGCCCTCCCTCTTCGCTCTCTCTCTCTCTCTCTTCCTCCCTCTCTCTCAAATAAATAAATGAATCTTTAAAAAAAAAAAAAACCTTAGCAGCACCTGGGTGGTGCATTTAGTTAGTCTCTGACTTTTGGTTTCAGCTCAGGTCATGATTTTAGGGTCCCTGAAATCACTGCCTGCTTAGGGAGGGACTGCTTGTCTCCCTCTCTCTCTCTGCCCTTCCCCCATCACACTCAAATAAATAAATCTTTTTTTAAAAAAAAAAATCTCAGAAAACATGTACAAGATCTATATGAGAAGAACTACAAAATTCTGATAAATAAAATCAAAGAAAACTAATAAACAGAGATTCCATATTCATGGCTAGAAAAGTTCAATATTATCAAGCTGTCATTTCTTCCCAACTTCAGTTGTAGATCCAGTGCAACTCCAATCAAAATATCTGCAAATTATTTTATAGATAATGACAAACTAATTACAAAGTTTATATAGAGAGGCAAAAGACTCAGACCAGGTAACACAATACTGAAGAAGAACAAGGTTGGAGAATGAGGCTACCTGATTATAAGACTTGAAATAAAGTTACAGTAATCATGACTGTATCGTATTGATAAAAGAAAAGACAAATGCGTCAATGGAACAGAATTGAGGACCCAGAAAAAGATCTTCACAGAGTCAACTGATCTTCGACAGAGGAGTAAAGCCTGCAGAGTAGAGAAAAGACAGTCTCTTCAACAAATGGTACTAGACATCCACATATAAAAAAGATCAATCTATACACAGACCTTATACCTTTCACAAAAATTAACTCAAAATGGACCATATACCTAAGCGTAACATGCAAAACTATCAAATTTCTAGAAGATGATATAGCAGAAAAGTTAGATGACCTTGGATACAGTGATGTCTTTTTTGATATAATACAAAACATACAAAACCAAAGATGTCTTTAAGACACAATGCCAATTCTAATAAACTGAACTTCATTAAAATTAAAACTTTTGCTCTCTGAAAGACACTGTCCAGAGAATAAAAAGACAAGCCACAGACTAGGAGAAAATATTTGTGAAACATACATCTGATAAAGAATTCTTATCCAGTGAAATATATAAAGAACTCTTAAAATTCAACAATTAAAAAAAAACTATTAAAAATGGGCTAAAGACCTTATAAATATCTCAACAAAGAAAATATAAAGATAATGAGTAGGCACATGAAAAGAATGCTCCACATCATGTATCATCAGGGAAATGTAAACTAAAATATCAGTGAGACACCACTAAACACCTATTAAAATGACCAAAATCCCAAATATGGACAATACCAAATGCTGACAAAGATGTGGATGGAGCAGCAAAAATTCTCATCCTTTGCTACTGGGAATATAAAACCGTACACTCACTTTGGAAGATAGTTTGGCAGTTTCTTACAAAACTAAACATACTCTTACCATATGAATGGCAATCACATGCTTGTTACTTACCTGAGGGAGTTGAAAACACACGTCCACACAAAAACCTGGACACATGTTAAAGCAGCTTTATTCATAACTGCCAAAACTTGGAAGCAATCAAGAGGTCTCTCAGTAGGTAAGTGAACATATAAAGTGTGGTATATCAAGCAATGGAAAATTACTCAGCATTAAAATAAAGCAAGCTATCAAGCCATGAAAGAACATAGAAGAAACTTAAATGTCTTTGTTACTAAGGGAAAAGTCTACATATGGTAAGATTCCAACTATATGACATTCTGGAAAGGGCAAAAGTATGGAGACAATTAAAAAATCCCTGCCAGAGGTGGCACAGAGGCATATAGAGCAGAGAGTTCTAGGGCAGTGAAAATACTCTGTATGATATTACAATGATGGATACATGTCATTCGGTACATGTTTGTGCAAAGGTACAACACCAGGAATGAACCCTGAGGGAAGCTATGGGCTCTGGGGTGATTTTGATGTGTCAATGTAGGTTCAGTTTTTGCAAAAAATGTGCCATCCTAGTGAGCAGTATCGATAATGGAGGAAGCTATGCATGTGTAAGGACATGGAGTGAATGGGGAAATCTCTGTATCTTCCTCTCAGTTTTGTTGTAAACCTAAAAAAAAAAAAAAACACTGCTTTTTTTATTTTTTAAAGAGGACAGTATTTTTAGATATAAAGCCAATGTACTTTCACACCAATAATATCTAATTTCCAGTTTTCCCAAGGCCCCCCTCATATTAAATCAATGGTATTAATTATTAAAAGGAGTCAACTTTAAGTTTCAGATTATATTTAGATACAACTAAGATAATCTGCTTTGACAAATTTTTATTATTTTTTTATTTATTTTTATTTTTTGACAAATTTTTAAATCCTAAAATCTTTCTTATCCTGTTAATACAGTCTTAAATCCTGAATACAGAATTTTACTATAAGACATAAGGTGGAAAGAATGTAGGTTATGACATAAAAACAGATTTCTTATGCACAGACCAGAAAATAAAATTTCAAGTAGCCAGTGAAAGGTAAAAAATTTAAAAGCTTAAAGACTAAGGCAACATGTTGTCTGGGACCCAAAGAAAGAAATCAGGGCCCATATACCACCCTCCTGGGTAAACTTGATAGGAATACTGGGGGAAAAAATAGTGGAAGAAAAATGCAAGAACATCCCAACTGACACTCCTGTGCCCCTCATGTCCCATTAATTAAATGAACCAAAGATACTATTTCTGGTTGCCCACAATCAGTTGTGCATGGCATGCAGGGGATCAAAAACTTGCATATGTATCCATGGGAAGCATGCAAATTCTGGGATGAACAATAGATCTATTAAAGGGAAAATTTACTTTTTTGAAAGTATAATAATGACTCTCCCACAAATATAAACACTCAAATGAGGCTGTGTCTAATTCATCAACTAATGAGAAAACCAGTAAGACGGTATGACTGCTTCAAAGGAGAATTCAAATATTTTTTAAAGATTTTATTTATTTTTATTTGAGAGAGAGATTGAGCAAGAGAGAGAGGAAGTGAGCATGCACATGAGCAGGGGCTGAGGGAGAGGGAGAAGCAGACTCTCCTACTGAACAGGGAGCCTGACACATGGCTGAATCCCAGGACCTGAAGGAGTTGATAACACATGTCCACACAAAAACCTGACCTGAGCTGAAGGCAGATACTTAATAGACTGAGCCACCCAGGTGCCCCTAAGAGAATTTTTCAAATTTTATATGTGTATTTAACACACATATACACACACACACAAACACACACACATATATTATAGCAACAAGGTCATATACGCATACTGTGGACTTTAGTTAATGTGGCACTGTGTATTTTGATAGCTTTATAAATTACTTTAATCTGCTATTTATGCCAGCACTAGAGATCCATGAAGGTCACTGACATTGTGTTTTAATTTATTGAGTTCTGTAAGGGAAATTATATTATCTAGTAGTATTTCTGAACTTGAAATTTACAGAAGGGTTTGGGGTATCTCTTTTTGAAATGTTAGAAAACAATCTCCATATACATGGTGATACTCTTTCCCTCCAGGGGATAAAGCCATCATAGGCATCAGACCAGGGCTGTCAAATAGCAAATTGGAGCAATAAAACAATTACTTAAACTGCAAGTAAAAATTTCACATCAATTTAAAGTTATCTTCATCTTCCTGTTAAGTTTCTGTTTTTCAAAGTTCAAAGAAAATGGGGCACCTGGCTGGCTCAGTCATTGAGCATCTGCCTTCAGCTCAAGTAGTGATCCCAGGATCCAGGGATCAAGTCCCATATCAGGCTCCCCACAGGAAGCCTGCTTCTCCCTCTACCTAAGTCTCTGCCTCTCTCTGTGTGTCTCTCATGAATAAATAAATAAAATAATTTTTTAAATGTTCCAAGAAACTATTTTGATGAGCAATTCCTGAAAGAAATTATTTTTCAACACATCTAGAAGCTAATATTGTGTGCATTAAAGGAAATGCCCAGAGAAAAGATGGACGGAATGAGCCCAAGCCAAGTGAAAACCAGTAATGCCAAATTCTGTCTCTCACTGTAAAAAGCTCCTCTTAGTTTCATGCCATCCAAACCATGACTTAGCATTTTGAAACAAGTGTGCATGGTCAGTTCCAGGACAGAAAAAGAGAACTACTGAATAGATAGCAGACAACAAGATTAGAGCATTCTCAAGTCACTTTTTGCCTCATTTAGTTATTTATTCTTTCATTTAACAAATACTTAGTGATGATGTACCTGATAGAAGGACTGTGTGTTGTATATTTGTGTTGGTTCCAAACTTCAGGAGTTCCCTAGGAGAAATCTGAAATCGGTCCCTGGACAGGACAGGTAAGGGGAGACTAAACAAAGAGGCAGGCCACTCCAGACTGGCAGGTGGCAGATGTAATAAGCAAGGGAACTTACACAGTTTGTCTTGGGCGGCTACATCTCCCCACCATAATCTTGAGAGTTTATGACCAGAGGCCTTAGCTGGGTTCAGTCATGTATACCATCTAGGGGTCTCAAGGACCCCTTACTCTCTCAAGGTCATGTCCTTCAAAAGGCTCCTGCTGTGAGCACAGTGGGCAGAAGATACATTCCCAGGGCAGATGAGGGTCTAAGGAGACGCTGACTGCCTGGGTCCAGCTCTTGGGTCAACTAACAGTCATGTCCTCTTAACGACGCCCTCCAACAAGTTGGCATGTAACAAGACTGAAAAAGATAGTCCACATTCTCAGGGTTACTTAAGGTTCCACGAGGCTAAAAACTAAGTGGTAAGTATGAGGCTTTTCCTAAATGATTTGGGTGGGGAAAGTTTTTCTGGAAAACAATACTAAACTGGTATCTGAGGAATAAAGTTTTCACCCTAGTGATTGCTAGGAAAAAAAACCATGAACTTTGATTTGAGTAAAGGTATATGCAGGCAGAAATGTCTGGTGTAGAAACAGTACTATGCTAACCTCAACAAGAAAAAAATAAAAAATAAAAAACAAAACACAAAAACTGCATTTCCAAATTTAGTCAGCTAGGGACATTGAGTCAGGTCACTTAAAACAGGCACAAAGTTTCATCATTCCAAGGAGTTGAGTATTGTGCCTCTTATCTACTAATCTAAAATTAAATTTCCCATTTAGCTTTGACATAAAGACTATTTATAGACATTTTTAAAAAGAAGAAGAAGAAAACTAAAAAGCTTAAACCCTGGGCGTAGTTCCTAAACCAAAAGCAATAAGAAGAAAGCGACATCTAATGGTTCAAAACATCTCCAGTTGCTCTTCAAAACTCAAGGGAATAGAAAAGACAGATTTTGACACAAACCATCAGACAAAGACAGCCTCAAAAGTCATCCTAAAAAGTCAAAAATGTCATCCAACCATCTGGGAAACGAACTCAATGCATTCAATCTCATGTCGTGCTGAGCTGTGGAAAGTTTAACCAAAAAGAATTCCAAAGATTAACCATAAACAGCTTAAATGCTTTTAGACTTCTTGTAGGATTTTTTCTCTTGTGAGAAAATAATAACACTTGTGTAGTGCAAACATGTACCAGATCCTCTCCTAAGTGCCTCATGTATATTAAGTCATTTAAAGATTGTTTTTACACAATCCACTTTTATGCAAATGAATAAACTGTAAGTTCTGCTAGAACCGTTAAGGTCAAAGTAGGAATAAATTAATGTTGTGCAAAGACAAAAGTATTAAATGGATTTGATTACTTCTTAGAACAGAACCACAAAGGAACTTAAGACGTCAAAGTTTATATTTCGGTCCTCAGGAGTTGTTGAAAAATCCATCCCATGAGAGGAAATGCAGCACTTTTACTTATTTTTACTTATTCCTTAATTTTTTCTGTCCTGTTCTTTGCTTTTTTTTCTTTTATTTATTTTTTTAACCAGAGTTCAATTTGCCAACATATAGCATATCATCCAATGCTCATCCTGTCAAGTGCCCCCCTCAGTGCCCGTCACCCAGTCACCCCAACCCCCCGCCCACCTCCCATTCCACTACCCCTTGTTCGTTTCTCAGAGTTAGGAGTCTCTCATGTTCAGTCATCCTCAATGATATTTTCACTCATTTTCTCTCCTTTCCCCTTTATTCCCTTTTACTATTTTTTAATATTCTCCAAATGAATGAGACCATATAATATTTGTCCTTCTCTGATTGACTTATTTCACTCAGCATAATACCATCTAATTCTTTGCTTTATCTTGCTCATCTGTGGAAAGTATTTTTTCCCTAGATTCTTTCTTCCATCACTGAATTTTACCAGTACTTATGGGCTTATAAAGGTATAATCCCAAATAGTTTATCTTTCTAAACATCATTCCTCCAATTCGAGAAAGAGTCACCAAGTTAATGGTATACCTGGCTTAAGCCTGGTAGGTCAAAAAGCCAGGCCAACACCAAGAAAAGATACATGAATCACAATATATGTTTCTTCTTTAGAAAAATGTCTTCATACAAAAAACGAGATTTTAAGTATTGCTCTGTGTTGCCTACTGAGGGAAGATTTTTTAAAATGTGTTAATCACCGTAACTAGGTAAATATCAACCAATAAATATAAACTCCTGCCAAATCCAAATGTCCTTTTATTTCTCACGAAATGGTAGAAATCGTGTTTGTTTTCACCTACAGTTTTATCAGTCATGTGGTCTCTTGCCTACACATAAATTCAGCCTGAGAGACAGCCTCAGGATGTGACCTCATTACAGGACATTTTTGGCAATTAGCCATTCCTTTGTAACTAACAAAAAAGATACTAATTTTCTCTTAAGGATCCATAATTTGTTCTGAAGCATCTCTTGTTACATAGACCATCTTCAGACTTGAAGACTGGATAGGTAGAAGGGCTATTGACTGGTCTCCTGGTTTGGGAATGCATCTTTGCTATATGTGGAAGCTTTTTGTCTCTTTTGTGGTGGTCAGAATGGAAAAGCATAGATTATATGACTTTATCAAAATGCATTTTTATTATGTTCTTTCCAATCAAGATAAGTTTCTTTTAGGAACCAAAATTTTGCATGCCCAAGTGTCTTTCCTTAACAACTCAATATTTTATGAATAAGATACTTTGCACAGAATACATGAAGATTATCCACTAACCAACCTGGTAACCTCCAGCTCCTTCCAAATCTCTTAAGAGGGTTGGTGATTTTGTAGTCCTCAGAACAAGAGAAGCACACATTTTAGACATATAGCCCAGAAAAAATTTGATGATCAGGGTCCCCTGATGAATAAATAAAGCTCTGAACCATATTACTTTTTATTGGCTTATTAGTGACTTTCAAGAGCATGAGCAGTGATACTTTTTCATTATTTCTCTCAAAGAGGAAGAATTGGGGGGAAATAATCTAGCTTTTCTAAGTGAGCTCTACACCCAGTGTGGGACTTGAATGCATGACCCCAAGATCAAGAGTTTAATGTTCCACTGACTGAGCCAGCCCGGTGCCCTTATAGCTTTTCTTACTACACCAATTAAGAAGAAATGTCTCAGTGAAGCTTCTGGAAAAAATGACATGTTCCAGCAAAAAATTTAATGATGAACCCCACAAAATTGTCCTTCCCGAGGGTCCCCAAACTTCTTCACAATTCCAGACCCTGTGATATACATGCCTCAATTTCTTCCCAAAGTCCTTTTCAACCTTCCTCAGGAAGCTCCATCTCCCAGCCTTCACTCCTAGCATTGTTCCAGTATCTAAAAGACTGCTTGCTTGCATTTACTTGCACATATTAACTCCTCAATAAATGGTTTTTGACTGTTTCTTGAGCTAATTATAAGCATCACTGTAAGTTCCTTCCCAAATCCTTTCACAGTCTCTGACGACAGCCAGCCTGTAAATGCGGTCATTTCAAGTTCACAGTGATATTTCTGGAGGCATGGAGGAAAGCAATACCGTTTCAGCAAACTAACAACTGAGTCAGGTCTTGCGTCAGGGAAAAGGGAAATCAGAGTGACTAAGACAACTTCCCCTAAGACAAGATATAGCAGGGTCTAAAGAGGATTAAACAAATTTAGTGGCTTAACCAATACAAATTTATTACCTTGCAGTTCTGGAGGTCAGAAGTTCAAATGGCATCTCGCTGGACTAAAATCAAGGTGTTGGCAGGTCTGCATCCTTTTGAAGAAGAATCCATTTCTTTGACTTTTCTAATTTCTAGGGGCCACCAACATTCCTTGGATTATGGCCCCTTTCTTCCATCTTCAAAACTATCAAGGGATCCCTGGGTGGTTCAGTGGTTTAGCACCTGCCTTCGGCCCAGGGTGTGATCCTGGAGTCCTGGGATCGAGTCCCACATCCGGCTCCTTGCATGGAGCCTGCTTCTCCCTCTGCCTGTGTCTCTGCCTCTCTCCTTGTGTCTCTCATGAATAAATAAATAAAATCTTAAAAAAATATATATCAAAATTAAGTTGAGTCTTTCTCACATCGAAGCATTCTGATCTCTTTTTCTGTTTCCCTCTTGCATTCTAAATGATCATTTTGATTACAATGTGCTCACCTGGATAATCCTGGGCAAGCTCCTTAATTTAAGATCCTTTAGCTGATTAGCATTCTTAATTCTAACTACATTAATTCCCATTTGACTTATACAGTAGCATATTCAAAGGTTTCTGGGATGAAGACATGGACATCAGGATGAGCACTGGGTGTTATGCTATATGTTGGCAAATTGAGCTTCAATAAAAGATAGATAGATAGATGATAGATAGATAGATAGATAGATAGATAGATAGATAGATAAAAAGAAGACATGGACATCTTTGAAGAGCCCACTATTTTACCTACTACAGAAAACTATAAGAAAACCTGTCCTTTGTTACAGGAAAAAAAAATCTGTCTTCCAAGGCTGTTAGCTATACAAGCATCCTTGAAAAGACAGCCCAGAACAAAGGGCAGTCAGAGCTTTCCTTCACAAGACATGCAGAAATCTGAGTCTTGGAGGACACGAGAAAGTATCCTCCAAGACTCATCATCACTTGATACCCTCATATATTTGCATAGGAAACTGAGTAAAGATTTCTAATTGTTTTAAATTATATATTTTCTCTAATACAGCTTTACTTATGCAAAAACGAAAGCCTCTGATGACCAGTCAAGTTACTGCTTTTGTTTTTGTTTTGTTTTGTTTTGTTTATGACACTGACAGAATCTGGATCACAAGACTATATTTGTTTATATGGGTTAAAATGGATAGATAATTCCATATAGAAATTAAATTCCGTATCTAGAAATTATAGCTAGATCTTTCTAGCATAATTTTCCTAGTTTAATCAAAGACTAAATATATAATCAAACCTCATCAACTTGAAGAGATCAATGAATACTTAGAGGAAACAAAGCAGTTTAAATAACCCGATAAATTTGGTTTGGGTGGCTAGCTTTGTGGGGAGGATTTTTGATATTTCATTACAGTGCTAAAGAATTTTCTATGTTAGGAAGTTCTTCATACTTAACCTTAAATCTTGCTATTTGCAGCTTTAACTCATCTCCTCTTAATCTGTCCTCTGGGATCTCTCTGTCACATGATCCTTTGTGCCTTCCAGAAGGAACAAAAATAAAAGACTCTCATGACACTCCTCCCTGATAAATTATACTAAAAGAAATTTGCCCTGTTCCTACAAATAAATCCATAAAGAAGACTCCTTGGTAAATTTTAGTTTTCTAGTGAAAATAAGTTCTGTCTATGCAAAATTTTTCTCACTGAAGTGAAATGAAAGGTGCTGATCACCTTTGGATAAATATTTGCATTTTATATTTTATTTATATAACAAAGTTAAAAGAGAAGTTCCAACTAAAGTACCAAGATAAAAATAAATGAAAAAAGTAGTATGATACACATGCAAAACTTACAAAGGAGTGAGCCAAAAACCTGTTACATGACTCTTAAAATTCTTTATGAACATTACGATTATAAAAGGTCAAACAATGGGGCACCTGGCTGGTTCAGTCAGTAGAATATGCAACTCTTGATCTCAGGATCATGAGTTCAAGCCTCATGTTGAGCCTAAAGCTTACTTTAAAAAAAAAAAAAAAGCCAGATAGTTAGATATTGGTGAAATTTTATGAAGATTTCTATGGAGGTAGCTGTTGCTCCTCTGAATCCCAATCTTCAGTGTCCCAATGAGTTTGGGGGGAAGGCAGATCCTCACCTCATGGCAAGAGGGAGCTTCAAGAAGACTATTCTTAGAGTAAACAATCCAAGGATTTGGCAGCAGGCCAAAAATAGCTTCCTGCTGTGCTAGAATCAGCCTTCATTTTCAGAATTTAAGCAAACAATATTTCCATATGTGAGCCTAGAGCCACCATATATAGTGTTCTGATTATGTGCTATCAAGAGTGCATCACCTATTGGGGGGAGAGAGGTACTGGAGGAATTCATTTATATGGTAACACAGGAATATTTATTTTCTGGCACAGGGCAGTAGAGGGTCTTGTTCTAACAAAACCAGTATATATGGCCACAATTTCCCAATAGGTAGAAACAAAGTGCCTTGGGAAACATGCACTTCTTTCTAATAAACACAAAAGCATCATATGAGCAAGCAATGGCACTATGTGGGCTCTATATGCATGTGACTGCGAGGGAGCACCCGCACAGGGACTCAATAAGGCTGCCTGCAGAGGTTCATGAGACCTCAGTAAAAAAACAGCCACACGTGGACTACCAAACCACAAGAGTCTGAAGAGGGCATGAGCAAGAGCATGTTCAACTGGAACAAGAGAACTACAGATGAGGAACCTCCAACCCTGTTGTTCTGATGCCAACAGAGCAAAAGAAAGAGTTCATTTTGAATATTGGCAGATCCCTTTCTATGAGATAGGAGGAGTCAAGGAGAAGGAGGAGTCAAGAACCTCCTTGCACCTTCCTCAATTTTTCTTCCCTCCTTCCTGTTTCAACTGCCAGGGTCAGTAACATTGGTTGGCAACACGGAAAGGGCAAAGAAAGCACGCATATAATGTGCTATCACAGAGTGACTGGGAAGTCCTCAAACTTTTCTCTCATACCTTCAGACTTGTTATGCTTGACTGATTCCTGCACAATTTCAAAATCAATTTCACACACAGAAATCCTAAGTTATAATGTTCCTTCCATCTCTAAAATTTGGTACGTTTTGACGTTATTTTTATGCTTTAATTTTGCTAGCATTTTTTTAAAGATTTTATTTATTTATTCATGAGAGACAGAGAGAGAGAGAGAGAGGCAGAGACACAGGCAGAGGGAGAAGCAGGCTCCATGCAGGGAGCCTGATGCAGGACTCAATCCTAGGTCTCCAGGATCAGGCCCTGGGCTGAAGGCAGTGCCAAACCACTGAGCCACCTGGGCTGCCCTTTTGCTAGCATTTAGAAAAATCATGAGCTAGGACAACTTAAAACCTGAGAAGGAAATGTAAGAAGTAATTAAACCTCAAAGAACAAAGACCAAAGGGTAAATAGTAATAAAGCAGGATACACAGAAACAGGCAGAAGCCGACAAAGGAGCCAGATTTTCAAGTAGGACAACAAAGTATTTTTTAACTTAATTGAGAGCTCATGAGAAAGTCAATGAAAGCAAGATGACTGACACGTGGACTAAAGTCCCACCTCCAGCATCTATCCAGCACCCCTAAGGTGATCATCACTGTTGTGCCTTTCTGTAATGTGTATAATGAAAGATCAAGCTGTCAAGTGACAAAGCAAGGAAGCTAAGGAAACTGCTGGGATAGGAGACCTGAAAAAGAAAAGAGATCAAGGACACAGACCCAGGATGGACACTGAATCCAAAGATTAGAGTGAAGCGATAGGCCTAAATTAACACAAACCAGGGAAAACAAGCAGAAACCAAAGTTCTGACATATTCGCTAAATCCGAACCAGGTCAGCCACCAACATATTTGAGAGAAACAGGACGCTTAAAAAAACCAAATAGGAAGCCGTCTTCCAAAGAGGGCACTCTGAAGATTTTCAAATTGGTGCAAGTTCACATTTTTAAAGGAACCTGTTTGCAGATCCCCTACACTTAGAGGTACTTTTTCTATAACTGATACAATACACTCTTCTCAAAGTCACTTTTTTCCCTATGTACCAAAGAAAAGTTTACCTCTCACCCATCCCAAACCTTAAAATGTTCCAGAACCAGAGAGAATTCATCAATTCCTTTCATCAAAGCCTCAGAAACAGCTTCACATGCATACTTCTCAACAAGTCTAACTAAAAGATGCACTTCTCATCTATTTTCCCTTTTTAAAAAATCAAATATTTTAATATATCTGTGCCATTTTGAGCAGCTGTAAACCATTAATAATCATAGTGATAATTCAACACCACAGAACTATTTGAACATAATAACCTTAGGGTCACAGGAAAACATGTAATTTTTAACTTCAATTTACATAGTTTTTGTTGCTATTGCCATTAAATTTACTAAGGTGAACCTATCAGTGAGAGTTCTCAAGAGAAACAGGACCAATAGGAGACAGAAGAAAGAACTGGCTAGTGATTGTGGAGGCTGGCCAGTTTGAAACCTGTTCGGGGATCATATGAGCATGAAAACAGGCTCTTGGGCAATTACATGTAGCTGTTTATAAATTAAGGACTCAGATTATACTAGACATACATATTAGCTTCGTGAACTTAGGACAATTACTTAAATGGAGTTCCTTGGCCTGGGGGTTGTTGTTTTTATACGTCATATTAAGCACTTACTTCATCCAGTTTAGGACAAGATTAACTGAGATAACATTTGCAAACCACTTAGGATCATTTCTGACACACAGTAAATCTTCAACAAATGCTATTATTATTAAGCAACAGGTATCATTTGCAGATCGTAACCCACCAAGACCTGTAATGCAGGAGGAAGTCTCAAAATCTGCCAGACTCCTCTCTCTCTAATCCTCCTTTCAGATCAATCCCCAGGATCCTATGGGTAGGCAAGAAAACACTGATCCTTAATCCCAACCTCAGTTCATAATGGACAGCATCTCCAATTATTCTCTAGAAAGTGTCCTAGCACTGGATCCCCCACATTGCTTAAGCATACATTAGACATTAGTTCTCTCTTTTCTACTGAGCATGCATCCCAGCCAACCTCTTCCTAACGGTAGCTCTGGTTCCTTAAGGGATGTCTAATAACCCTGGATCTCAGAGTTCCTTTGCTGATCTACTCAATTATAAGATAGCTTTCACAGTTTAAAAACAATTTTTTTTCCAGATCAAAGGATTTTGTTTGTGTAGAGGAGCTATTAATGCTTTCAGGTAGCGTGGGGTAAAAAATCACTCTGCTTTGACTATAATCCTTGCAGACTGGGTATGCCCACTTTCCTGATTCCTTTGGAGGGGTTTCCTGGCCTTCCTCCTTTTTTTTAAGATTTTATTTATTTATTCATGAAAGAGGGAGAGAGAGAGGCAGAGACATAGGCAGAGGGAGCCCGATGTGAGACTCGATCCTGAGACTTCAGGATCATGCCCTGAGCCGAAGGCAGACGCTCAGCTACTGAGCCACTCAGACATCCCTCCTGAACTTCTTCATATGCACTGTTCTCTTCTAAACCCTTCTGCTTCTTATCCAAAATGCAGTTCTCTGAATTTCCTAAAGCTGCTTCTCCCCCACAGGCTAAATTATCTCTCCTAAGCCTTCTATCTGTAAAAGTCAGAAATTATCGAACTATCCAAGTGTTTTCCACAATTTTGCCTATTCGTCCGAATGGTCACTTTTAATCATTTTAATTTATTTCTCCAAATTTAAGCCTTTGCATTTTGTCAAGTTGAGTCCAGGAAATAGGCCTCTTCAAAGAGGGAAAACACAAAATATCATATTACTCTTTCAACATAATTTTGATTTGATCAAAGATTTCCTTCAATTTCGTCTTCACAAAGCATGGATTTTCCAGCTGAACCTTGCTCGTTCCCCATTTAAATTAAAAAATCATTTAAAAAAACATTTCAGTAATAATGGACTTTGAAGACACTTCAGAGAAAGAGAACAAAGAAGAAAAAATACCACATTTCCATCACCCAAAGACAACCACTGTCAACATTTCTGGATCTTTTCTCTGAGCCAAAAAAAGAAAAAGTGCCTTTCCCACTACATGCACATGCACGCGCGCATACACACACACACACACACACACACACACACACACACACACACAGGCATATTAAAGGAAAGAAGAAAAAAAAACAGATACAAGTGATTTCCTGACTTTAAATCTTGTACAGACATTTGTGCTAATTTCCCAACAACCTTCATTTCCTTATGTCACCAGATAGAACAAGAGATTTCCGAGCAGGCCGAGTTGGTCTTCCTGCCCCCACTGCCCATCAAATTTCCAATCTTAGTTCCCTCACTTTGGCAAACCTAACAGGCTTCCTACCACTTCTGTCCTTTAGATGGCAGCATGGTCTCTAACACTTTGCTGCCTCTTTCCCAAGTACTACAATTCTCTCAATCAAAAGGAATGTTAAGGTTGAATTATCTGACGGAGTGCTGAGGAGTAGAAGTTGAGAGGGGAACGAAGAGTCACTGAGAGTGAACATGTGGAACATGGAGAAGCCAGAAGTTGTCTGCAGAATCACAGGCTTCCAGCTACCACATCTCTGCCAAAGACATGACAGCTGTCATCACCACAGCCCACTCCCTGTAACTGCAAGAGTCTGAACGACAAAACGTGTCTGTTCGTTCACTCATTCCTTCAAAATGTATTTGCAGACCTCTTACTGTGTGTCAGAAAAGTAGGGTGGCAGCCAGGACTGGACAAGAGTGCTGTCTACTAGCAAGGTGGCAGACAGGAGACACTGGGACAGAGGTGGATAAAACACCATTCTGTACCATTTATCCCGCCCTCACTGATCATATATTCTAGTGGAGGAGACAGATGACAAGTATACAATATAAACTGAGGTAATGATAAGCACTCTGAGGAAAAATAAAACAGGGCAAAGGAGTTAGAAAGGGTATAAGGAAAAAAATAAGAATTTTTTTTTAAAGGGTATAAGGAATGGCCGCTTCACACAGGATTGTTGAGGAAGGTTTCTCTCAGGAGGTGATATTCAAGCAAAGACCTGATGAAGCAAGCAAGGGAGAGTTACTGAGACACCTGAGGGGAAAAAAGGCTAAAGCCATGTTATTCAGACAGTCTTGGTTTGTTCAAGGAAAAGATGGAAGCCAGTGTGACTGAAAAAAGGTAAGCAAACCAACAGGCAACCAGAGAGATGAGACCTTGTAGGGCCTTGCAGGCCATGGAAAAGGCTCTGGAATTTATCATAAAGGTCAAGAAAAGCCTTTTGGCAGGAGGGAGGTTTGAACAGAGGGGTAATAAGATCTAATTTCAGTTTTAAATCCAAATTACGCCAGCTGCTGTACAGAGTACAGGTTGGATTTGGGGTAGGAAGAGGCAGTAGCGAGGTCAGTCATGTGGCTATTGCAAAGCCAACGGAGAGATGGCGGAGAGATGGCAGCGGCCTATTGTGGATGAGGAATAGAGAGCAAGACTTGGGGGGGGTGGGTAGAGGGGAGTTGTTTGCCGGGGGATTAGGGAGGGGTCAACAGTTTCCTGTGGGGTAGTTGGATTTGAATAGAATAGAATCACATTCTATTACAGATGTCAAATAGGCAAATGGATACACAAATCCAAAGCTCAGTGGAAAGATCAGAACTGGAGAAAACTTGAAAGTCCTGTGTATTTCTAATATTCATAACCAATCAGCTGAATAAGATCACCTTGGAAGCCAGTGAGAGCCTAAGCCCTGGGGCATGCCAACATTTAGAGGGGCCAGCAAACTCAAAAAGAAAACCATAGTAGTTAGGTGTTCCAGAAGATGATGTTTCAATAAGAAGTGATGAACTTTGTCCATAGCTTCCAAGAATTCAAGTAAATGCGTATCAAGAAGTGCCCACTGGATTGAGCAAGATGAGAGTCACCACTGATGCTGGCGAGTGCACTCTTGGCACATGTGGGGAAAGGGCTTGGCTGGAGTGAAAGAGAAAACATGGTGGAAGGACACAGAGCACAGACATCCTGCTGAGTGTCAGTGTAAAGAGAAACAGAAAAATGAAACAAAAACTATTTATGCTCTTGTTCCTCCTTAAATCACTATTTCCCATAGTTAACTATTATTTTCTTTAAGAAGAGCCTGGTATTAGTCCCTGTTCCAAAACTTTGAGAGCCAAGTGTTCCTCCGTTTCCCTTCTGCTTTGCCAGTCTCCTTGAAGGGCACATGTCCCAAACAGCATAGCTACAAGGTGAAGAAAGATTACCCCATATCAGACTTTACCACGCAAGAGGTAAGCACACTTTGTCACTAGGATTTGGGAATCGCAGCTGGCATGAATCATCTCAATGCTCTACCTCTGTTTATAGGCTAAAATCCTTTTCATCTCTTCCCATCCATGGTTTCTGGCTACGCAAGTCCTCTCATCCTCAAAGGTAGTATTTCTCAAATTTGGTAAGTAGGTTGCCTGCTTCATGATGAAACTGTACTTAAGTCCAGGAGAAGAGAAAAAGGATAATGTAATGAGATCCCATAAAAGCAAATATGGTGAATTTAAAGCACTGTCCTTGGATAGGGATAAATCCTCTCATCTTTGAGTGTCTCCTTTTATAAAATAATGGTGATATTAGATGACAGAAGGGGTTCCCCCCTCATTATTTAGCAAAAATAAAGTCAGGTATCTGTACCTTGCTTCCAATGCTGTTTTCTAGATACTATCACTTTGTAATATCCACAAGTCTAACAACCATTGCTTTAAAGCATAACTCAACTGGCACCTTGGCCAGGACGACTTCCATTATGTGCCCAAATCCAAAGTGACTTCTGATGTTGTTTATTTTGCTTTGATCCGTTGGCCTTTGAATATATTTCTCTCTCCTCCTGGAGACCAAATTCCTTCAGTTAAGTGATTCTTTCCTATTATCCATACTAAGAAGCTCAGAAAAATATATTCTTATACAAATGAGAAAATTGAGATCTAGAGAAATTAAATTACCTATAAATTATAATCACTAATATTTACTGAGCACTTACTATGTGCTGGACATTCATATAAGCATTTCACATATATTTATTTATTTTGCCCTCACAACAAGCCTATAAGGTAGGCTACTATCACCATACTAATTTTGCAGAAAGATTCAGCAACCTGCCCAAGGTCAAAGAGGTAGTAGGAAATAGTCACTCTAAGGTGGGAATCCCAGTAGCCTGGCTCCAGAGTCCATGAAGTTAACACTACAGTACAGGTGAAAAGGGGCGTGACTTTTCACAATACAAACTGGTCTCCTAGTTCTTGGCTGGCATTCTTTTCTAGAAGGCTATGATTGCAAAATCACCTTTTCTTCAACAGGTTTTTTAAAGTATTTATAATTTCAAGTCTATTTATCAAAAGAGTCAATCCCTTTTATAATGTCCAGCCAGTACTTCAGTATAATTATCTCAGATTTCCCATCCCATATTCTAATTGTCTACATACATCTGCTTAGCTATAAGGTCTTGCTAATTCTGTCTGAATTTCTTTCCCAACTGTCCCCCAGAAAGAAAGAAAGAAAATTAAGTCATCAAACATTGTTCAAGCAACTGTGACCAGAAACTCAATAAGGTAGGACATGAGCCAATAACGTCAAGCATCCTTTCATTAAGATTTTTCAGTACCTATTTGGTCCATCTTAAATAAAACTGGCTTCACCTGAGAACACCAAATTTAAATGTGGTGAGTACCCCTACAGGTTGAATCCTTTGGGTGGCAGGTATTTCATCTCACACTTTAAAATTCTGAAGAGAATTCTATGCCTCAAACCCAAGGAAAATATCAGTGGTACCAAAAAAAATCAAGGACAGAGTGGCTGTCCTGTCAAAAAGGCCCATATGATTTTATTCTAAGAGAGTTTCATATTTTATTTGGCTGAAAAACCCCTCTTAGAAATCACAGAAAAAGTTTATCATTGTACAGCCCCAGTAGGATATTACTTTCCTAAATAATGATCATAGTGTTAATATGTATCAAAAATACATTTTTAGAAGAAAAAAAAATTTTTAAAAAGAAGAAAAAATTAACAAAAGTCTATGGAAGTCCTAAATTTACACACCTTCTCAATGTCAATGTGGTAAATACCCTTATTTCCCCACATCAGTGACAATCCCGAGACGGAAGTTCTTATCACAACAGAAAGTATCCCCTACCTACACTCTCCCAGCAGACTTCTGCTAAAAATCCCACTCCAAGTTCTTCCTCCCAGGACTCATTTTGCAGCACCAATGACTTGCCCCAGGCATAGCAGGAGATGCCTCGGACCTCTCGTGTTCTTCATCCAGGAGTACAACCCTGACAAGTGAGTCTATAACCTTAACAGTGAAGTAAGCCTCTCTTGAGACCTTTTGGCTTTGTTTATTCATCAGTTGCTCCTGAATGCCAGAGACTCACATGGAATTTGAGACCTAGGGTCTCCTCCCATAGTACACATCACTTTTCTGAAAAGCTCCCCTTGCCCCCAAATACAGATGATCCAAAAGCATTTATAATTTGCAGAGTGGAGAACAGACCTCATCACAACCCTAGTAGCCTTCCTGCCTCTCAATGAGATTGTTGAACATCTCATAAGAAATATGTTCTTATACCACCTAGGGAGTTGGGGTAGGCCATCACATATTTAGCAACAATTTCTGGAAATATACAGAGAAACTCCTAGAAAGACACATACAGGGGTACCTGGGTGGCTCAGTCAGCTGAGCCTCCAACTCTTGATTTTGGTTCCGGTCATGATCTCAGGGTCCTAAAATCAAGCTCTGAGTCAGGCTCCATGCTCAGATTCTCTTTTCTGCTCCCTTTGCCCCATCCCCTGCTCATGCTAAGTCTCTATCAAAAAAAAAAAAAAACAGAGAGAGAGAAAAGAAATACACACAGTATCCCACACACAAACACACAGTAAATATAACTGTATTTACTAAAAACAGATAACTCTTATCATTTTTCAAGTCATCACAAAGCATTTATAAAATTCAACTATATGTTTTGAGATTTTTCATATGTTCATGAAATACTACTGTAGGTTTTAAAAATACAATAAAAAATACATTAAAAATTCAACTATATGGTCAGTGAAAAAGAAAACCTCATAAAGTACAAAATTCAACAAATAATCCAGGGCACAGTTGTTGACCATAATACAATAAAGTACAAATAACCAAAGTATAAGCAAAAAAGACTTGTCAATTATAAAGCAATCACACAAATAACTTTCAGGTGATAATAACGTTTTTAATTACAACCTCAGAAAAGGTTTTTGGTGTGTGTTTTTGAGATTAAAGCCTACATTTCCAACGTAAACTTTTTAACACCAACATTATTACATTATTCAAGTATCACTATGCCTAGCCATAGACTTTCCCAGGGTTTAATTATTTCTGCTAAGATTAGTTTGGTTTCTGTAGAAATCTCAAACAGCTCACCCTTTAGAAAAGCTTGTGGGGGACATATTATTGCAGACCTTGGGTACATTCAGGATGAACCTAAAATATAAAATCAGACCCTGGGGTAAGTTTTATTACAAACTCATGACCTCTTTAAAGTGTGTGTTTAAAAGATGATGAATCTTCAAGTAACTTCATACTAACTCAAACCATTTCTCCCAAATGGCATTTAAGATTTTAAAAATTGCAGACTTGCCTCTAACTTACTCTAATTTCCCTAAAGCATGTTCTTCTAAGAGCCAAGAAACTCATTTAGGCTGTTAATTAAATCTGTCCCCCAAAGATGAAACAGAGAACATGAAGTTACAAATCTAAATATACCCAACACCTACAACATTTTAACATTCGTAAAAGATGTATCTACACAGGATCAACTAAAGATTCAAAAGAATTCCTTATTCCTACACTGAACAGGCCTCCAGAATTGAACATAGGACCCTTAGAGGAACCATGACACACCTAAATAGAGGGGAAGAAAAGTGTATGATTTCAGAGTCAAATAAAATTATTCCATGGGCCCTTAAAAACTCAGGCATTTTCATGAGGCTAAGAGATTATTTTTTATAAAAGGAAACATATGTTATCCATAGAGATCTTTTCATTAAACCCCAAAGTCTCATCTATTTGCTGGTTATAAAAATTCTACATATGGAAAGTAACTGGAAAACCACTGAACTTGAAATTCAATGTATGTGCATATAGACATTGCATGTAATTTCCTGGGTGTATAACTTTTAAGCAGCATGTAAAATACCTTTGTGAGTCTTGCTCTGTTTTACTTTTTTTCAGTGTTAAGTGATACCAAGTTTCAGAGTAACAGTGTTATGTCTGGGTTTATACTTGAACAGGGCTTCTTATTTTCTCTGGCCACACACAGTTAGAGGAAATTAAATTTGGCCCTAAGAGTCTACACACGAAGCACTAGGTGTTTTATTTACCTCTCAAAGAAACTGTGCCATGAAACAGCTAATCATCTGTCCATCCCTCTATATCAAGAAATTAGGTCCCTTAATAGATTATGTGGTAGAGGGAAAAGGCCCACAGGAATTGAAATCAAGTAGCTCCACCACTTAGCAAGCAGCTCTGTGATTTAAGACTCCTCAGGATATCAAATGATACCTCGTCTATATTAAATGAGAGTAAAGATTTCTTCCCTGTCGACCCTACAGTATGTTGCAGGAGAAGGTATGAGAAAATGAATGTGCAACCTTCAACAAGCACAGGATCCCTGTTGGGCACTGGGGAAGCAGTGGTAAGACATGGCCTTACCTTGTAAGTTTGTAAAGAGCGCCCCACATCAACCACTTACCCCCAGTACAAGGGTAATGCTCCTCCCCCAACAACAGTCAGAATCTCACAGATGGGATCATTAGGTCTGAAAAGCTTTTCTCCAGAATTCCTCAGAGCTCACTGCCTCATTAATTTAGTACATGTTTAAGATGTTATAATTTTTTTTAACTTTTTATTGTGGAGCTTTTCAAACAAATACAGAGAAAAAGGTTAATAAATCCCTACATACCTGTCACTCTGCTTCCACACTCAACTCATAGCCTCCTTGTTCCAATTAGGACTCTTTTCTGATGCCCCCTGCCCATTTCTGGATTATGTTAAAGCAAATCTCAAGACATTCTTTCATCTATACACCTCAGTATACTTCATTGTGGGATCCCTGGGTGGCGCAGCGGTTTGGCGCCTGTCTTTGGCCCGGGGCACAATCCTGGAGACCCAGGATTGAATCCCACATCTGGCTCCCGGTGCATGGAGCCTGCTTCTCCCTCTGCCTGTGTCTCTGCCTCTCTCTCTCTCTCTCTATCCTCTGTGTGTGTGTGTAACTATCATAAATAAATAAAAATTTAAAAAAATTTTTAAATTTCATTGTAATGTGTTTATATACATTTCCATATGATAAAGGCTCTTTTTTTTTTAACAAAATCACAATTACAGCATCACACCTAAACCTGACATTTTACTTAAAATTACAAATCCTGGGGCATCTGGGTAGCTCAGTCAGTTATGTACCCAATGATTTCAGCTCAGGTCATGATCACAAGGTTGAGGGGTTAAGCTCTGAGTCTAGCTTAGCCTGGAGTCTGCTTAAGATTCTCTCCCTCTCAGCCTCGGTGTCCATTGAAAGATGAATGGATAAAGAAGATGTGGTTTATGTATACAATGGAATATTACTCAGCAATTAGAAATGACAAATACCCACCATTTGCTTCAACGTGGATGGAACTGGGGGGTATTATGCTGAGTGAAGTAAGTCAATCGGAGAAGGACAAACAGTGTATGTTCTCATTCATTTGGGGAATATAAATAATAGTGAAAGGGAATATAAAGGAAGGGAAAAGAAATGTTGGGAAATATCAGGAAGGGAGACAGAACATAAAGACTCCTAACTCGGGGAAACGAACTAGGGGTGGTGGAAGGGGAGGAGGGCGGGTGTTGGAGGGGAATGGGTGACGGGCACTGAGGGGGACACTTGACGGGATGAGCACTGGGTGTTTTTCTGTATGTTGGTAAATTGAACACCAATAAAAATTAATTTAAAAAAAAAAAAAAAAAAAAACCTCTTAGTTGACAGGGGCGCCTGGCTGGCTCAGTCAGTGGAGCATGTAACTCTTGATTTCGGGTTGTTAAGTTCAAGCCCCAAGTTGGGGGCTTAAAAATAAAATAAAATATTTTTACTTAAAAATAAAAATATATATATATATATAAAAAAAAAAAAGATTCTCTCCCTCTCCTGTTGCTCTCCCCTCACCAGGCTCACTCTCTCAAATAAATAAATAAATAAAATTAAAATTACAAACCCCCAGTGCTTTCTTTCCCTACTTATTCTCTATTGCCTTAATTGCTATCTGACTTACTCTACGGTTTGCCTATTTATTCATTGTCTATCTCATCCACTAGAATGTAAGCTCCCTGAAAGCAGGTATTTTTGTCTGTTTTGTTCTCTACTGTATTCCTAGTATCTAGAATTGTGCCAAACATTGAAGGCACTCAGTGATTTGTTTCTGAATAAAGAATCCTTTGAAGTCACAAGAAAAGATTGGATGCAGGGGCACCAGGGTGGCTCAGTCAGTTAAGCATCCAACTCTTAATCTCAGCTCAGGACTTCATCTCAGAGTCCTGAGTTCAAGCCCAGCACTTGAACAGATTGTATTCATATGATAAACTTAAGACAAAACCCTACCCTAGCCTTAAATGCCAGCTAAGCTTTTGATCAGAGCAAAACAGCAGACTTTTCAAATTTATTCTTTCCAAGAAAACCTGAAGTCCTGTATTCCTATTTAATTGCTCAAGGGTGTACTCAGATGACAAGATAGAATGTTAAGGAAACAAAGAGACCTAAGAATTATTACCACCTTGACAGAAAGCAATTTTAATCCTGTTCAAAAGTTCTTAGTCCTTGGAAACACTGAGGAGCAGACCATTATTTCTGCAACTTCAATTCCTACTTCCTATTTATTAATAGTCTAGGAACAGGCATACGCTAAGAGTAAAATTTCCAGATTCTATTTTGAATAAATAATAATAGCTAACTTTGGTAGAGCACTTATTATGCACAAGGCATCTTCTAAGTGTTTTACCCATATTACTTCATTTTATCATCATAATGACTCTACAATGTAGATAAAATTATCCTGTTAATAGATGAGGTTGAATGAGACACAGAGTAAGAACTCTCCATAACAGAGCAGAGTACAGTCAACATCCCTCCACTGGAAAGTAAGAGCTCATGACCTGAGCCCAGGAGTTCTTGGTCCACAACCTGCACTCTGAATCCCTGTGCTATCCCCAAAATATCACACATCAGCGAGCTGCCATGTTGCATTCTCCATGAGGAAACCAGTAGTGCAGCACCTAAGAACAAAATCTTGGGAATCAATCTGACATGGATTAGTATCTAAGCTCTTCTAGTTATATGACCCTTAGTAAATTAACCTGAGGTTCAGTTTCTTCATTTCTAAAATAGAAATTAAGGACACCTAGATGACTCAGTTGGTCAAGCGTCTGCCTTTGGCGCAGGTCATAATCTCAGGGTCCTCAGACCAAGTCCCACATTGGGCTCCCTGCTCAGCGGGGAGTCTGCTGTGCCCTGTGCCCCTCCCCCATACTCATTTTCTCTCTCTGTCAAATAAATAAAAATCTTTTAAAAATAAAAATAAGGAATAAAATAGGCATTATAATAAAACATACCTCACATAATTAATGAAAGCGTTAAATGAGAGAATCTATGTAAAGTATTCAGTTCAATTTCATTTTGTGGATGTCAAAGCCACAGAGCAATTAAGAGCAATCTGTGAAGTCAGAACGCCTGGGCTGGAATCTCAGTAATGCCATTCACTCTAACCTTGGGCAAGTTATTTAACTCCTCTGTACCTTTATTTCCTCATCTATAAAATAGGGAAAATATCAGTACTTACCTTATGACAGTTAAGAGTGTTACTCCATATAACAGCTCAGAACAGCACCTAACACATTATAAATTCTCAATAAATGTTAACTATTTTTTCATTATAACTATCTCTGTTATTCCTCCCTCTTCCCAACCAAGCCAGCTTTCCATATCCCACACTCCCAGATGTTACACACTTAACAGAAAATTAAAATTAACATTTCCCCAGAGATCCCAAGAACTCACAATTATAAAACTTCAAAGAAAGGTGCCAGCTGATCATGTCCAAAATTTACAAATGCAAAGTCTCAGACCTGGTTTCCCACAAGGCAGAGAGCCAGCTTTAAACATCTGTCAGGCCTGGAGAGAGTGAAACTATCCCATCACAGAAACTCCTTAGCTTCTAATGGGGTCAAAACGGCATCCAGAGAGTGGGCGAGGATGGAGAATAAGAGAAGAACCTGACCTTGCTTCCCATTTAGACATCCTTGGTTCCCTCCAGAGATGCTCCAGAGGAAATTACAGTGGAGAAAAAAGCCCATAAGAGACCCTGGTTATATGGTGGATAAAGAAGAGTTGTACTGTCTGAAGACAGAAATGTTCATTAATACACTGAGCTGTATACACTTGTAAATATAGAATTGGGACTGTGTGTATGCAATCTAAAGTAGGGTAGTCAAGTCCCTAGAATTCAAGAAGAATTCTCTGCTTCTCCCCCACTAAATAAATTATACAAGGTCAGTAGGAGACAAACATAAATTGTGAATTTTTTGACATCTTACATATTTTACTCATGTAACATACAAGCTGTCTTCAGTTGCCTCCTGTGTCCCAACTCCCCCACTACCAGCTTAGGAACACCCCAGGGACACTCACCTATCTCCACCCTCTCAACCTCCCATCTCTGCCTAACGCCAGCAGATTTTAGATTCACCTTAGGTCACGTCCACCATAAAGCTCAGGCCACCCAAACCTCCCCACTGTTCCAACAGAAGTCAGATGTGTACACAAGCCACTGTTTTCTGCACATAACCAATCCCTCTGCTTACAATATCCTTCCCCCCCTCTTCTGCACCTGGTGAACACCTGCAAGACATCATCAACAATGGCATCACCTGGGGATACCTGGGTGGTTCAGCGGTTTAATGCCTGCCTTTGGCCCAGGGCGCCATCCTGGAGTCCCGGGATCGAGTCCTACGTCGAGCTCCTGGCATGGAGCCTGATTCTCCCTCTGCCTGTGTCTCTGCCTCTCTCTCTCTCTCTCTCTCTCTCTCTATCAGAAATAAATAAATCTTAAAAAAAAAAAAACAATGGCATCACCCTAGTAGATACTTTCCCAATCTTTAAATACATTCACCCCTGCCTCCGAGTGGCACACTGTATGCGACCCCATTATACACTTTTTATAGTGTACTGAGTGGTGTAATTACTTCACTGCGCTGAAGGATACATTGGGGCAGGGTCATCTTCATCTAGGTAAACTCTTTAGCAATGAAAAGAATCAATCTGTGTTTACTGAACTCAAACAAGGCATTTTGTTTTATTCATAATGTTTATGTGGTTCTTTTCATAACCTTTCCAGTCAATTCTCCACCTTTAAAATTTCATATATATATAAATCAAATATTTCTAAGTACAATAACATAACAATTGATTTCTAGATAAAGCACAAAAATCTCCTAAAACTATGAAAGTCTTTTACAAGAGACAGGTAACAGTAAAGAGTTCCAGCTCAGAAGATTATATCGTCCATCTATTTTCTCATGGCTGAGGAGGAGCTCCACCAATAAGGAGCTCCTGCCAATAAAAGTTTGACACGATGGTCCTTCCCATTTGGAAGACAGCACATGTTTCCCCCTTCTCTCAGAGTTTTGTCCAGATGCAACAAAGCAGATTGCTTTAGATACAGAAAATTTTCTCTGGCTTATGCTGGGGCTCCCTGCACAGACTTCTCTTTCATCTGCCTTCAGAGCATTTTCTTGTCTGGCCTTAAAAACCCCTGGAGATACTTCATAAGACTCAACAGACACAGGCAAGATCGGCACATTCCAACTTGATTGAAGGAAGAGAACAGATGATGTGCACATTTTTCAAGGCCACATGTACCTCTTCTAGGCAAAAGGGGCACCAACAAGAGAAAGCTGGGCCTTTACTAAAAGTGGAGGGCTTCCATCCATAAGTCCTGCTGGTAGTCAACTGATTAACTCCTACTTTGAAAGAACTCAAACACTGCTACTTGCATGCTTTTCACACTGATTTTATCATTGTAGGCAAAAGAAATATTCACTAAGGACAGTTATATATTGGAGAAACAAATGTAATTTCAAGGGAATATTCAATATAACTAAGCAATTTCTATATCCTTAGTATGACTTATACATTTTACATTTTCAGACAGGTTCCATCAATTTCATAGGAGGAAAATTCTCTCTGGTGCTGATAGTTAAGTAACTAAATCCACTCCTTTCCCATGTCTACTATCTTATTATACAAGTGGGATCTGATGGGGCACTGACTGCCCTATAGACAGAAAGTTGGAGTTGGGCGTGACAGGAAGCCAGCGGGTGGACAAAGGGGATTGCACAGCCAGACGTTATTGTTTGTTTGCTGCATGGTAACGATTCAGTAAATCTTTTCTGAATCTATGGTTCTACCTGCAAGTTGAACAATATGGTAGTGAGTGATCTTAATTATTATAGAATATGTGCAGCGCGGGTGGCTCAGGGATTTAGCACTGCCTTCAGCCCAGGGCCTGATCCTGGAGACCCGGGATGGAGTCCCATGTCGGGCTCCCTGCATGGAGCCTGCTTCTCCTTCTGCCTGTGTCTCTGCCTCTCTCTCTCTCTCTCTCTCTCTCTCACGAATAAATAAATAAAATCTTTTTAAAAAATTATTACAGAATACTAAAGCCCAAGAGATGCATTGTTGTCAGATATTTCAAAATACTGCATAAATGACTATAAACATAAGCTGGAAGTTAATTACTAGGACATCATTTATTGGCTCACATACTACCCCCAGGACCATATGCCAGGGATTTGGACACAGATAGTCATGTTCAAGCCCTGATTAAATCATCAAACTTACCAGGAGTTCCAGCACAACTCAATGGCATGGCTCCTTAGGCTGGCTATCAAAAGCAGCACTATAGTCTCATGGTTTAGCCCAGTATTCAGAAATGATAATTTTTCTGTCTGCACTTCCCAAGACTCCACAGGGTTGCAGGAAGAAGGGAGACTACAGACTTCTATACTGACATGTTACCTGGTTTTCTACTCTAGGAGTAGAGCATAGTTTCCACAAAGCACACTCATGCCGTTAGAAAAGGGTTAGTATGAAGGTGTTATGCAGATGGCCCATATAAAGACGAGCAGTGACACATCACTAGTTAAGGTATGCTTGTGACTTGTCACAGAAAACCCTCAATCCTTCTCTCTCTAGGGAAGTTCACCCCAAATGCCCTAACTACATCTCCCATGAAAGCTATAGCAGCCAGAAGAGCAGAAGTAAACTGAACCTAAGACTCAAAATTTCTTTTCTTTCTCCAAAGGTACAATGTCTATCACTGGAGCTATGAATTAAGTACAAAGCGGGTGGACATCAGTTTTGCCTCACCTATAAAGTAAATTCTCAGCAAGGTGATTTCTATTGTGATTTCTACAAACTCCATGGGGCAGCTAACTTCTTAAGGAGTTTTTCTGAACCTTACAAATGTAAATGCCATTTCTCTTGCTGCCGGTCATCTCCTCCCTTACCCTAATAATCTCTCATTACCCCTGTGTAAGTATGGCCACTTCAGAACAGGTTACAAACTCTCTATAGCACCAAGTAACACATAAACTCTACCACCCCATCCCTATCTCCAGGGCAAAGCCCCACTCTGCCTTCACTTAGGGAATCCCCTTCCAGAGCAGATGCCTTCCATTATGGCTGACACGGGCAAGGACAAGGAATGCCTGATAAGATGTTTTCAATATTACATTAACATATGCTAAGGGAAATAAGTCAGTTAGAGGAAGACAAATGCCGTATGATTTCACTCATATGTGGAATTTAAGAAACAAAACAGATGAACACAGAGGAAGGGAAGGAAAAATAAAATAAAAACAGAGAGGGGGGCAAACCATAGGAGACTCTTAACTATAGAAAACAAACTGAAAGTTGCTGAGGGGGGAGAGGTGATTGGGTGATGGGCATTAAGGAGGCACTTGATACAATGAGCACTGGATGATACATGCAACTGATGAATCACTAAATTCTACCCCTAAAACTATATATATATATATATAGAGAGAGAGAGAGAGAGAGAGAGAATTTTATTTATTTATTCATGAGAGGTACAGAGAGAGGCAGAGACATAAGCAGAGGGAGAAGCAGGCTCCCTGCAGGGAGCCCGATGTAGGACTCAATCCCAGGACCTTGGGATCATGCCCTGAGCCAAAGGCACATGCTCAAACACTGAGCCATCCAGGTGCCCCAATAAAATCTTTTTTTTAAATTTCTTTTTATTGGACTTCAGTTTGCCAACATATAGCATAACACCCAGTGCTCATCATGCCAAGTGCCCCCCTCAGTGCCTGTCACCCAGTCACCCCAACTCCCCGCCCACCTCCCTTTCCACTACCCCTTGTTTGTTTCCCAGAGCTAGGTGTCACCCATGTTTTGTCACCCTCACTGATATTTTCACTCATTTTCTCTCTTCTTCCCTTTATTCTCCCCCACTATTTTTTATATTCCCCAAATGAATGAGACCATATAATGTTTGTCCTTCTCTGATTGACTTACTTCACTCAGCATAATACCCTCCAGTTCCATCCACGTTGAAGCAAATGGTGGGTATTTGTCTCTTCTGATGGCTGAGTAATATTCCATTATATACATAGACCACAGCTTCTTTATCCATTCATCTTTCGGGGGGACACCGAGGCTCCTTCCACAGTTTGGCTATTGTGGATATTGCTGCTATTAAAAAAAAAAAAAGTCTATGGGACACCTGGGTGGTTCAGTGGTTGAGCATGTGCCTTTGGCTCAGGGCGTGGTCCTAGAGTCCCAGGATCGAGTCCCACATTAGGTTCCCTGCATGGAGCCTACTTCTCCCTCTGCGAGTCTTCTCTGTGTGTCTCTCATAAATAAATAAAATCTTTTTAAAAAATAAAAAAAATTTTTTTTAACTTCTTATCATAAGACAAAGAAATTGGTAACTATGTGTGGACAATCGTTATATGGTTTCACTCATACACGAACAGAAGAAATAGTGAAAGGGATTATAAGGAAAGGAGAGGAACTGAATGGGGGAAAATTAGAGAGGGAGATAAGCCATGAGACTCCTAACTCTGAGAAACAAACAAAGGGTTGCAGAAGGGGAGGTGGGTGGGGGGATGAGGTAATTGCATGATGGGCATTAAAGAGGGTACTTGATGGGATGAGCACTGGGTGTTATAGTGTATATTGGCAAATTGAATTTAAATTTAAAAAATTTAAAAAAAGAAATTGGTAACTATGTGGTGATGGATGATATTAACTGGACTAATTGTGGTGATCATTTCATAATATACATAAATGTCAAATTATTACATTGTATATCTGAAATATAATGCTGTATGTCAGTTATATCTCAATAAAAATAGAAATTTTAAATTCTTTTAAAATAAAAATCAGGGTTTTTTTTAAACAATATCTTGTTAATCTTTTTTTTTTAAAGATTTTATTTATTTATTCATGAAAGACACTGAGAGAGAGGGAGAGATTCAGAGACACAGGTAGAGGGCGAAGCAGGCTCCATGCAGGGAGCCCGATGTGGGACTCAATCCCGGGTCTCCAGGATCACACCCTGGGCCTAAGGCGGCACTAAACCGCTGAGGCACCCAGGGATGCCCAATGAGGGTTTTCTTTTAAGTAACTTTCTCAAAGAAAAGAATACCACATTCATAGTATTGCCTTACATATTGGGCCAGTTTAAATCCTAAACATCAAGCAAAAACATCTTGTGCTTCTCTTCACTACACCATCTTCCCAAGCTTAAACTAGGCCTAACACTTTGCCTTTTTTTTTTCTTTAATGATTTTATTTATTTATTTTAGATACAGTGCAAGCATAAGGGGGCAGAGAGAGAGACAGGCAGACGGCGCTGAGTGCAGAGCCCAATGCAGGGCTTGATCCCACCACCCTGAGATCATGACCTGAGCTAGAACCAAGAGCTGGAAGCTTAACTGACTAAGTCACCCCAGGCCTAAGATTCTTCTATTCTTTGTCAGATTCTTGAGGATATAAAAAAAATCACTTTTAGACACCAAGCGGAGTAAATCTTAAATAAAGCGGTATTGCTTTTATCTTTACTCCCTTTTTGCTGAACACTTACAAGAAAGTTTAATTCTTTGGTGTTCAGGACCACACTTCATGTTCTATAACTAAAAGGACGCACTATATTTGTAAACTAACTAGGGCATGGCATTCAATCCAGATTTGCAGCAAATCTTCACCCATATTGCAAACCAGATGGAGAATTTAACTATTTTATAGCAACTAGCAGCTGTCTTCTTTTGGTGTTTATATGCCTAGAGTCAAAATCCATAGCCTGCTGTATGTCCCTAGTGAAGTAAGAAGCTTAGAAATGAGATCTTTCTAAGTTTTCCTCTGTTTCCCTTCTAAAATATTTTTAAAACATTAACCAGCTTGATAGTACCCCAAATAAGCCAACAGAAGGAAATCCTTTCCAAATGTAGCCTTCCATCTATGCAGGAGGTACCTTCATTTTACCACATGGTGTATCTACAAATGTTTTTCTATATAGTTTGTACACAAACTGGAAATAAAAATCAATGAACTGCTCTCCTATATAACTTATTGCTCAATAGTGGCCATCATAAAAGATTGGCAACTAATCCTTACTGGCCAGAAAGACCTACATATGGTTCATCTCTTTCTGGTATACACTAAATCAGAGCCTTAAAGAGAAGTAGGTAGGGAAGTTCAATTTAATGCTCTCATTACACAAGACAAATGGTGAAGCAGATGGTAGTATATAAAGCAATTCCAGCTCTTTATCACTTTGGTTATTCCAGATTTAAACATTTAGACCACAATAATTTTTAAATATATCCATGAAAAAGCAGGAAAAACAGAAAATGCATGCAAATTTTCCTGGAATGCAAGCCACAGTCATGGAGATGGAATTCGTCTGGACCTCAATAAAATGAGAGTGTGAAGACTGATCTTTTAATACAAAATTAACATACGACCCAAAGTTCTCTGGTGCCTTCTGGTACTCAAACAGAAACTCTTTTAGCAAGTAAGGTTGTTTTTTTTTTTTTTTTAAGGCTGACTGAACCCTCAGCTGGATGGCAATCTTCAATTCATGTCATACACTTGACCAATTGTTTTAATGCTCATTTTGATAGTAACGGCCAAGAGCAGCTGTAGATTTAACAGACTGTGAAGCCCTCAGATTCGATTTCACTGTGAAATGTAGTCAGGGATCTGTGTGCAGAAAGACATTAACCAGTATGACTCCAGTCTCTGCCTGAAGACTCAACAAAAATAGAGAGAAGGCCAATGGAGAGGAAGGAGAGAATGAGTGGGAGAAGGCAGGGAAGCAAAGAAACACTTGGATCTTGGGTGCCCTAAATCATTACAGTGAATGAACCTGATAACATACTCATAGGAAGAACAGTAGCATAATATAAATACAAAGTGTACCAGCCTGGCATTCATACACAGTTCCTGCTGCAACATAATTAACGTGATAGTAAATTATTTCTTTATTTAAGCAAGAGCAACATCAAGTCACTACAAAAGTGAACAAATTGGGGATCCCTGGGTGGCTCAGCAGTTCGGCACCTGCCTTCGGCCCAGGGCATAATCCTGGAGTCCTGGGATCAAGTCCCACATCAGGCTCCCTGCATGGAGCCTGCTTCTCCCTCTGCCTGTGTCTCTGCGTCTCTCTGTCTCACATGAATAAATAAAATCTTTTTTTAAAAAGTGACAATTCTTTTAAGATTTTATTTATTTATTCATGAGAGATCCAGAGAGAGAGAGAGAGAGAGAGGCAGAGACACAGGCAGAGGGAGAAACGGGCTCCATGCAGGGAGCCTGACATGGGACTGGATCCCAGGTCTCCAGGATCACGCCCTAAGCTGAAGGCAGGCGCCAAACCGCTGCGCCACACGGGCTGCCCCAAAAGTGAATAAATTTTAAATGAAATAGAAAATCATGCCACAGTCTTAAGGACCTGAAAGGTCTGACATAATAGTAAAGGCAAATTGAAGCCCTACGCCCCAATAGTATGTTCCAGGGGGCTCCTCTGCAGTGGCTTCAACACATAAAGAACAGCATTCCCTCAAAAGACTACACTGGACAAGAATGTTCAGACTTTCTGACACCACGTTGCTCAATCCTACTGTCTCAGAAGGGGTGGAGGATTCCGAGAGAAACAAATTTGGAGGCAGTTGTAATGTTCTCTCCACCAAGTTCCAGAAGAAATAAGAGATTAGGAAATCTTGAGGGAAAAAAAAGGTTTCGTTTTTATTCCACACTTAGGGACAAATTGAGGTGAATTTTGGAAGAGGGAAAAGCTTATATTCTGGGCCCCAATGCTTTTGTTTCCTTTCAACAAAGCAAAACAGAGAGGGTCTTAGGTATGGAACAAAATGTTGTATTTAGAGTCAGAAACACTTAACTCTGACACTTCATCCATCCAATTACTTAATCTCTTCACTATGTTACTAAGGTATAATTCAAGAAGAGACATAAACTTCATTTATTCTGCCCCTGACCTCTAACAATGACACCATAGACCCTAAATTCCAAGAGAAATCATCCCTCCTCTTATATTAGCTGTGGGGTTTAGGATGGGTGCATGTGTACATGCCTGAAACAAAGACATGCTTTTTAAGAGCAAGGGAGCAATATGGCAATATGGAAACAGATGTGAAAAGCAAACATGTCCTACAATAAATTTTAAAGAAATTTGGAGCTCGTATAAGACAAATTTAGGAAGGGTAAAGCTAAGGGTTCCAAGCTGGAAGTCACCTTCCATCACAGAGAACCTTACCTCACCCTACTGCCCAATCTCATTCCAAAGGATGCTGTTCCCAGAGAGGTGCCACTCTCCTCCCTTAGTATTAGCAAAGTCTTTAAGGTGTTCTTCCCTTGGTGTTCACCTGTATGTAGTCAAAGTTCTCGAACTTTAATAGCTCACTCACAAAGTCTTAAAACCTACTACATACATCTCAAAGGAATGAATCTCTAATCATTACATTTCAGAAAAGATCACAAAGCCTTGCAGTTTATGAGATTGGGGTGTCTGTGTATTCAGAATACCTCTCACATCGTACTCTGTGGATAATTATATTCTTTTTCTACTCATAATAGTAGAACCACTGCCCTTGCACTTTGAGATAAAGCACCTTGAGGGGCTGCTTTAACCTGAAAATCTCCAAATAAAGGGTAAATCTTTACATAGAGAGCTGTTTACTTTTCAATTACTTATACCAAGCTTGCCTAAATTATAAATTATTTTCTGTTTGCAAAAAGCCTAACATGGTACCTTGCACATATTTATGAGATTGGTCAAAAAAATGTATTAACTTAAGTTTTTAGCCCTAGCTTTTCAAATCAATTCAAGAAAACAATTTCTACCTCTAACTAATGAACTAAGGGGTATGGCATTACAGTTACAACCTCGAGCTTCTATAGAGTTCTGTCAATTTTTGTGAAAGGGTCATTTTCTAGAAAGGTAGAACCAGTAGCTCAATCAGTACCACCATTACAATTCTTGGCATGTTGCTCCATAGAACAGGAAGCACTCTCAAAGCACAAGGGGGGACGCCTGGGTGGCTCAGGGTTTGAGTATCTGCCTTCAGCTCAGAGCGTGATCCCGCGGTCAGGGGATCAAGTCCCACATCGGGCTCCCTGCATGGAGCCTGCTTCTCCCTCTGCCTGTGTCTCTCTGCCTCTCTCTCTGTCTCCCATGAATAAGTAAATAAAATCTTAAGAATTAAAAAAAAAAAAAAGCACAAGGGCAGTTGTTCTACTATAGTGGTTTAAAACAAGGTTTGGACTTGGAACTGTGTTCAAATCTCAACTCTCACTTTCTGATTGTATGACCTTGGTCAAGTTATCTAGCTCTGCTAAAATCAGCTCCTCTATCTATAAAATAGAGCTAATATGCGCCCATTTTATGTGTATGTGAAGCTTTTCCTTGTTCACTATACACAAACTTTTGGAATCTTCTATTATAATCCTCTATGGACATTATGGACTACAACTCATTGAAGCACCCAGGAACTTACAAAGTAAAGCCACAAAAGACTAAGCTGGGAAATTAACCCAAGGACTCACTGACTTACTTTTTACGAACGTTCTAACAGCAATACCTACAATGGGAGTTACATCATTGGAAATAAGAGTCGGAAATTTGAGATTAAGTTTTTTCCAAGGCTCAAATCTAAACTGTTTGACTCAATGACATTGGACTACAAATAACTTCAAACTTTCTATTAACTAGAAAAGGTGGTGAATCATTGCCAAGGCTTCACATTGCATCTGGTCAGACGGAATAATTCATCCCTAAACAGCAGATAGCCACTTGGCCCTCCAAGGCAAATCCAATTAAACCTGGACAGGTTTTCTTGGCCTCTGTTTGGTAATATGAAATCACAGCTTTGAGGCATTCTACAAAGTCTTACGCTCTTAGTGTTTGTGCACATCGCAGCTGCCACGTATAAATTATCCAGCTTTAAGTGCTGCTCTATAGCCACTGTCAAGTCAGTTGACCCAACAAAAGAGATACAGCCAGACCTGAATCCAACTCCAAACTGGTGTTTCTGAGATGAAGGTGTCATCTAGAAATCAACAGTGGTGGTGATCAAGAGTGACTGTTGCTATGGCCAACACTCCACCCTGGCCAGAAGATAGCTAGAGGGAGCAGGTGGAAGTAGAAAGCCAGAACCACCACCCCCATCAGTTACGCCACTACAAATGCAGAATGTCTTTCAATTTGAGTAACACTTCCTTCTTCCCCCCAAACCTTGCCTTCCTTGTGGCTACCTTTACCCTAAGTAATAAAGCAATCCAACAACTTGCCCAAGCTTCTGACATTTCATCCTAAGAATCTGAGCCTAAATTTTAAGTAATAAAAACCATGCACTAATGAGAAGTCTTGCAGAATAATCTGTGTTTATCTGTGTAGGGTAAAGTGTAAGCAGATTTGCTTGTAGCCCACTATGAAATAATGGGGATTCCTAAACTCTCCATTGTCAAAGATTAGAGCCTCAGCTGGGGCACACCCCCACTGCATAGACAATATCCACATGGGCTGCTCCACATCACCCCTGTGGGACTTGGGAGGACAAGAATTATGTGAACATGAAGCTCACATTGTTTTTTGTGCCATGATTAATAAAGTCCTTTGTCTTTGACCCAGGAATCTCGTGTCTTCTTCCAGCACCTATGAAACTGTGACAAGCTAACTCATTAGCTGACAAGTAGGGCAAAATCTCAGACCCCTTACCAGGGATAGCTTGCATTCAATGATGGGGTACCAAGGCTTGAGCCATTGCCTCAATTCAAAATATAACCAAATGGCCACTCAAAATCCATGGTTACCCACTGGATTAGCAAGGCCACCATTAAAACTCTCTCATATAAAATACATAATGAACTTATATCATCAACACCAAAATCATCATCATCATCATCATCATCCAATTAAGAAATGGGCAGACAACATAAACAGACATTTCTCCAAGGAAGACATCCAGATGGCCAACAGACACATGAAAAGATGCTCAACATCATTCATTGTCAGGGAAATGTAAATCAAAACCACAATGAGCTATCACCTCACACCTGTCAGAATGGCTAAAATCAAAAATTCAAACAACTAGCGTTGGCGAGGCTGTGGGGGGAAAGGAAGCACTGTTGATGGGAATGCAAACTGGTGCAGGAAAACAGTATAGAGGTTCCTCATGAAATTAAAATTAGAATTACCCTACAATCCAGGAATCACACTACAGGTTATTTACCAAAGCAGCCCAAATGTCCATTGATAAATGAGTGGATAAAGAAGATGTGGTATAAAAAAAAATGATGTGGTATATACACACACACACACTGGAATATTATCCCGCCATAACAAAAGAATGAAATCTTGCCATTTGCACAACATGGCTAGAAATAGAGAATACAATGCTAAGCTAAATAAGACAATGAGAGAAAAACAAATACCATATGATTTCACTGACGTGAGGAATTTAAGAAACAAAACAAAGGCAGGAAAAAAGAGACAAACCAAAAACAGACTTTTAACTATAGGGAACAAACTGATGGTTACCAGAGGGGAGGTGGGTGGGGGGATGGATGAAATGGATGAAGGGGAGTAAGGAGTACACTTATCTTGATGAGCACTAAATAATATATGGAAGTGAACCATTCTATTATACATCTGAAACTAATATAACCCTGTATCTTAACTATACTGGAATTAAAATTAAAAAACAAGAAAAAGGAGAGAGGGAGGGAAAGAGGGTAGGAGGGAGAAAGGAAGAAAGAAAACTAGATAATAAACCTCTACTTCACATTTTAAAAAATATATATTAAAAAAAGAAATACAAAAAAAATTTTTTAACTATCATGGTTGAACTCCTCTCTCTGCCCTTCCCTGCTTCCTTCACTTCCCTATAGGCATTCACAAGAATATCATCCTACAAATCTCCTGCATGGAAATCTCAGAGTCTCAGAGCTAGTTCTCAGAAACCTGACCTGAGCTGGGGAAAGTCTTTGCTTCTGTACATTCACAGGATTCTCACCAGCACTTTGTGATGGAGCCTAGACCTAAGCCTTCTGCTATTTACAACTTCCTTCCTCATTTCACTCCTGCATATGCTCAAATTTCAGACTAATCCATTAATGATCATTCACCATTAGGAATTTCTTATTTAAGTCACTAAAGGGCACATAAACAGTTACTTGAGATCAGTCTCTTGAAAGACTTCCTGGAGGGAGTTGGAACATCACAGGATTTCAACTCAAGGCAAATTTAAGCAAAGATTTTGCACGAGTTTAAATTTCCTGAACTGTGTACATTTTCTGAAATGATGGTCTGCTTCTAAGAGATTGACTAAAAGTTATTCAGGCACTAGTACCAGCAAATAAGGAGAGAGGGAAAGAGTTGAACAGTTCTGGCCAGCACAACCATAATAAGCAGCCAATACAATTTGGCCTTCCTTTCATTTTTGTTTTCTCTTATACTGAAGATTTTTTTTAATAGAAACAGAGTTCTTTTGCCTGAAAGCTTTGAATGCTGGGACTCTGGCCACTTCAGCTAAAATCGTTAATTACCTGGGTATTTTTTTTTTAATTCCAAAATGCTACATTTGGAAAAGCATTTTGAAAGGAATATAGAAAACACTTGTCAGTGTTCATTTCCTGAAAGATTTTGCTTTACTAAAACAGGAACTGGGTTTCTACCTTTCTACTAACAGCTAACAGAGCTGGAAAATCAAAAGGCACTAGGGTAATTATGTTCCCTAAAAAACAAAAGTAAAAGCACCAACTCTTCAGCCTCAGAGCAAAAAAATCTGCTTACTATCAGAAACAAAAGTTCACCCAAAGGTAAATCAGAGTCAAGTGCCGGTCTTTTCAGGCAGAAGAACGAACAAATGCATCAGTTGCTGGCCTTGTTACAACACGGTGTTTATAAAACATTTAATGCGGCATTTCCTTGCCAATTAAAAGTGAGTGTAGGATTTACCTTTCAGTTTTAATATCTTTCCCTGACTTTTATACAAGCAAATTGAGCCAAAGGGATTAAGGAAACTATTGAATACATATTTCCACAAAACTGTCTTCGCTGGAAAGTATCTTCAGGGTAAAAGGAAACAATACAAGAGCCCTGAAAGTAAGGACAGACTGAATTTCCTTTGGATATAATTGGTACAACTGGAAATTTATTTGTATATTTAATGTAAAAGCCTGATTGTCTGGCCATCCCAGGGATTCTGTGAGCTTCCTAATACCCTTTAATAAAGCCCTTTCTGTTATAACTAGCAATAGAGGATTCAAACTAAGAACAGTAAGCCACAGAGCAACTGGTACCAAAGGCTTTGCAGTCCACGTACCCTTAAAAAAACAGGAATCTTCCATTTTCTTCCTGGGTTGGGTGCAAAGGCAGTAAAGATCTCATGACCTTTAAAGGACTGGCAGCTCACTTTACATGGGGCAGAGGTGGCACTTGCCTGGTCACCTGTTATAACCCAAAATGCAGCACCTACCACTGGAAACACGGCACCAGCCTGCTTTAAAAAAAAGAAAGAAAGAAAAGAAAGAAAGAAAGAGAGAGAGAGAGAGAAGAAAGAAAGAAAGAAAGAAAGAAAGAAAGAAGAAAGAAAGAAAGAAAGAAAGAAAGAAAGAAAGAAAGAAAGAAAGAAAGAAAGAAGAAAAGAAAAGGCCAAGCTCAATTTAAAATTCTTGGCTTCCAGCCTAATTCTCAAATAAAGAGTTTTCTGCAACTACCCTAAAAAAAGAGCTTCCTATATCTTACAGTTGCTTGGCTGAGATCTCTTGAAAGTCAGACACAGAGTGTGACCTTACATTGCACAATTGCAAGGTACATTCATTTCGTGGGTCTTCTCTTAAGTACAAGTTAGGGAACTGACTAAGAAAGAAGGCCCTAAGAACTAGAATGGAGTCCACTGGTACCCCGAAACCTTCAAAAACATTAATCCTCCAGGGGTGCCTGGCTGGCTCAGTTAGTTAAGCATCTGCCTTCAGCTCAGGTCATGACCTCAGGGTCCTGGGATCAAGCCTTGGGTCAGGCTCCCCATTCTGCTGGAAGTCTACTTGTCCCTCTGCCTCTCCTCCTGCTGATACTCTCTCTCTCTGTCTCAAATAAGTAAATTTTTTTAAAAAAAATTTCAACGATTTTATTTATTTATTTGAGAGAGAGAAAGCCAGAGACAGAGCATGAGCAAAGCTGGAGAAGCAGAAGAAGGCTCCCCACTGAGCAGAGACCCTGACCTGGGGCTCTATGCCAGGACCCTGGGATCATGACCTGAACCAAAGGCAGACCTTTAGCCAACTGAGCCACTCAGGGACCCCAGTAAATAAAATCTTAAAAAAAATATACAACTAAAAACTAAAAACCACTAATCCTCCCTTCTAGATGAAGTACTTCTCTCTTCCATTAAATCTGTTCCTGACTTGCTACAGAAGCCTTGACTGTAAATGACTCATCACCAACCAAATGCAGTCACTTCTCAATTTTCCCACTGTTGCATTCTTTGTGCTTCTGTACCTAAAGGTAGAGATATAATCCACCATGCCCTTTGAGGTAAATTACAAAGTCAAACCACGAATCTACATCAAGAAACACTGTAACAAGTGGTTGATTTCTATTACCAGAAATCTGGAGAATAAATATGAAAATAAATTCTGAGAATGTTAGAAGGAAAAGAACATAACTTTATATTTACTAAGGTTATGAATATGTAAATAAATGCCAAAATGCGGGACCCAATGCACTAGTTCTAAAAAACCCCACTTGCTTCCAACTGTTTTCTTGGAAACAGTTTCTTTCTGAACTCAAATGTGGACTTGATGGGGTTTTATGCTGAAGGATGCTGAGATACCAGATTATATAATGTAGTAGAAAAAATTACAAAGAGCCAGAAAGTCAGGAATAATAAACTAAAATTATTATATACACTTATCTATGTATCCCAAATTATGTCTCCCAAGAAGGCCCAAGGTCTTTACCATAGCACTGAAAAGTATTTAAATGTTGAGGTCTTTGAAGAGCACTATAATGGTTGAACCCTATGAATCAAGATAAGTGGGAAAACCACCTTTGGAATAGGTCCCATTATTTCAATAAAGATTATAGAATCCCAGGGAGGAAGAGGCCAACAGAGTCACTTAATCACAAGAGACAGGATGCTAACCATAATAAGCAGTAATGATAGAGTGGACAAGAATTTAATTTGCTTAATAGAGTTTACTCCAAAAACTATTTTATTAATGCAAGGGCCTCAATGTCTACAGAAGTCTGACTAATATGTGTATATTCACATATACGAAGTCAAAAACATCTACAGAGTGAACAGCTGTGGAATTAGAACACCAAAATCACTGTGAAGGAGTCAGTTGTCCAGAATATGAGAGACAGCACAAGCAACAATTTCCCCCAAAGAAGGGCAGTGACAAGCTGACTTGCTATGTCTATTGACCTAAAACTAGATAGGACTATGTCAAGCATTCAGGCATTTTTTAATTATCACTATTACAGGTTATCTTTAAAATTATTCTGAGGGGTAAGTAGAGTCAAGAATATCAAAAAGACCTCCAAATATACCTAACTCTTCTTTAAGAAACTGTGGTGCCACTCATTGAGCCAGAGATTGTTACTCCAGGAGTCCGTTGATTTCAAAATTATAATCATAAATTGTGTGAAAAGTAACAAAAAGAGGCTACTTGAGGCCAAAACCCATGAGCCACAGGTAAAGCTATACTAAAAGCCAAAATATACCATTAAATGCCTTAATATATGTTAATATTAAAAATGAAATAAGTACTAAATGTAAGAAATTAAAACTATAACATCAAAAAATAACAAACTAAAGGAAATCATTATTAGCACCCAAAATTTAAATTTTGATCCAAAAGCAATAATAAGAAAGAAGAAACATAGAAAACTGTTTCTCTGCAAGTATTTTTTTCTGCAAATATTCTTTAAAATACATAAACCCCTGGCAAGCCTGATTAATGGAAAAAGACAAAAACAAGAATATACAACCTTGAGATTTAAAAAGCTGATTGCCAAAAAATAAATAAAATAAAATAAATAAAATAAAATAAAATAAAATAAAAAGGTGATTGCCAAGATTTTTTTTGATTGTGATAAAACCACAGATTTTTTAAGTGATCTAAAAATCATAAAGAATATAGATGCAAAAAAAAAAAAAAGAATATAGATGCAAACCTATGGAAATTTTTTCAGACACACTTCAAGGGTTACCTCAGATTCTCAAGACTGCACCTGTTTCCTGGAGCCCTCAGCCACACAGATGCCACTGTTGCCACCACCACTGCCACTTCATCTGCTGGCATCCTTGATCTTATTCTCTCCTGAGGTAAGAACCAGGTCTGGAAACATGGCTTCCCTCACCCCTTCCCATCATGACAGAAACCACAGGGCTTAAATATTAGCATTCCACAAGAGTAGGATCCAGCTTCCACAGCAAAGAGGCCAGGTGATGTAGGCTGGAAGGGCAGGGAGTAAACTCCCAATGGGGCAAACACTGGCCAATGAGAGAAGGGAGTGGGAGGGAGTTGGCAGATAAATCCACCTCTCTTTCTCTCTCCGACCCACTATTCCAAAGCTTATTTTCCATACAACCTGTTTGGAGACGCTCTTCATCCTCAGGAAGCACTGGGCATCTTGGTAATGCACCAACTTGCATCTGCTTCCCATCTCTCCCTGGTTCCCATCTCCCTCTCTTTCACTGTCGCAGGGACTGCACCTCCCAATAAAACAGCACTAAAGCCTTGCTTTAGCCTCTGTGTTCTGGGGATCTCAAGCTAAGACAGTGATAAATATGAAAATTTGGATACATACTGATTTTCAACCAAAATAAAAATTACTACACTTGACCGAGTAGTAGATAGAAAGTTTGAAGAGATTAACAATCACAAGAAACACTGGATGGCAAAGTAAAGGTCCCATTTTTTACAAGGACAGCTAGATAATATAACAGCTGAATTATATATAATTTTTAAGGTACAAATAATTCCTATTTTATCTATGCTCAACCAAAGAATTATCTTATTTATTTTATGCATTGTTGTGTTCTTATTAACATTAACATATTAACATATAACATAACAAGTATATTCCAGAAAAAGAAAACTATAGACAAATTTTATTTATAAATAAAGATGCAAACATTTTTAAATGATCTCAAATAAATTCTGGCAGTGCATTAAAAGAACAACTCATCATAACCAATTTTCAACTCATTAGCAGGTCACATCAATGTCCACATGTATGAGTAAACTCAATAACTTTCTCAATGTAACATAAGACCCCCCTGCCAAGATCTCTCCCTCTCTCCCTCATTCTCTCTTATACACACACACACACACACACACACACACTCACACAAGCACACTGTGACCAGATGAATAAAACATACTAAAGATACATCTGGTATCCTCCCAGAAGCCGTTCCAGTTTTCCTTGTGCTTTCTCCTAGTGTTCATTCCAACAGAAGTAGAACTGGCATTGGGGAAAGAGCACTCCATTCTGTGTAAGCCTGACTCAGGCATTGTAGGATGTTTATCATTTCTGACCCAGCACATTAAATTTCATAGCACTCCCAAATCACTGACAACCGAAAGCCCCTACATGTTTCCAAGTGTCCGTGAGGATAATCCATCCCTCATTAAGTAACATTGGGAGGAACTCCAGAGAGCTACCCCTGCCCCTGAATCCCAGCAACTACTGGGAACTCTCTCCTCCTCAGATGACTTACTACTAGCTTCTTGTCTGCCCCTCCATTCTAATCTCCCCTCTTCAGAAACTGAAGAGGACACCATCATTTTAGTTCTGTTGGCCTTTCCTATCTGAGTATGCTAGAATCAAGGCCCAGAAAATTCAGTAATATGCACCTCCATACAAAGTGCTCAAGAGAGGGATGGCTGGGTGGTTCAGCGGTTGAGCAACTGCCTTTGGCTTAGGGCATGATCCTGGTCCCGGGATCAAGTCCCACATTGGGCTCCCTGTGAGGAGCCTGTTTCTCCCTCTGCCTGTATCTCTGCCCCTCTCTGTGCGTCTCTCATGAATAAATAAATAAGATCTTTTTTTAAAAAGTGCTCAAAGGAGCAGCAATATCCACGCTGTATTCTATCATGCAGTTTTGTGGATCTATGTGAGCACTGAAACAACAGAATTTCCACAGAATCAAAAATAGCAATCTACCACGACTCATTAGGTCAAAATATTTGCCACTCACTGGAGCTTCTTTCCTCCTCTGATGATCAGTATAACAAATGTTCATGGCCCAAGCTCTAGAGAGAGATGGACATAAGTCCAAATTCCACTCTACATGCCCTTGGGCAATGCATTAACCCCTCTAACCTGAGTTTTCTTCATCTATAAAATGAAGGAAATAGTACCAATTTAATAGGTAAGCTGTAAGATTTAAGATGCTCAGCACAGGGGCTACTATGCACTAAATGTTCAGTAAGTGTTGGCTGTTTTATTACCTCATTTAAACACCAAGCTAGCATATACTCCCACAAGCAGGTTTCCAAATTCATTCTGAATTCTAACCAGTTAATGCATTTTCAATGTTCCTTTTGCATATTTTAAGGAGCTTTAGTTATACTTCAGTGTGATAAGAAACACACAATTCACTCTTGAGAGTTATGGTAAATAGCTATCTCCTCAAAAAGCTCTGAGTACTGACAGCAGAAAAAGGATCACCACAATAAATCCAGCGCCCATCACACTGCAGACACAGAATAGCTACTTATTAAATCTGAAATGAATGAAAAAAGCTCACAATCATCTAGTGCCTTAGAATGGCACTCCGCTTAATATATTAAACGGATAACTTCTAATAGTCACTACTACTCTGAAAGTAGGCATGGTCACCAACTGGTTAGCTGTACCATGGCAGCAGAGATGCATCCTAAAAGCAGAGGTTGGTGAGAAAAGTGAACAATAGAAACACTTATAGGACACACTAACATCCATGTAAATTAACAATAAATATGTCAGTTGTCAAAACTCATTGAATAGCATCCTTAAAAGTCAAGCATTTATTTCTCTGTTTGTAAATTTTAACTAAACAAACTGTAAACAGGGCAGCCCCGGTGGTCCAGTGGTTTAGCGCCACCTTCAGCCCAGGGTGTGATCCTGGAGACCCAGGATCCAGTCCCACATCCGGCTCCCTGCATGGAGCCTGCTTCTCCCTCTGCCTGTGTCTCTGCTTCTCTCTCGCTCTCTCTGTGTCTGTCATGAATAAATAAATAAAATCTTTAAAAAAAATAAAAATAAACTGTAAACAAATAAATACATCATTAATCTTCATTTCTAGGTGCTATTCAAAGTGAATTGCAGACATCAATGCCTTTCTAAAACTTCAGCATGCTGTTATTAATTAGAGTTTTTTAAAGATTTTATTTATTCATGAGAGACACAGAGAGAGGCAGAGACATAGGCAGAGGGAGAAGCAGGCTCCCTGTGGGGAGCCTGATGCAGGACTTGATCCCTGGACCTCAGGATCACGCCCCGAGCCAAAGGCAGATGCCCAGCCACTAAGTCACCCAGGTGTCCCTTAATTAGATTTTAATATGGACAGAGGAATGGAAAATGAATACCTAATACAGTAAATAAAGCAAAATGTTATTGGTAAAATCTAGATGGTGTTCACTGCACAATTCTTCAAACTTTTCTGTAATTTGATTTTTTTCAAAATAAAATTTTGGGGGGGAAAATGTATGCAAAACCATGGTTATTTTCTAAGTATACAGACAGGAACAGGATATATACTGGACACACTGAACAACTACCTGGTGCACAGTGAGAATTTATTCATATTGTTGTAAGAGAACGTGTTCATGGATAAGAGGGGGAAAATGCAAGTGAAATGTGGAGGTAAAGGAATAAATAAATGAGGGGCACTTGGGTGACTCAGTCCAGTAAGTGTCTGACTCTTGGTTGTGGCTTAGGTCATGATTTCATGGGTCATGAGATGGAGCCCCAAGTCAGGAATCTGCACTCAGCATGGAGTCTGCTTGAAGATTCTCTCCCTCTGCACAGCCCCCTCTCTCAAATAATCTTTTCCAAAAAAAGAATGAATAAATGAAAAATAGGAAAGAAAACTCAAAGGATATATGACTAATTCCCACCTGCAAATAACTGCATTCCAACAATATTAAGAGTTTCAACTCAAATATATATATGAATTTCTTAAGAAATACACCCCATCTCAAAGAGGGCAATTATCTAAAGAAAACTGTCACCATCTCCATCTCTTCCCTCGCCCTTTCTTCCTCTCCCACCTATTTATTCATATCATTAAACTTCATTAATGTACTCTTTCAAATAACTAGCATAAACCTAGAATTGAGAGGAAAAAAAACTTTTCTTTTCAAAACATGATTAACATTTCTTGCCAAAATATGGTTAATATTTTGTATGCAGGGTTTTTGCTGAATCTTCCATTCTTTTTTTATATGCATCTTCTAATTTGCTTTGACTCCAATTTGTCTTTCACCAGTTTTTCCATGATCCTTAGCCATACCGCTGGCCATAGTCCTTTGTAAGAAAGCAGTGTCCAACCCCTCTGTGAAAAGATTTCAATCTAAAATGGAATCAAGGCTAGAAAAGGAAAATCAAGCCTGTGTCCTCAGGAAAACAAACTTGAGGCCTGAGACACTAGTTTCCCATAAATGCCTAATTTACAGCCAACCAAAACTCATGGCTTAACCGATGAAGAGCTACCAAGAACCTCTCCTCATCCTCAAGCCAACGGACTTGCTGCTTGGACTCTTGCTAAACTCCCCCTTCTCTGCACTCCTGACCCATAAACAGGGCCTACCCCAAACCCTCAGGTTTCACCTCTAGTGTGCTACAGATGGTGCCCCAAATTGCAATTCCTTTGCTATTCCCAAACAAAATCGGTTTCTGGTAGGTCGAGGTCTCTTCTTGCCTCTGTTTACCTCTTTATTTAGCTTGACACACACCTTAGGAATATTCAATCTCATCATATTTCACTTCGGGAATTACAAAAAAAGACACATTCTCAGCTGTGTGGCAGATAGCAAGGCAGCCTGTCATAGAGAGCACATCACCAGGTTGGCTCAGAGTTCTGATGTCACCTTCACTGACTAGATGATCTTAGGTCATTTAGTCTGACCTTTGTTTTTCTTTTTTTTTTTTTTTTTAACTTTGTTTTTCTAATCAAAAAATTGGAATAATAATGGCTATCTCACAGAGCTGTGATAAAAACGAAAAAGACAATGAGGCTATAAATATCCTATGCATGTGGTTACAAATTACCCCTGGGCTCGCTTTCATTCTCCACAAAATTTTAATTTTCTCCATGTTCTCCTGGATACTTTCTTTCATGTATATATGGAAGTCATTAAAACAGTTCCTGAGAGAAAGTTTCAGAACCTCACAATTGTTGTCGGCATAGAGTCTCATGCACAGGGATTCTGTCTATATGCTGCACGTTAAAGGATCTCATTATTGTTTGGTTTTGTATCTTTAATCTTCTCAAGTTACTTCATTGTATCAATTCTCTCTTTAGAATGAAGCATGTCCAAAAACTTTAATTCTTAACATGTGCTCTTGAAAATCAGCATGGGATTGGGACCAGAGAAAATGAGTTACAGAACACGTGACAAGATTTCATACATTCTTGATCTATCTGGTCCGCTATTGATATTTTCTTTTGTTCTTTAAAACAGCAATTTCCAGTGAGTGTTGCACATAATCCAGGGAATAAACCAAACAACTCATTTATGGGACAAAGAAAAGAAGAAAATATGAGAAAAGCTATTTGTATTTTTTGCCTCATTCTTAGGAATTTCAATTTTTGTGTATAGCACTAATATATTAGTAGAGTATGTATTAATCAAAAAAGTTTTGAGGGGCACCTGGGTGGCTCAGTCAGTTGAGCATCTGATTCTTGGTTTTGATTTGGATCATGGTCTCAGGGTCATGGGATTGAGACCCACATCAGGCTCGCGTTCAGCGAGGAGTCTGCCTCAGAGTCTTTAGTCCTCCCTCTCTCTCTGCCCTTCCCCTGCCACTCACACACACTCTCTCTCTAAGATAGATAGATAAATAAATAAATAAATAAATAAATAAATAAATAAATAAATCGGTTTTTTTTAAAAAGTTTAGAAGCTACTATTTTGAACTTACAATGCATTAGGAAGTCCTAAGTTCCTTTTGCTCTTTGATTTATAAAATGAAGTTTTCATAATAACAATCTACACAGTCAAAAGAATTTCAAATATAGAAAATAATCATTCCATTCACTCAGCAGTGAGTGTTTTCTAGGACTGAAGTCATGATTTTCTTGACAAATAACAGTAGCCAGTATTCTCTATCAAGTTCTTCACAAGAGATACTAAAGACAAATTAGATTTTTCTAACCCACAAGTCAGAGAAATGCTTGTGAAACTCAGGACCATAACACTTTGGGGTTCTCTTTTTTGGGGGGGTTCTCTCTATTGGAAATAAGCAGAATCACTTGATTAAAAGGTCTAAGGTCACTAAGAAGTAGTAGAATTGCACCTTCAACCCTCATCTTCTCATTCCCAAATCTATTGTTTCAATTTATGCTACAGCTACATCTTTCCAGGTATCTGAAAACTCCAATATAGCATGGGGGCAATGTGGCATAGAGTTAATGTGGTTTGGGGGCAGGGGCGGGACTAGAGAGCTTCAGAAGCTAGAGTTTTAATCCTGCTTCCACTACTTAGCTCATGAGTGACCTTAGAGAATTATTTTAATCTCTCCAAACCTCAATTCCCTCATTCTATAAAGAGGACACAGTAATCCCTGTCATGCCTACCTCAAAGGGCTGTCAACATGCAATGATGAAAAGTATGTCAATGCAGGGGGTGCCTCGGTGGCTTAGTTGGTTAAGTCTCTAACAATTTCTGCTCAGGTCATGATCTCAGGTCATGACATCAAGCCCTACACTGGGCTCTGTGCTGGGCATGGAGCCTGCTTGAGATTCTCTCTCTCCCTCTCCCTCTGCTCCTCCCTACTCTCCACTCCCTATTCTCTCTCAGAAAAAATAAAAAATAAAATAAAATAAAATAAAGCATGTCAATGTAACTTACAAAGTCAGACACTGTTTTTTATGAACTTCCATTCAGCAATTGCATTGGGGAGGCATGGAGCCAGTCCTGGATATTTCCTATCTATACAGTAAAAGGTACTGATACTCAACTCCAGCAAATTTAGACATCGTTTAACACAAAGCAATAGAACCTGCAGCTTCGCTAGCCACCAGCTGCAAAACACTGGATCTCTATCCAAATTTGGCTTAAGATTAACCCAAGCGAAGAATTTTAAAAAGGGCACCTGGGCGGCTCAGTCGCTCAAGCCTCTGCCTTCGGCTCAGGTTATGAGCCCTGCATTGGGCTCCCCATTCAGTGGGAAACCTGCTTCTCCCTCTCCCCTACCCAGCTCCTCTTGGACCCTCTCCTCTCTCAAATATATAAATAAATTTTTTTTAAAAAAGAAGAATTTAAGAAAGATGCTAAGAGAAAGATGAGAGCCTTTAACCATCAGTAGCTATGGAAGGCAAATTACTATATGCCCTGAAATAAGAAGGAAAACAGAGATGAAAAAGTATTAAGTTTGGTATTCTTGGAGAAGTAACTGTGTATACAATTCAAAAGGAATTCATAAATCTTCCTGTTCCAAAATCACCATCTACTGGAAAGAAAACCAGAGTCATGTTGCTTCTTTCTAGACAAGCTCAGAAACTGTCACTACGTCTTTTTTGTGAGAAGTTATTGTAGCAAAAGAACTACTGAAGGAATACTAAAGGCTAATACATTCCTCAGAATCATTTAATTCTATAATATGCAGGTGAGAATTTTTATTTTAATAGCTATGTAGAGAATATTTGATCCTTTTTAATTTTTCCCTAGCCATTTTTGTACTCCTAGTTTGTGCCTCAGAAAAATGAAAAAATATGACTGGTAAAACTGACAGTAGAAAAAGAAAAACTTTCTCCATCATCCTCTGCTCAGCCTTTTTATTGCTCATGCAGATTGGCCTGAAGGTTTTAATAGCCAAGGAATTAATTAGAAATGTCTGTTATGGCAGAAACATTGCTGCTATTGCTGTGGTTAGTGATTTCTCTTTTATCACAATTTTAAAGAGCCAAATGATCACCAAGTAGTAAAATGCTCTCTCAGTAGATTCTTCATTTTTCATATAAATTAACTGCAATTTCAGAGAGAGTTTGGGGCCATTTTTCCATTATGTTCAGTAGGTAAATGATCCAAAAGAGCTCCTAATATTTCTAAAAGTCCTAACAAGCAACTCCTTCCAAAGTTGAGACCACACACTAAGATGGATATTGAGATTTCTTACCTTCAAGATTAAGACAAATGATAAATAAGCCAAACAAAATAAGATGAAATGACCACTTTTAGGATATAATCACCATAAAATTATTTAACACTCCCCAGACAGTGACCTGGCATTTCTTATGAGGAGAAAACCACCTCAGAATAACAACTATGGGAAAAAGCATATGTAGTCCAAGGGATCAATAAGCATAGAAAGTCAATGACAATGAATATAGTGACATAGGAAATTGACCAAATTAGAATCATAATGAACTGTTCTGAAAAAAAGTTTGTCATTAGATGCAGCATCTTCAGAATCAGTACGACTGGCACAAATTAGGCACTTGATAATAATCGAATATATAGGATGAAAGGTTTAACCATTCTCCAAAGTTATCCAAGGCTTATTTTTCTCTAGAAATTTAATTTTCAATCCTTAGCCTTAATGGCTAGAAAAAGCTGCTCGTATTCCTAAAGAACATAATAACAAAGTCTAGGCCTCTGACACAGACCATAATTGGCAAGGCCTACTGAGCAAAACATCAACTTCCATTGCTTTGAATGGCCCTTAGCACAGTGACATATGCATCTAGAATTTATTAAATACATTTCAGTGACATTAAAATATTCCAATATAAGAAATGCTACATCGAAGCACTCAAAAATACTATTTTCAACTCTCTAGTTACTGAAAGAAGCAAACCTGGAGACATATATATAAAGTAACAAAAATACAGGCTTTCTGGGCCTTGTTGTCAGCAAATAAAGCAGAGAGCTAGATAGCTGAATGCCTATAAAGGTTTTTGTTATGAGTCAGAATTAAATCCCACAGGATTTTGTGTTTTCTTTTTCCTTTTCAAAATGAGTTAGCATTCTTTTTCCATAGCGTGTTATTTGATCTCATGTGTGCTACTAATAACTATTATTGTTCCTTTAGATGACAAACCTTTATCTCCTCCCTCCTTGATGTCTAGCATCGTCCATTCAAGTCATTGTGAAAACAGACTACATGAAAAAAGACAGAACCCTAGACTAATGCCATCCTAAGAGGAAAGTAAATGAGAGCAATGAGGCAAGGATAAAACTTCTCACTTGAATAACAGTGGGGACACTTTTTATTCATCATGAGGGGTATACAGGATCATCTGGGGGATTTTAAGACCTACCTTAAGATCAACCACTGAAATCTGCATACTAATGACTCTTAAATTTCTATCTCTAGTATAACCCTGTACCTGGGCACCTGATTATCTTGCCCTGTCCCAGCGCCACCACACTTGACCCCATTTCTATCTTCTTGAGTAACCAATTAGTATGACAATTTCTGACATTGTTTAAAAGATGATAATTCATTTAGGCCTGGAAACTTGAAAAAAAAAACTTAGTGAGGCTAAAATTATTAGGAAACCCTTATACAGCATGTGTTCTGAGGTTTTTACATACATTAATTCATTTAATCCTCATACCTCCATGAGGTAGATACTGTCATCCATATTTTTGCAGATCATGGAATTAAGACAGAGAGGTTAAGTATTTGGCTTAAGAACACACAGCCAACAATCAGTGGAGCTGGCATCTGAACGGAGGCAATCTGATTTCAAAACATATACTCTAATTTTGGTCCTAAAAATAAGCAAGCAAGCAAACAAAAATGCAAGATGCTGAGTTATCTCTTAACCCCTTACCTACTTGACATCGATTCTTTTTGGAATTTTGCAATCCTTTCCAGTTGGTTCTCCACTTGTTGAAAAAGATGCACAAAACAAGAGGTGAGCAGAATAAAGCCTACCAATGGCAACAGTCAATACAATCAGGCTGAGGGAATGACAATGAAACCCTGGGACCCTCTGTTTTCTCACAGGCGTCAGTTAACAAGAGATCACTCTCAGCCAAAAGGCCTAATGCTTCCCTATTGTGCGCTTCGCTCTGCACAGGGCGAATTTTCAGCGACCTCTTTCTAGCCCCAGCACTCAATGTGTTGAACCTAGAGACAATCTGGCCTTTCCCTCGTGTGCTTTCTTCTCTTGTCCATCTGCTCTTTTGCTGCACTCCCTGCAGATTCTCTCCTGAAGCCATGCTGGCTTCTGCTTCTTATTGTTTTGGTGAAATATTGTATGCATATCCAAATGAAACAGACATCACTCAACTAAAAAAAAATAAAAAATGAAAATGAGTGCTGAAACAGAAGCACCTGTAAGACCTGCTTGGTGCTTTTTCGTTCCCTTCCCTGAGTTAACCACTATCCTGATCTGGGATACATTTGTTAAGTAGGCTCCACAGCTAATGTGGGGCTCAGACACACCACCCTGAGATCAAGAGTCACGTGCTCCACTGAAATGAGCCAGCCAGGTGCCCCTTGGGGTACTTTTTATAATTTTATTTTTTTTTATATTTTATAATTTTAATATGAATCTAGAAACAACAGCTACATCTATATGATTTCTTTTTTTTCCTAGTTCTATATAATGTTAAACTTTATAGGAATGATATCACATTGTATATACTATTCCCCTGGCCTTATTGTTTATTTTAATAATAGTTGTAACAGCAAAAATAAACAACTTTGTCCCCACCAAACAGCTTAAATAAAAGAACATTTACATTACCACGGGCGCCCCTTGATTCCATCCTCCTCCTCAACTCCCAGAGGTAATTCCTATCCTGACTTTTGTAATATTCCTCTACTTGTTTTATAGTTCCTACCACTTACACATGCATCCCTAAGACAAGTATTACTCCATTTTGCCAGTTTATTTTCTTATATAATGTTTGTATATGTTCTCCTGTGACTTGCCTCCTCCACTCACTATTTTGGAAATTCTCCCACACTGGCTCATATGGCAGTACTCCCTTCACGTTTACCAGTCCACGGTGCAGGCTACAGTATACGGCCATCATGCACTGATGGAAGTTTATTTTGTTGTTTTAACCTTTTGTATATCATACTTGACTACACCTGAGATATACACCTGAAAAAAAAAATCCATCTATTATTTTCTGTAACTCAAGTTTTCTGGAGAGTAACTTCAGTCACTTCATATTTTCTCAACTTAGACTTGAACTCAGTCAATTCAGGATTTTGGTCTCTGATTTTATTCATTGAAGGGGTAAAATGTAGTCCATGTGGCATTATGAGGAGTCATAATTTTATATGGCAGGAAGGCTCTGGTCCAGTCATACTCTATCTTCCACTGGCATCCTTTAGGATGTATCTCCCCCTGGTTTTGTTACTTTTGTCATTGTTTTGGTTTTGGCAATTTTGTCTGGTGGCATCCTCTGAGAGATGTCATAGATTCTTCCTAAGAGGAAAAAAAACAAAAACAAAAAAACACTTTCCAGATGCTTCCAGCACCACTGTATGGCACGAACAACTGAAATGCTACCCTAGGCCCTTTCTTCCTCCATTCACATTGGCCAAGAAACTTTGCCACAAGGTTTTTGTCTCCCCTGACTTATCAGGAAAAGAGACTTGGAATCTCTTTGGATGGATGGGGCACTGAGCAGAAACAATAGAAATATGAACAAAGTATTAGCCTATAGAGAAATTTCAGTCTATCCTGAAGGCCTGAAGGATTAGGTTAATTCTTCTGATTACCTGAAAAACAAAGGAAAGACTGTTCCCTCTTGGGGAATAAACTAGTAAAATAATCCAAAGGCTGAGTCTCCATCCCATAAACACACCGCCAACATGGCAGCCACTGGCCATGTGTGGAAATTTAAAGTGTGAATAATTAAAATTAAACAGAATTTTAAAAAAATAAAAATAAACAGAATTTAAACTTACATTAGCCACATTTCGAGCACTCAAATAGGCTAGAGGCTATTGGAGAACACAGACATAGAACATTTCCATCATCAGAGAAAATTCTATTGGATGGTATGGTCTTAGAGGATGCTTATATAAGAGAGAGCCAAGAGGATATTCTAAATAAAAGCATTAGAGTCCCAAAGAGCAGGACTGTTGATTTTGACAGCAGGTGTCCAGATTTGCAAACCAGAGTAACCGCATTTGACCTCAGCATCCAGGACAGCTAAAAGGCAGAAGGGCTCTTTCTAAGGACAACAGGCAGTTTTTGAGAGACCTCAGGAATCACTCCTTCCCTTGAACTAGATGGAGAGAACCTTGGGCAGGTTCTATTGTCACAGCTCATCACAGGTTGATCTGGGCTACAATGGAATGAGACCTCATAGTCTTTCACCCTGGCTGTTCCTCACACAGCTGACACCTGCTACAAAATGAAGGGAGGAAAATTGCCCTCTGGGAAACGTGTACTCTTTAATAGTATAATATAGGCCCATTTCACCAAGTCTAAGTAATATTAAGTGAAAACGTCCATGTTTTAAATGTTTGTATTCCTTTTATTTGCCATTCTATACACTTTGATGTTTAACTAGTCCGTCACTGAATGTTGGTATATTCTAACTGCAAATTTAAACCCCTCTTCCTCTAGGATTCCCTTCTAAACAACTTTATAAAAAGAACTTTGTGTAGTTCTGGGTTATTTGGTTCAGTCTGTATTTTTCTCTTTCATTGCATCAAAGCTTGAAGCTGTGAGCCCTCAGGGGCCCTCCCTTTCCTGTTCCCTGGCCTGCTCTATATAGCAAGGGCGCTGAGCCCTACAGGCTACATTTCCAAGGCTTCCCTATAGTTGGAAGATCTGAGATCAGCCAGGGAGGGGACAGGAAGGAGCCCAGAGACCTGGAGGGAAAGAGAACCCAGGGCACTTCCTTCCTCGTCCATCCATCTTCAGGAGCATCTCCAACAGGGGCTCTTTTTTCCCTCATGGTGCCAGCTCAGACTAGCCAGGCCTACCGCTGCTGCATTTTTCCATAGGGTGCCTGGTCTCCAGGCTCCAGTAACACTACTTCTGCCCTCTGTCACGCCGGCCCACAAGTCACACTAGCTTCCTACTACTGCTAATACCAGGATCAGCTCACCACCTCCTGTGTGACTTCTCCATAATTCCATCACCTGTGTAACCAATTCCTGCATTCAATGTCTCTCACTACTCAGAGAGGTTTCGGTGCTCCTGCTAGGATCTGACACATCTCTTCAAACTCTGTTCAAGCTCACATGGGAAAGCTGGCAAGTATCTGCCCCAGTTACTACAAAGTGTTCCCAGCCCTCCCAGGAGTATATGTCTGCCTATGGAAGCCAAGTTCACAAAATTAAATCCACCCCCTAAATTGCATGCACATATGGTGGTATGTGCTATATCCTATTCTGTTTTGTTTTTTTTAACTGTGATCTTCCAAAGCAAGACTTACAAAAACCTACCCCCCGCAGGCTACCATGGTTAATGATTCAGGCTATACTCCATAGACTCCCCTGGCAGGGGCCACTGTAACAGACTGCTCCAATCTCACCCTCTGACTACCAGGCCTTGTGCCCTGCCCAGGGCTCATCTGGCTCACCTAGAGGGATGCCTTTTTCTGACTGGTCTTGGCAGAAGACTGGAGAGGCACATTTTGCCATTTATCTGTCAAGAAGGGGTCTTTCTTCCTAATTTGCAAAAGGTAATTTGTGCTTGACTTGGACCTCTACCTGTGTATCTATTTTCCTATTCAGATATACATAGTACTCTAGAGCTGAGGTCATCTAATTGTGTAAACTTGTAATGAGGAGCACAAGGGGGTCTGGGGATCTTATGTTAGGAGGGTCCCTCAATCCTCTAAGTCCATAGCAAATTTTACATTCCAGATCACAGTGCATTATAATTATGGGTCCATCTGCCATCCCCATAGATTGTTAGCTCCCCAAAGGCAAGGACTTTCAGCTCTGTATCTGCAAGGCTTACCAAAGTGCCTTGCACTTAGCAGTGCTATATATGTCTTTACCAAATGAACACTGAATTATATTTTACAATTTACAGAACACTTATACATTTATCACCTTTAGTGCTCACAGAAATACTATGAGGCAATCTCGGTGATTTTGTGAATGAGGAAAATCAGACAGAGAAGGAAAGGCCGCATTCACTGTTAGTAATGCAGCAAGTACTTAAACTTGGGTCTACATATTTCTAGACCAATGTTCTATCACACCTATCCAATGACACCCCTGGTCTTCCTTTGTACTATCTCCAAACAATATTTTGAATAAATTAGGGGAAAGCGTACCCTCTGGGTGGGTGAATTACAAAAACTTTCCTCTGAGTCAACAAATCAGAAAAAAACTGGTCCTGGCTAAGTGATTCTGTGTGAAGCACATCCCACCCAATCACACATGGGCACCCCGGAAGAAGGGCAATTTGTTATAACCCATCTGGGAAAATGAAGTTCAGAGATCCCTTTTGATTTTACCTATAAGTGACACAGGGCTCCTTTATTAACTCTACTACACATTTATGCCATAAAAATGCTTTTCATGGCTTTGTTTTCAACTTTTTATAACATACTAAAACTCAAAGCATTACTGAGGAAGCTTCTGATGGCAGCAATGTTTTACCCATATCCCAATAAAAAAGCTATTTTATGTTAGTTACTTTCTTATCCTTTCTATCACAATCATCTTCAAATGCTTATAGTACTGTGCCAGACAATTTTGAGTATATCTACGACCTCTTTCCCGTAAGTCTTCCCTCTCACCTCAAAAGGTAGATTTCCCAGCTTTGCCTCAGTTGTTTTTTGGTTTTCACCAAGTTGAATTACAGTTCTACTAAAACAGATATGAGTAGACAGTCTTTTATCAGCTGTAAATTTTCCATAATTTTTATTATGAGATCTTTAATTCTCTTATTTTCAAATAGAGGCTATACCAGACCCAACCATTTAGAAAGCAAACCTTATCCATAAACCGCACATTATGCCATACCAGGCCTACACTGCTTCTTGTTCCAGGACCATTGTGCAGATGTCAGAGAGTGCCTTTCCAGACTCATGATGGTGGCTCTCTTGATATTAAACCGACCCCAAAAAAGGCAACTCTGAAAATTTTTTTCTTTCTTTGGTCTTCCCCTGAACTTCAAAAAAGAACCACATCATTCCCTATTTTTTTCCCTCTCCTTTACAATATCAATTGGGGTTCCTTTCCTTACATCTTTTTAGTGAACTGTTACAGACACTTCTGGGATTTATAAAATAATTTCCTTCACATTAATACAAAAATTCTGTTACTTCTCCACTCAACAGAAACAAAAGTTATGACTCCAATTTTATTTTTCTCTCTTCTCTTCCTAATCTTTACCTCATGTTCCTTTTATCTTACCTTTTCAATTTCTAAGCCTTAAGATCAATCTTTTTGATCTATTTCTCCATACCACCCTGTAACCCTTGCACAAAACAGGAATCTGGTAATTTCAAACAGGGTCATGAGCACACACAATTCTCTCTTCTGTCTACCTTCTCTCATGGACACTTGGTGAGCACTGCTCTCTCCTTCACAGTTTAGAACGATCTTTAACAATTATACATTACTAACACCTTTAGCCACTGAATGATATAACATTGATCTGCTAATGTTGACACTAATCTGCTAAGATCTGTGTATTTTTCCCACTTTACCTGAGATATAATTGGCATATATCACTGTACGAGTTTTAGCTGTACAGCATAAAGGTTTGACTCACACAGATTGTAAAATGATTACCACAGTGAGTTTAGTTAACATCCATCATGTCATGCAGATACAATAGAAAGAAATGGGAGGGGGGAAAAGGACAAAAATATTTTCTCCTTGTAATAAGAACTCTTAGGACTTACTCTCAACCTTTTTTTAAAAGATTTTATTTATTTATTCATGAGAGACACAGAGAGAGACAGAGAGGCAGAGACACAGGCAGAGGGAGAAGCAGGCTCCATGCAGGGAGCCTGACGTGGGACTCCAGGATCACATCCCAGGACTCCAGGATCACATCCCCGGCTGAAGGCAGTGCTAAACCACTGAGCCACCCGGGCTGCCCTCTCAACAACTTTCATATCATATGGCAGTGATAACTGGACTCATCATGCTGTCCATTACGTCACTGCGGTCATCAACAGATGAATGGGTAAAGAAAAATAAGAGAGTAGTTGGAGACCAAACTGGGAGTAATTGCACTGGTCCACAGAGAATATCATCAGGGACAAATGAGGCAGGAGCAGAAGCAACTGGAAAACATGGAGTTAAGAGACCCTACGTGGCAAAACTACCAGAACTCCAGCCAGGATGTGGGGGTTGAGGGAAGACACAGAGGATGACTTGTGAGTTGGGCTTCAGTAGCTAAGCAATGTTGTCCTTTATGAGACAAGATGACAGGAAGAAGGGCAAGTTTTGATGTAAACATGATTCATTCAGTTTGGGTAAAATATTCTTCATCTGGAAAACAGTGCTTTGCTTCTGTTTTTATTCGATTTGAAGTTGACATGTAGTATTTTTTAGGTACAGTAAGTGTGGGGAAACCGATTTATGCCTAGAAGTTAATTTTCTGTGTTTGCTTTTGATATCTAAACAGAAGTACAAGCCTGGTACTCTCAAGAAAGATTCCGGGATATAAATATATCTTTTGAATATATTTTATTTATACAAAACATTTTTTAAAAAATTATGTATACCCTTTGTGCCATTTTTTAGCTATTGCCTCTCAACTCTAAAACCAATTCTGTACTGTTTTGTGATGCTGGGACACAGATTCTTCAAAATACATTTCCCAGACTCCTTTGCCAATTGGCTTCCTGTTAAGTCTCGCACCAGAGGGAGACTGGGAGGCAGATCAGCAAACAAGCAACTCTCTCCTTCCTTTTGCTTGGTGTTCCTGTCAGGGGCATTTTGTCCCAGCTACAACACCTATTTCCCACTGCGAGTACCGTTGGCACCCATCACCAACCTCTCTCAAGCCATCACTTACTAGCTGCGACCCAATCATAACCCCCCCTCAGAGGCCTGAGCCCCAACTTTGCAGGTCCCCTACTCTGAGTTCTAGCTTTCGATGGTCCCAACCTCATCCCTGCTGTCTCCCTAAGACCAGGATTGTAGCAGCTACTTTGGTAATTATCTTCATGTTAGTTCAGTGCTCCCTTTTGTTTTTTCCTATGGAAAAAAGCACCTATGGAAACTACTCCCTATATTAAATTCTCTCTGTTGAAATCTTTAGTACAGTCTCTATTTTCTGACTGGACAGTGACTAATATACTTTGGGTATATAAAAATGAATAATAAACTTTCCTACCTTCCAGGAGCTCATAAACCAGTTAGGAGATGAAAACAGCCAATAAATGTAGTTGTTTCTCTTCAAAATAGGGGACAGGCCATCTTTCTTTCCTCTTCATCCCAAAGTTAGGAGGTAGATTTATAACTGATGAAGTAAGGGAAATAAAACCACAGCCTGGAATACACATAGAGAGGACTGCGGATACGAATGGAGCTTGTCTGCCCAGCAGAGCCCCGAAAGGGCTAGAAACTAGAAACCCTGATTACCATGGAAGGCAAAAATGAGGGCCCAGGCTGAACTAAATGTGCATAGACTGGCTTCTTCTCCACCCCATCCCCAGAAGTAGAGTGCTCAGCAGCCAGTCAACCCTCACCCCCCACCTCCAGGAACATAAAAATGATTTATCTCCAATGAAATAAGATTAACACGGGGAGTGAACCAGAATAGCCAGTGGCAATGTTGTTGCCTCACCACAAATTCTTCTGGAACTTAGAGATCCCAGCTTAAAAACAGGGTCCCTGGCCACACGCTCTAAGATGAAGCCTGTCAGTAAAGAGGCCTCACTCACCTCCACTGAAATCTTATGGCTGATGTTGTGCATTACCACAAACTTGGTAACATAAAACAACAGAATTTTATTATCTCCTAGTTCTGGAGGCCAGGAGTCCAAAATCGGTATCACTGAGCCAAAATTAAGGTTCAGCATGGCTGTGTTACCTTGGGAGGCTCTAGTAGAGAACCCTTCCCTTGCCCTTTTCAGCTTCTGGAGCTGCATTCCTTATATTCCTTGCCTCCTGGCCTTTCCTCCATCTTCAAAGCACGTGGGTAGTATCTCCTGACTCTTTCCTTCTACTTCCATCACATGTGAATGAACAAAACAGAACTTGACAACATTTTTATAATACATCCTTAGAAGTTACATAATATCACTTCCACAGTTTTCTGCTGGTCAAGGCAGTCAAAAGTCCCTCTTCAGCGAAGACATACAGGTCACCAGCAGGTACATGGAAAGGTGCTCAACACCATCAATCACCAAGGAAATGCAAATCCAAACTATAAAGAGGTATCAACTCACACCTGCTAGCATGACTATTATCAAAAAAAAGTGAGAGATAACAAGTCCTCAAGGATGCGGAGAAGAGGGAACACTTGTGCACTGTTGGTGAGAATGTAAATTGGTACAGTCACTATGGTGAGCAGTATGGAAGTTCCTCAAAAAATTGGAAATAGAATTACCATATGATCCAGCAATCCTACTTATGGATATATATCCAAAAGAAATGAAATCAGAATCTTGAAGAGATCTGCACTCCCATATTTATTGCTGTATGATTCACAATATTCAAGGTATGGAAACAACCTCAGGGTCTGTTAGCAGATGAATAGATGAAGAAGAAATTACACATACACACACACACACACACACACACACACACACACACACTGGAATTTTACTCAGCCCAAGAATGAAATCTTGCCATTTGCAACAACATGGATGGACTTTGAGGGCATTATGCTAAGTGAAGTAAGTAAGAGAGAAAGACAAATTACAGTATGTTCTCACTTATATGTGTAATCTAAAAATAAATTTAACTCACAGAAACAAAAAGTAGAATAATGGTTACCAGGGAACTAGGAATAGAAAAATGAGATATTGGTCAAAGAATACAAACTTCAGTTATAAGATGATTATGTTCTGTGGATTTAATGTATGAGTGGTGTATGATGTGGTGACTAATCAGTTAATACTGTACTATATACCAGGAAGTTGCTAAGAGAATAGATTATATATATATATATATATAGAGAGAGAGAGAGAGAGAGAATAGCTATATATAGCTAAGAGAATAGATTATATATATATATATAGATATATTATTATCTCTATATTATTATATAGATATATATAATATATATATATTAGAGAATAGCTAATTGCTAAGAGAATAGATTATATATATATATATATATATATATATATATATATATATATATATCCATCCTGAGGCCTACTATAAATTCACTCCCAGATATATACCCAACAGAAATGTATATATATGTCCCAAAAGGCATGCCAAAGAATGCTCAACGCTGCATTATTTGTAATAGCCCAAAGCTGGAAACAATCCAACTATTTTTTAACAGTAGAAAAGGCACATGTATGTATCATGATAGATGTAGCTGGTTGAAGACAGAAGTATAAAATGAGTCCATTGCAACTATATGCCTCAACATGGATGAAGTGGACAAACATACACACTGTACAACTGTATTTCTATAACGTTCAAAAATGTTACAGTTTTGAAATCTAAATTACAGTGTTAAGAGTATTTTATTGTTTCCCATGTGTAAGGCACTATGGCTATAAAACTGAATAAACTGTTTTGTTAGAATTAGGATAGTGTGGGCAGCCCTGGTGGTGCAGCGGTTTAGCATCGCCTGAAGCCTGGGGTGTGATCCTGGAGACCTGGGATCGAGTCCCACGTCAGGCTCCCTGCATGGAGCCTGCTTCTCCCTCTGCCTGTGTCTCTGCATGTCTCTCTCTCTCTGCGTCTCTCAAGAATAAATAAATAAAATCTTAAAAAAAAAAAAAAAAAAGAATTAGGATAGTGTTTACCTTTGAAGAGAAAAATGGGTATTGACTACAGGGAGCTCTGGGGAGGCTCCTGGGTTACTGATAATGCTATTTCTCGATCTGAATTGTGGCTACAAAGACTTAGTTGCTCTGGAGTGATTTACTGAGTTTATTATGTACTTTTTTACACGTAAAACAACAAGCAAATATTTGTTAAGCACCCAATGTGTACATATAAGATTGTGTTGGGCACTGTGTTCTTTTACCTATTTTGTTGGCATCACCCTACTGGAAGGAGACCATTCTTACTAACTAGCTCAAGGGACAGTACAGCCAATGAGTACAGTCAGGCTCTGCAAGTCCATTCTGAGAGTGGAAAGTAGAGCCCAATCAGGCATGGCCAGAGATTCAATCCCTTTGATTGCCAGAATCCATGTTAGTACTTCCCGGTTCATGAGAACTCTTCTGTGCCACACTGAAATTTCCAGAGATAACCGTACTGCTTAGGGCCAGGATACCCCTGCTCCAAAGCTTGAGTGACTCTTGTTGCCTCAAGTATCTGACTGCCGTCTGGAAGCAGCAGCTGATAGGTGAAAGGAGAGCTTGCTGCAACCCCACCATGCTTAGGTGGGTAGGAGGCAGAGCCAAGTCTGAACCTGCAGAGAACTGCATTCTGGTTAAACACCCACTACATTACCCATTTTCTCAACTATAAAGCTGTAAGAACACATCTATTAGTATTTGAAAAGGACTTATTTGCATAATTAAAATTTAAGGACATCAGTGTACATGACAGTCTTGCCTAAATCTAGATGGAAATTTCAGTTATAAATGTAAAGAAGTAAAAATATTTTGATTTGAGGGGGAAAAAATAAAGCCCTTCAAACTTCAAGAGGAGGAGACAGAAACTCTACCTCTTGATAGGAGAACGGCAAGTTTCTAGAAAGTTATGTGACTTGAGGAAATGCTAAGTAAAATATGCCAGGCACAGAAAGACAAGTACTACATAATTCCACTTATATGAAGTACCTAAAATAGTCAAATCCATAGAATCAAAGACTGTAGTGGTGGTTCCCACGTCATGAGAGGAGGAGAACACAAGGAGTTGTTAATCAAAGGATATACACTTTCAGTCAAGCAAGATGAATAAGCTCCAAAGATCTGTATCCACATATCAACAATAGTATAACTGTACTTGAAAACTTAAGAGGGTAAACTTCATGTTGTGTTCTTTTCATAATAAAATAATTTTTTTAGAGAAAGTTATGTGAGACAGGAGACACTCTCTTGATCATCTTTAGAAAATAAAATCTGGGGGCACCTGGCTGGCTAATTTGGTTAAGCATCTGCCTTTGGCTCAGGTCATGATCCCAGGGTGCTGGGATCAAGCCCCCCATTGGGCTACGTGCTTCCATTCCCCCTGTTTGTGCACTTTCTTTCCATATCTCTCTCTCTCTCTCTCTCTCTCTCTCTCTGTCAAATAAATATTTTTAATGATGGGGATCCCTGGGTGGCTCAACGTTTAGCACCTGCCTTCAGCCCAGGGCGTGATCCTGGAGACCTGGGATCGAGTCCCATGTCGGGCTCCCTGCATGGAGCCTGCTTCTCTCTCTGCCTGTGTATCTGCCTCTCTCTCTCTGTCTCTCATGAATAAATAAATAAAATATTTTTTAAAAATTTATAATGATTTTTTAAAATAAAAATTTTAAAAAGAAAACATAATCTGCTACAGTGACCTCAGTATTTTGAAGATATTAAGATAACCATCAAAAGAGCTAAATACAGTATCAGTTTAAAAGAATTAAAAGAGATTAATTCTAGAGGATAGAACTGGGGCTGATCAACAGTAGGACAGGGACCATGATTTCTACCTTATGCCTTCTGTAATACTTTTTAGTCAAGTGCATGTATTAGTTTGATAAATTCTTTTAATATTGTATTGAGAGGGGCACCCTGCTGGCTCAGGTGGTAGGGCATACAACTCTTGATCTCGGGGATTGTGAGTTCGAGGCCCATGTTAGGTGTAGAAATCAGTTAAAAAAATTAAAAACCTTTTTAAAACATTGTATTTAAAAATATATATAGTTAAAATGAGCTGTTCTTTGACTTATACAAGCTACCACTCTGGTCTCACATCAGCCAGCGCTTAGAATGCAGCTTCTTCACTGGTTTCCTTTAAAAAAAAATTTTTAATTAAAATTTTTTAAAAATCACTCCAAATTTGGTGATTAGTTAACATCTTTATGGAGATTTATAGGACCATGGAAAAGGATCATATCACATAAAATCAATTGTTACACTAAAGTTTTCTTAAATATGTTTTTTTTAATTTATCAAACTATTACATGAATTTGATTTTTTTTTACGAATTTGATTTTTAAAGTTCAAACACTACTGGCTTGTGGTGAAAAGCAATTGCCTTGCCCCACTTGCTTTCCATTCCTAGTCTATTCTGAAGAGCCAACCTCTTTTCATTCTTCTCAATTAATTCTGCATTTATTTTCTTCTGGTGGTTTTTACTTGAAAGTCCTCCATTTGAAATTTCTCTCCTCCTTCCATGTCTCCTCTCTCTGTCTTCTCAATTTTACCTGCCCCCCTCTGGCCCAAGAGGAACCCCTGCCAAGAATTGTCTGGGTCTCTGAGTCCTGGAACAACTGCCTTCTCAGTCCTGAGGGCTCAGCCGCAGCTCTGGAGCAAGCTTACCAAATTACCCCTCTTCGAAGGTTTGGACCTCCCCACAAGGAATTTGATAGCTGCAGCTCGTAAAGGGAAGTTTCTCCTTATTTTACACAAATGAGTAAGATATATAGTATAATCAATCATGGAAATACATTCAATGCTCAGAAAAAACTCCAAGAATGGTTAACTCTAAGGAAATCAAGATAACACTTTCCAGAAGGGAAAAAATAGTTTGGTAAGCGGGGAAGGCTTTTCAGATAGACAGAAAAGACTGGAAATGGTAAAATCACACAATGTCTTAGGGGAACCTATATTTTTGCAGCATAAAATTCAAGAGGAGAAAATGTGAGAAATGAGCCTAAAAAAGTTAATAAGAGTCAGATGGTCCTTATATGTGAGTGAGGCTAAGGAGCTGGACTTGGGCCCACAATCCAGGAGTTGAAAATTTAAATGCCTAAAATAAATAAAATCTTTAAAAAATAAAATAAAATAAATAAAATAAATAAAATAAATAAAATAAATAAAAGCCAAATAAAATAAATAAATAAAATAAATAAAATAAATAAAATAATTTTTTTAGAGAAAGTTATGTGAGACAGGAGTCACTCTCTTGATCATCTTTAGAAAATAAAATCTGGGGGCACCTGGCTGGCTAATTTGGTTAAGCATCTGCCTTTGGCTCAGGTCCTGATCCCAGGGTGCTGGGATCAAGCCCCCCATTGGGCTACGTGCTTCCATTCCCCCTGTTTGTGCACTTTCTTTCCATATCTCTCTCTCTCTCTCTCTCTCTCTCTCTCTCTCTCTCTCTCTCTCTCTCTCTCTCTCTCTCTCTCTCTCTCTCTCTCTCTCTCTCTCTCTCTCTCTCTCTCTCTCTCTCTCTCTCTCTCTCTCTCTCTCTCTCTCTCTCTCTCTCTCTCTCTCTCTCTCTCTCTCTCTCTCTCTCTCTCTCTCTCTCTCTCTCTCTCTCTCTCTCTCTCTCTCTCTCTCTCTCTCTCTCTCTCTCTCTCTCTCTCTCTCTCTCTCTCTCTCTCTCTCTCTCTCTCTCTCTCTCTCTCTCTCTCTCTCTCTCTCTCTCTCTCTCTCTCTCTCTCTCTCTCTCTCTCTCTCTCTCTCTCTCTCTCTCTCTCTCTCTCTCTCTCTCTCTCTCTCTCTCTCTCTCTCTCTCTCTCTCTCTCTCTCTCTCTCTCTCTCTCTCTCTCTCTCTCTCTCTCTCTCTCTCTCTCTCTCTCTCTCTCTCTCTCTCTCTCTCTCTCTCTCTCTCTCTCTCTCTCTCTCTCTCTCTCTCTCTCTCTCTCTCTCTCTCTCTCTCTCTCTCTCTCTCTCTCTCTCTCTCTCTCTCTCTCTCTCTCTCTCTCTCTCTCTCTCTCTCTCTCTCTCTCTCTCTCTCTCTCTCTCTCTCTCTCTCTCTCTCTCTCTCTCTCTCTCTCTCTCTCTCTCTCTCTCTCTCTCTCTCTCTCTCTCTCTCTCTCTCCTCTCTCTCTCTCTCTCTCTCTCTCTCTCTCTCTCTCTCTCTCTCTCTCTCTCTCTCTCTCTCTCTCTCTCTCTCTCTCTCTCTCTCTCTCTCTCTCTCTGTCTCTCATGAATAAATAAATAAAATAATTTTTTTAGAGAAAGTTATGTGAGACAGGAGACCCTTCTCTTGATCATCTTTAGAAAATAAAATCTGGGGGCACCTGGCTGGCTAATTTGGTTAAGCATCTGCCTTTGGCTCAGGTCATGATCCCAGTGCTGGGATCAAGCCCCCCATTGGGCTACGTGCTTCCATTCCCCCTGTTTGTGCACTTTCTTTCCATATCTCTCTCTCTCTCTCTCTCTCTCTCTCTCTCTCTCTCTCTCTCTCTCTCTCTCTCTCTCTCTCTCTCTCTCTCTCTCTCTCTCTCTCTCTCTCTCTCTCTCTCTCTCTCTCTCTCTCTCTCTCTCTCTCTCTCTCTCTCTCTCTCTCTCTCTCTCTCTCTCTCTCTCTCTCTCTCTCTCTCTCTCTCTCTCTCTCTCTCTCTCTCTCTCTCTCTCTCTCTCTCTCTCTCTCTCTCTCTCTCTCTCTCTCTCTCTCTCTCTCTCTCTCTCTCTCTCTCTCTCTCTCTCTCTCTCTCTCTCTCTCTCTCTCTCTCTCTCTCTCTCTCTCTCTCTCTCTCTCTCTCTCTCTCTCTCTCTCTCTCTCTCTCTCTCTCTCTCTCTCTCTCTCTCTCTCTCTCTCTCTCTCTCTCTCTCTCTCTCTCTCTCTCTCTCTCTCTCTCTCTCTCTCTCTCTCTCTCTCTCTCTCTCTCTCTCTCTCTCTCTCTCTCTCTCTCTCTCTCTCTCTCTCTCTCTCTCTCTCTCTCTCTCTCTCTCTCTCTCTCTCTCTCTCTCTCTCTCTCTCTCTCTCTCTCTCTCTCTCTCTCTCTCTCTCTCTCTCTCTCTCTCTCTGTCAAATAAATATTTTTAATGATGGGGATCCCTGGGTGGCTCAACGTTTAGCACCTGCCTTCAGCCCAGGGCGTGATCCTGGAGACCTGGGATCGAGTCCCATGTCGGGCTCCCTGCATGGAGCCTGCTTCTCTCTCTGCCTGTGTATCTGCCTCTCTCTCTCTGTCAAATAAATATTTTTAATGATGGGGATCCCTGGGTGGCTCAACGTTTAGCACCTGCCTTCAGCCCAGGGCGTGATCCTGGAGACCTGGGATCGAGTCCCATGTCGGGCTCCCTGCATGGAGCCTGCTTCTCTCTCTGCCTGTGTATCTGCCTCTCTCTCTCTGTCAAATAAATATTTTTAATGATGGGGATCCCTGGGTGGCTCAACGTTTAGCACCTGCCTTCAGCCCAGGGCGTGATCCTGGAGACCTGGGATCGAGTCCCATGTCGGGCTCCCTGCATGGAGCCTGCTTCTCTCTCTGCCTGTGTATCTGCCTCTCTCTCTCTGTCAAATAAATATTTTTAATGATGGGGATCCCTGGGTGGCTCAACGTTTAGCACCTGCCTTGGGAAAAGAATGGATTGCTGGGTGGAGATGAGAAAACCATTCACTGTATGGAAAAAAAAAAAAACATCATTCTTCTGGATTTTAAGATTCCTCTCCCTCATGTCATTAGAGAGAAGAGGGAAAAATAGAGAGGAGTACTGGACCCTCGAAATGTATAGACTGGACAACTTCAACAGAGCTTATCAAAGTCTCCATATGGACCAGTGACCTCCTGGTGTATAATCCACAGCTGGCACACATGAAGGGTGATGAATGATCTACAAGGACCAGCTTGGCTTCCATTGGCTCCTTCAACACAGCCACCAGTGAAACTCAACATGCTCCTAAAGCTGACCCCCCAGATGAGGGCTTCTTATCCTCCCACTCTGACCTCCTACAAGGAAGACTCCACCCCTCCCAGCCTACATATCCCTCCGTTGATCTTCTCAGAGGTGCAGATGAGAGGATCTCATTATTCTCTAGTTTCTTGCTAACTGTCTAACAACAGTATCAAATCTATGTCTCCTCCTCACGGGTCCTCTCTTTTGACTCTCAAAACCCCATTTGGAGGAAGAAAGTTTTTTTTTAAACCTAAGATTCTGTTATTTCTTGCTCTCTTCTCAAGGCAATGAGGAACACTTTAGAGTAACAAGTGGATATAACATAAGGAAGTGGAAAGGAAAGAACATGAAAATTATTGTTTCTAGAAATCAAATGGTTGCACTTCAGTAATCCACCACTATCCTTAAATGATCATAGAGAAAAGAGAGGTCGAGCTCCCCTTATTTAAAAAAAAATAATAAATAAAGGCTGGTAAGATCTCTGATTGGTCCAACTAAATTCTCCCATCCCTGTGCAAGCACTGGCCAGGAAAATGAGGTACTCTGAGAAGCCAACCCCGCGGAAGGGAGAGCCTTACCAAAAATCACATATTTAGTCAAAGGAATTGCCAACAGTTCTCTCCAAAAGAAGGTGTAAGCACTTTTCAAATCAAGTAAAAGTGCTTACTACACAGAAGACTATTCTCTAAGTTCACTTCCTAGAGGTGTTTAAACAAATGCTTAAAGCAAGATACTTGGAATGTCTTCCTCAACTGGAGAGAACACAAACCTACCAAAATATACATTATATACACATTTTATGTATACTGTGTATATATACATAAACAATGTGTACATATATAATGTGTGTGTGTATATATATATATATAAAGAGAGAGAGAGAGAGAGACCTCCTGTGCCATATAAGTGAGATCATTCTTGAGGAAGTTTCTCGAGAATGATTCCAGCTCTCAGTGCCCCCGGCAGCCGCGTAGATCTGTCCCTTTGCTTCAACAGTAGACAAAAAAGACTCCGCGACACCCCCTCTTCCAGTCACCCCCTCTTCCAGCCTCTGACCACCCCCAACCTCCTTCCCAGGCTCAACCTCCAGGACCACCTTCTCTGCCATCCTCTGCCCCCAGGGCGGCCCGAGGCCTTTTGAGCAACCTCCAGGAGCCCCCCTCTGCGCGGGCCGGTGCACAGGTGACCCTGAGGCTCGGGCGCCGGCCGCCTCCGCAGGTTCGCGGACCCGCTGCACCAGCGCATCACCGGCTGCGGCCTCTCGCTGCAGGTGGAGGAGCCGCCCCAGGGCCGCGGGGTGAAGCCCTGACCTCCTCCGACCCTGCCAGGGCCCGGGGGAGGACCGAACCCGTCCCTTCTGCTCTGCGTGGCTGGATTCTGTGCACGCAGATGCCTCTGCGGGTCGCGGCGACTTCCTGAGGCCGCTTCCTGGGTGCGGAGGTGAAACTCGCCCAGGTGGCGACCACCTGACTCCCCTCCGCAGGCTGGTGGGGGGCTCTGCCTCCTGGGGAGCCTCCGGAGCCCGGCGGCCTCTGAGGGGCCCCTGAGGCATCACCCTGGTGCCAGGCCTTGTGCCCGAGCCTCTCCCTGCAGCCCAGAGGCAGCAGTTGCCCCCCGCTGGGGCCCTCCTCTCAAGCAATGCGGAAACAGATAAGGCTTTTAGTAGGCAGAAAGGCTTGCAAACTATTTGCATCAAGAAATTCCTCTCTACACACTACATAATTCGAAATACAGGGATTCCAGCACGTTTAGTGACTCCATGACCACATTTAGACCATTTGTTGCCCAGAGCCAGAGAAGGTACCAGAATTAAAAAGAATCAATCCACTTGGGTCTTAAAGTCCCTTAAAATGCAGGTCAGCTTCACAGATAACCAGAGAGGCCTTGGGCACCCTAGGATTGGAAGGATTCTTGGACCGAACTTATTTCCTGATAAAGAGATACCTGAAGCCAAAAGAACCAGCATATTTTATTCTTAATAAAGCCAAATAAAATAAAATAAATAAAAGCCAAATAAAATAAATAAAATAAAATAAATAAAATATAAAATATGGGCAGCCCTGGTGGCTCAGTGGTTTAGTGCCGGCTTCAGCCCAGGGTGTGAGCCTGGAGTCCAGGGATCAAGTCCTACGTCAGGCTCCCTGCACGGAGCCTGCTTCTCCCTCTGCCTGTGTCTCTGCCTCTCTCTGTGTGTGTCTCTCATGAATAAATAAATAAAATCTTTAAAAAATAAAATAAAATAAATAAAATAAAATAAAGAAAGCCCAAAGACCCTTTTCCATTGTCCATTAAATTAGACAATGTATCTGCTTTAGAGGAGTCTCTAAATGTTCATGATTCTATTAACATCTTTACTAGTAAAACTAGCATTTAATTCCCATGATTAACAACCAGTTAAACAGGGGCACATGGCTGGCTCAGTTGGTTGGGTGACTGCCTTCAGCTGGGGTTATAATCCCAGAGTCCCCAGATGGAGCCCCTCCTAGGTCTCCCTGCTCAACCAGGAGTCGGCTTCTCCCTCTGCCTCTGCGTGCTGCTCTCCCTGCTTATGTGCTCTGCGTGCATGTGTGTCAAATGAGTAAATAAAATATTTTAAAAAATTAAAAAACAACCAATAAATAATTATTCAGAAGTTGATTCAAGGTCTTCCTACCAGTTCTTGAAGAAACAAGATCAAGTATTTGTTAGTGACATAGGAAAAAGGAATTTGAGGATAGACTTAAGATTCATAACTATATGCATCTCTAGTAAGACTTGAAAGAATTTACAGAGCTCTAGGACTATTCGACATAGGTAGTTTAGCTGAGACTTCAAAAGGTCTTGTGTAAACAACATAAGAAGTACAGTAAATTACAAAAGAAATGTTTTTCCTCCAACCGAAAGGTAGAGTCTATTTCTTTACTCTTGAATCTGGGTAGGTTATACCATTTGCTTTGGCCAATGTGATGCAAGCAAAAACTTAAAAAGTACTTTCACTCTGGAGTTTGTCACCTGCAGCTCTTGGAACTCTGCCACCATGAGAACAAACATGGATTATTTTGCCAGAGGATAAAAGATATGTGACTCAGTCACCTCAGATAGACAGCCAACTCACCAAGTGACTGGAGACACATGAGTGAACCCAGCCAAGATCACCAGAAGAACCACCTAGTTGAGCCCAGCCCAGACTGCAAACAATGGAATCAATGAGCTAAATAAGTGAAGCCATGAAGCCACAAAGTCACAAAGTTTAGTATGCATCAAATGCTAATTGATAGAAAATAGGTATTTATATACTCTCTTTAATTGAGAGGTCTTAAGGATCCTTTGTGAAGGGCTACTTTAGCACATTTGTAGGAATTAGTTAAAGGACCACCTATGGGAGGATCATGGGGTCACTATGGTTTAGTATGCAAGGCACAAGCTGAATATGAGTCTCTATTCACTCTATTCACAGAATACTCTTATACAGTAATTTTTAAATTTCAATAATATTATTTATAACAATATTTACTGATAATTTACCATGTGTCCTAATCTATGCTAAGCAGTTAGTACATATTATTTCCTGTGATGTTCATAGCAAACTTCTGAGATAGGTATTCCCATTCAAGGTGAGGTAACAGAGGCTTAGAAAAGTTAGGACCCAGTGTGACTCTTGATTTCAGCTCAGCTCATCTTGACATCAAGCCCCATGTCAGGCTCCAGGCTGAGTATGGAAACTGCTTAAAAATTCTCTCTCTCACTCCACCTCTCCCTGCTCAAATTCTCTCTCTCTCTCTCAAAAAAAAAAAAAAAAAAAATGTTAAGACCTTTGCCCAAAGAGATGCAAATGGGAGGTGGTAGACTTGGTCTTAATCCAGGTCAGCCTGAGTCCAGAATTCTAGCTCTCAACCACTATGGCATACTAGTTCCATTTTAAACTGTTTTCATGTCCATTATTCAGACTAGAATACAGAAAGAACAATAACCTCCTGGAGTATGAAAGCACAGAGACACAAAAATGATTATGTAGACAAGTAGAACCAACAGATCATTTCAAAAATTCTTGAATCATTGTTCAATTAAATCGAACCTCTTCAGCCCAGGATTCCAAGTCTTCCAAAATTCACTCAACCCTCCACTTCCAATCATATATCTCATTACACTTCACTATCATCACCACCACACCATCCACCCCAAAGAAGGCCCTACATTCCAGCAGTAGCCTCTCTTCCTCATCACATCAATCCTCTCTCTTCTGTTTTTCTCTGCCTGAAGTACCCCTCCATCCCTCTTCTTGGGTGTGTCCAAAGCCAAGCTGCCTTTTCCAGGAAGCCTGCTTGATCTTCTTTCTCCCTCATATGCCCCAGCATTTTGAACTTGTATTAGAGACAGACTCTTCCTGGTTTTTTCTTTTTATTTTTCCTCTACACTTCTGGTTCCTCCTGTTTGATTTTAGATTTCAAGAAGGGGAGGAAATTGGCAATATGTGCTTAACCAAAAGGTTAAGTGATTTAAGAAGGTTAAGTGATTTAAGGCCTCAGCTTCCTCATCTATAAAATGGAGATGAGGGATCCCTGGGTGGCGCAGCGGTTTAGCGCCTGCCTTTGGCCCAGGGCGCGATCCCGGAGACCCGGGATCCAATCCCACGTCAGGCTCCCTGTATGGAGCCTGCTTCTCCCTCTGCCTGTGTCTCTGCCTCTCTCTCTTTCTGTGTGTGACTATCATGAATAAATAAATAAAATTTAAAAAAATAAAAAAATAAAAAAAAATAAAATGGAGATGATAATACTGCCAGCAAAATGCAGCCTCAGGGGAAAGCTCAGGTCAAGAGTGTGGCTAGAGCAAGGACATGGACGCAGCAAGAGAATACTATGCTAAATGAGGTAAGTTAGTCCAAGAAAGACAAATCCCATAGGATTTCACTCATATGTGGATTGAAGAAACAAAACAAATTAACATAGGGAAAAAAAGAGAGAGGCAAACCAAAAAACAGACTCTTAACTCTAGAGAACAAACTGAGGGTTGCTAGAGGGGAGGTCGGTTGGCGAAGGCAAGAAATGGGTGATGAAGATAAAGGAGTGCACGTGTGCTGTGTGTCTTATGAAAAGTGATGAATCACTAAATTCTACACCAGAAACCAATATTACACTGCACTTAAATAATGAATTTAAATAAAGATTTGGAAAATTAATTAAGTAATTACTAAAAATTTTGAGAAATAAATATGTATATTTCACTTCATTCTGAAAAAAATCAAAGTTTAGTATTTTGGCTATGTGGGTTAGATTTATTTTTCAAACATTTAAATACATTTGTATTCAAATTCTGAAGGTTGAATGGGAAATTACTTAGAAGTTGACATTTTGCAAATAGAGATTCACATTGAGAAAAAAAAAGAGTGAGGGTGGAAGAGGGGGAGAGAAAGACAAACCAAGAAACAGACTCTTAACTGTAGAGAACAAACTGATGGTTACCACAGGGGAGGGTGGGGTGGAGAAAATAAATGATGGGGAATAGGGATTGCACTGGTCATGATGAGTACTTGGTGATGTATGGAAGCATTGGATCACATATGGTACACTTGGAACTAATATAACACTGTAGATTAACTACACTGGAATTAAAATAAAATAACATAACATAAAATAAAATAAAAATGTCGCTATAAGACCTTTCGTTAAACCTCAGAAATAAGTTGTTGATAGATCCTCCACAGTACCCTGTGTCTCAGCACAAAGTAGAAGGGCATTGACAAATGTGGCTTTTATCTAAAGGAGCACATCCTAACTTGATACACAACTTACATAGGAAGTATGTAGGAAGCTATGAAATCTTTGAAAGCTTGGGTTAAATGGATCAAAAACACTTCAAAATAAGAAGAGGCTTCTGAACAGAAATCAAACTACTCAAATGCAAGCACATGCCATTTCTTGTGGGGGAGGAAAAAAAGTGTGACTCAGAACCCAGAAGGCAGAACCAAGAGCCACAGGAAACTACTTTCAGTAGCAGAACTGAGCCCTAATTAAAGAATATTTCCTGTTCTCGGAGTGGGAAGACATGGTGGCACGTGGCCAGCTTGGTTCTAAAACTGCTACCTGCCTCCTTTCACC